>NC_086366.1:18721268-19028810 GCF_036324505.1 Eleginops maclovinus | reverse complement strand
GCTGTGTTTGCGTTGCTATGGGGACATCTTCCTTTCACATATATGCTACTGACCCCAGAGATGAGCAGCGTGCAACCCTCAATCCCATGGATCAAGATAATGTCTCCCTATTTTTAAATTTTCACAGGTTTCTTTTAAAATTAATAAAAACCCTGGCCATGCCTGAGGCTGAAAGTCACTCCTTAGCTCCCCTCACAGTTTTCCTGTAAAAGAGTCTAAATCCTGAAGTTCGAGTTAAGAGCATACACAAGAGGTTTCAGAGTGCAATTAGCTGATAAAATAAAGCGTGATGAAAACTGAAATGTTGCCGTTACAGGAGTCGAGGGGAAGGTGGCTTTGACCAAGAGGGTCAAACAGAGTGGGCGCCCCTCAAAGGCTGCCGAAGCCACTGAGTTGTTGACATAAACAAGCTGGAGTCCATCATTGCCTGCCCGCAGCCTGAATTTTATTAAGTCATGTTAATTGAAAGTGTTTCCAGTATGATGGACAGAGCAAGTGTGCGGACCAGAAATGGATTTCCCCCCGTGAAACTAATAAGGAGAGAGCTGTGCAGACTGATATTTTCATTCAATTAAAATAAATGGAGGAACAGAAACACAAATCGGGACAATTGACTCGCAGGTCACTTAAGTTGAAGAGCTGAGAGAAGCAGTGAGATACCGGAGAACTCTCTGCATCTCCTTCGCTTTTCCTTGCCGCGACCAGCGAGCCCTCTACTTCCTCCTACTCTAATTGTTTCAATTACATCTCAATCTATTGTAGCTGGAGGGAAGGGTGCTTGATAAATTAGAGGGCTTTTGTAACATTATCCATTAGGAGTGACAGAATTTTATGGTCATAATCAGATCGAATCATCCAAACGTGTGCTATACGCCTTATCTGGTCCTCATTAGGATATCTTAATTTTGTACAGCCTGTTGTTCCTAACAGCCTTCTGCAGCCAGCAAATGAGTCATATGAATCAGTCATGCTGGGGACCAAACACAGCGTGAGGCCCTGCTTGAGGAACTGGGAGAGTTTCATCGGTGCACACATGTGGTTCTATAAATAAGCACACAGCCATGTAGCTCTTTCTCTTTCTTTCTGTTTCTTCCTGCCTGTCTGTCTTTCTGGAAGCCTTTCCCTTCTGGCTCCACGTCTCCTTTTTTCTGCAACAGACCTCTCACTGAAGGCTCCACTTCAGCCCATTCAAATCCCTCCCTAATTGACACTCTGAGAGAAGAGGCAAGGCTAGCTCTGAGTGCACTTCACTGACTACACCAAGGCATGTTCATACGAATGCTTCCCTGCACAGAAAGACATGAATTTTTTGCTTCTAGCTTGGCGTCCTCCAGTCCTCCGGTTTATGTGACGTCAAGTTTCCTCAGGGAGCCGACAAATGTAATAGAAAAGAAATGGGACGACGGGAAGCATCTAAACGAATATTGCATAGGAGCCAATATTGTTTGAAAAAGTAAAAGCAGCAACCTCTCCAGAGGCGTGCAGAGGATAATCCTGTGAAACCTCTGGATACTGTGGAGGAGGCTGCGTCTAGGCGGTGCAGCACTGCCTGCCGCACAGCTTTTGCAGGCATCACTAAGGAAGGTCAAGTCTGGGACTATCTCTCCCTCTCCACCTCTCCGTTCCTCTGCCCCTCTCCTCTCCTCCCTTCATCCTCGCTGTCGAGTGAAACCGACCGCTGTGAGAGACAGACTTGATTAACGATGCATAGACATCCCCCATCGAGAAACACAAGAAACTGTAGTGCAAGAGGATGCATGCGGCGCCGAGGTCACACACTCTGCTTCCTCACCAAAATAATCAGTAAATATAACTTTTAATATGGGCTTGTGCAAAAAAAGGCCAAGCTTTATGTGAATCGTATAGGAGATAACCTCTTTAGGCATTCTACAAAGAGTATTTCCCCTCAAATATCAAACGACAAAAGTCCTCTACTTGCTCTACACATACACACACAGAAAACCTTCCACTTTCCATCCAGCCAGCCCAAACAGACCAACACATCTCCAGAGATAACATGCTGCTTCTCTGCTTTCCTACAAATGTGCTCTCTAAAGTAGTACTTGCTGATTGTATAAAACCACAGTGTTTGGCAACGAATGTGTGACATTTTTACTAATACAGGCTTTGGGGAAACACCAAGGGGATCAAGAAAATAAATTAGGAGTTGAACTGATCCAGAGCACAGCAAATCTGAGTTCTCCAACAGAGGCAAACATTGCTCCAAAACAAGGTCGGAAAAAAGCTCTCTGCTCATGTATGGCAGGGTGTTACACATACATGTTATTTTCTTTATTTATATCCCTGCAAATATGGCTCAGTATGCATGCACTTATGTCTGTGCTACACCTTGAATTCAGCATCACACAGCTAAGGACTTTCATATCTGTTGGCTGCGCAGTTATCAACAATGTTTTCCCATTGTGAGCCATTAAATACTTTCACAGTGGCAGTTTGGGCTGAAGTGCGAGCTAAAGGGTGCTTCAACTGTTGCTCTTGAAGGACGGAGAACATTTGGCGCCCAGAATTTCCTCATCTTGTCTGTAGCTAACGCATCACTTTATTACGTTTCCTGTTAATGATAAGTCCCTTTTTAATTTTAGTAGTGATATAAACATTTTTTTTCCGGATGTTAAAGAATATATATTTTAACTATTGTCTAACATAAATACTGCATGATACTGAAGTCGCATGTTCATTTTTTAAAATCTCTTAGGTTTTTAGATATTTTATACGTACATCATATACCCCTTGGTTACATTTTGTCTGAAATAAAGCAGAGTAAAGAGCTATAATAACTGATGTTAACCTTGAAGAAACAGAACAAAAATGAAAAACTGAGTAACTGGTCAGCCCAAAACAGCATTTACCCACAATACTTCACTCTTCCAAGAAGGTTTGTCGTCATTAAATTCAAGGTAAAAGAGCAAAAGGACAAGAGCAATAACAGTTTTTCAAAACGTTTTTCCATTTCAGCTTCAAGTAGTGCAATGATGTATCTTTTTAGATAAAACTAACAAAATTCCATTCAATGTTTTCACAATTTTCCAGGAACGGATACGCACTGATGAACCAAGACTGAAAATCTCCACATATTTACACATGTGATCGATAAAATAACCCTCTTGCCACCTAATGAATGTCTGGATTTTAGGACTATAAACTGAATCAGAATACACAGAACGTGTCATGGTCAATTGCCTTTCAATAACATGTATTGATGTCAAATCCAAAATGTTTCATTTCAATATGTTCTATATTTCTCCACTGTTTACTGTGCCCCCGTGTTTGAGAGGATTTCATTAACCCTTCTATTCTTGAATTTCATTATAGCTCAAATGATCCACTCTACTTCTGAATGAGTGTAAGCTGATAAAGGTGCAGGGAGGTTTGTTGTGAGGAGTGTCCCTGATCCTCAGCTGTTCAGATTGTCTAACTGGTTGGGAACAATTAACAGAGCAATGAATTCAAACTGAATAATGACCTTTGCTTCTCCATTATGTAAAGCCACCTCAAGGACAGACATTACCGACGGAAATATGAATCAAAGTGAAATGTAAAAGGTGAATGTCAGCCTATTCAAATGCTCCACAAAGAAAAATACAACATTCATTTCATCTTGAAAGAGTGACTAGATGACCTTTTAGTTAACGTGTGAGGCTTGTCTTTCTTTTTCTTTTACTGCTTTTATTTTTAATAACAATTGTGTCTCTTCCATCATTTATTCATAACTCTGTCTTTGAAGGGATACATAATGACCTTCCCATTGCATGCAAAGCAGGTAGAATTAAGAAGGGGGAAACAAGAAAAATAAATTAGCACTGCTTTAGAAAAAGCACAAAGACGTTCCTCAGTTTGATTTAAAACAAGAAAAGAGAAAAGCGTTAAACCACTTTCTATTTAATAGCTTAAGATATCAAGGAAATAAATGTGGCCTGTTTATATTAGTGATACGATTAACTGTGAATGTGGCATTATGACTGTAGAACTATAGGTATTTTTACAAGTTTATTTAAAATGGATTTTTGTTAGCTCTAAACAAATATATATCATCACTTTAATTGTTCATAGTCCTTAGCAGTCAGTGTTAATCTGTTTGGAATGTTTGGATTATTAAAACAATAATTATAGATATAATAGTTTAAGAGGTTTTTTCAAAATACTATTTTGAGTAGTAACTTATTATTTCATGTAAAGTGTTTTAGTTGAGGCAGATACAAGAAAATTAAAGTTGTATATAATAGAACATCAGAGATGAATAAGGAAGTGCACAAATATTAAAATATACATATTAATTTTATAGCACAGTATGGGTATTGTTGAACCAAAGGAATTAATTTCAGTACAGAAAGTAATCTATGTCCAGTACTATCAATGTGTAAATTAAGTGAAAGCTAAATAATGAAGTCAAACACTTTAATATAATATTATAACATATAATATAATATAATGCAAGCTAATGCAATAACAAAATGAATATCATAAGCTTCACAAAGATTTTAATGTTCAATAATCAATTCAGGTTACTACACAATTTAGTCCATTGTGCAGTTTGTTGTAGTTCAATAACTGTATTGTGCAGATGTAAAGATAACCTTTCTAAGGATTTAAGCAAATACAGAGAGCTCCTCATTTAGAGTTGCCATTTGACAATGTTTGTAATATTTGAACTACAGCATATGTTACATTTACTTTCCATGTGTATTGAAGCATCTCCTCTGTTTTTAGCTACCACAGAGCACAACAGCGTACAAATACAGGGCAATATCCTCCTGTCTCTATATTGCTAGACATGTTGTGCTCTTGATAGCTTCTCAAATGGCTCAACAGCTTAGCAGCTTGCTCAGCTGTAATATAGCACAAGAGTGTTTAATGCCTCATAACATGCCCTGTCATTGACTTTGTCTTTCAACCCCGTTTACAGCTTTTAATTTTTTGCCCTGCGATATCAAATGTTCTTATTATTTTCATCGTGGCCGTTTACTTAAGGAATACAAATAGTTGAAGAATGGACACATGATTGAACTTAACAACCCTTTCAAAAGGTAGAGAGTCACCACTTTTTTCTTCTTGTTTACTACGTCATTAATCTCAACGAGTTACACTTTGGTGCGTGAAATAAACTGAATGATTGAATTTAGGAGAATCTAATCAGTGTGACGGTATTGACAAAGTTATATGGAATATAATTGAGCCGAAAAGTGTTGTGGTATGTCTGTATTTATGAAACACTTTTAAGTGTGTTAGATATTAAATTTAGCTTAAGCCTGAATAAGAAGTAAATCATGTTACCTGAATCCACTTGTCGGGAATGGCCATAGCCAGTCGGTAATCAAAGCCAAGTCCTCCCTCCTCCAGTCCTCTGCAGAGAGCAGGCATCCCCGACACATCCTGCAGAGAAGTCACACCATTTCATTTCACATCCTCCCTTTATGTGCACAGGTTTTTTTCCCCCACAATTCTGCCAAGATCACACCAAAACCACTCCAAAGCTTACACATTAGGTGGCTAAAAATCCCACATCACAGGCCAAATAAGAGTAACATCAAATTTTCTTTTGCTTTACTTCTTAATCACCTATGAATAAGTAAGTAATTTATGCCTAACTAATAAGTGCTCTTAATTAAAAGTAGCTTTGGGCAGTGTCATTGCAAAGTAAGGTGATGCTGAAGGTGAGTTTTTACCTCTGCAACAGTGATGCAGTCGGGATACAGGGTATGAGTATGTGATTGGCAAGCATCAGGTAGACCAAAGAGTCTTCATCCACCTGTAGGCCAAAGTACTCACTGTAGTCCCCTGAGAAGCCTGCGCCTGAGGAGTAAACACCCACACAGTCAACACTCATCATGTTTTCCTCTTCTAAAAACCTTCATTCTTTTTTTTGTAAGTGGTGATACTGTTTTACTTTCTTTCTAAAGAGTCCTCTACAACAAATCATAAAAGTAATGCCCTTTCAGTTTAGAAACTATGTATCTGCTCACAAGTGCTGCACAGCACTTTAGAGATTGTAAGCACATACCCGTATTAGTAGGATATTCAAAGAGAGTTATGATTACATTTCTTACATAAACAGTTACTGCAAAAGACCTTGTGGATTATTTCAAGTGTTCAGTGTAAAGTTTTGTTTTTGTCTCTTTTTATATATCTGTTGCTCCCCGAACAAGATTTCACCATGTATGCAAGCACCACAATGCATTGCGTGCATCCAGAAGACCTGACATACATGCTCCTTGCAAATAAATTAAAAGTTGAACATGTATTATGTATACTTGCATCCATGTTAACATTAACATGTTGTCGTGTTTATCCTTTTCCTGGGACATTGCTATGCCAACAACTGTTCACCCTTTGAAAAACATAAAATTATCGCTGAATTTGATTGGCTCTCGTCAATCAGACAGCATTGTAGCAGAAGAAATGAAACACTTCAGTCAGAAAATTAACCCTATTCAAAATACTTTTTAGGAACATGTTTTGTCGAGAAAGCTCTAGTGGCTGTTCTGCATAGTTTATTTTAAATGTTTTCACTCAGCTGCATTTATATATAAAACATAATTTAGAAAATGTCTTTAACCGTGGTCAATTCATGTGGCCTTACAATTTTGTATTAAAGCAATAATTTTAGACGTCTGGTGATGATGTCTGGGAACTGTCAAACCTCTCAACAAAACTCCTATTGTCCTTATTCTCTAAGCTTCTGTCTGGTGCATACAGCACTGCGTGTTTCAAAGAAGAGGATGATGACATGCTTTACGCACACCACACTCCTGAAATACAAGATGCCGACAAACCAAACTTACCGATGCCATGGTGATGGTACAGCATAGAAGTAACACCATCAAATCTGAAGCCGTCAAAACCGTACTCATCCATCCACCATCGCAGGTTTGACAGAAGGAACCTCAGCACTTCCCAGCTGGCACACAGACACACACAGACACAAACACACAGACACACACAGACACAAACACACAGACACACACACACACACACACACACACACACACACACACACACACACACACACACACACACACACACACACGGTCAGATCAACAAGAAGCTGTGAATTATTCACACATCTCATCATGCACTTTACACAACAGAAATTAATTTTCAACGCTACAGGACATTCCCATATTGATAACCAAAGCTCCATTATTGTGGAGATAGAGTGTCAGTGACAGGAGATGGTGTTTTCATTAACTACACCATAGAGAAGGGCGCCGTCTGTCACATGTCCCATTGTCAGGATTAGTAAATCTGTGGCTTATATTTCAAGTTTCCTGATTTCCATCAGACCACTTGCATGACCACTGGGCAAGCGTTTAGTACAGCCGGCCCATCCCGGGGTATTTGAGCTGATAGGATTTCATGCTACAGTTGGGTAACCACCATGCAGGGAATTTGAGTTCCCTGTCCCGAGGAAGAAATAAATCAGATGTTTATATTCCCTTTGGAAACCACCTTCAACGTATGACGGGCTCATCTGTCCTTCAACAGAGAGCGCAAATGCTCCAACAAACCAGAACAAGCTACCTTAATATGAAAGCGTAATTTCATCTGGGGTTTCTGCAGCCCGTGGTGTACTACAACTCGAAAAACAGTTCTCTGTGCCTGTTGGCTGGGCAGTGTTGGAGGAGGCTAGAGGAGGTGGATTCCATAAATGGCACCGGCCCCCGTTTCTGACTGAACGATGGGAGAGTCATCGGGATGTGAGCAGCCACTCAAGGCAAAGTACACTACGCACCTCACCTGTTCCCGCTTTGGTGGTGGGTTGCCATGGAAACGCCATTAAACCTTAAGATTGGTTGTCTCTCCGCAGTGTGCCTAATGAGCACCAAATTAAACATTGTACACATGGACGCCATGCTCGAAAGCAGCAGTGAAGCACAGTGGTTGTTAGGCCAATGGCACATGCATGGCACTAATTAAATGTGTACAGTCAGCTCCGACAATGGTTGTAATGATGTGTCTCTGGTGTACCTGGATGCATTAATATATATGTTCTATTTTTGTGAGAAAATGCTATCCATGTATCTCTATATAAACATAAAGGTTGAGTAAAAGCAGCATTACAGGCCTTGGACTCTTTTATGATTACGTAGTGATTTTTTTATGTGATTCTAAAAAATCCAAGTTGAGATCTTACTTGGAATTGCCTTATTGGAAATTGTGAAAAAACACAATTTTATTGTGTAGATATAATTGAGGGGTCAACAAAACATGCTGTTGAGAAAAGTTAAACTTTAGGCTGAATTGTAATGATTTGCATAATTTTAAATGTAAATGGGATAATGAATGAGGTTTTCTTACTTCTGGAATGTAATTGTTGCAATTTACAAACCTAATTCAGAACTTGAATTAAAAAAGTTAGACACTGAATTTTATTAAAGGGGGGGTTTCAGTTGTGACACCACACTGAGGGGCAGTTCAACATGTTTTGCTTCAATGATGCAATTTCATCATGTCAAAAGGTCAGTGAAGCAGCGATGAGTCCCAGATACATGCTTCAACAACGCTTCAATGACATCTCAAAGTACAAAAATCCATCCAAACACTACGCAATCCTCCCTCTACAACACCTCCTTTTTAAATTGGATAATTGATTCCCCTTCTGAATGATCCGAGACTAAATGCTGAAGATTACATCCTCTATGGCAAAAGACAAAATCCCATGTATTTTTGACAGAGTAAGCCGTGACACAAAAAATACATATAAATGCTTCGCCTCCTGTGCTCCATTCCTCCGGGATGACCAACCTCAGCACTGTTTGACAGGTGTGAAGCTGCATGTTACATTGGCGCTTCCTCCTTCCCTTGAGGAAGAGCACAAGGGAGCCTGCTATGATCCGATATAGCAGCCTGGCTGGGTGGTCACGCAGACCCTGTGATAAATAGATTAGGTCCTCCACTCCACTGCGCAGAGCCAACAAAGGCTCAGACACAATGTATCCTCACGGGATGGAGATAATAGCCAGTGAGAGCCAGAGGCCCAGGATGAAACCATACTGCCACATTAGGACCCACAATGCCATTCATCATCAAGTCCTATTACAGTGGGAAAGTTAGATCTTTATACTCGATGCAATACGCTGCTTATCTATGCAGCTCAATGAACTTATCACTAGGCCTGTGGTGTTAATACAAAATCAAATTACACTTACACTGTCCTCATGCTAAATCTTAGCAATGACAGAGAAACCTGGTTAGGGAGCTCTAATAGAGTAAAGCCCTAATGTTGCTGCTTGTAGAGTAAAATAAGGTAATCTATCATATGTGTCGTTGTTTTGTAACTGCAAGTATACACTACTACAAAAGTCCCTGACAAGTAAATACAAATAACGTTTTCTTTTCACCTCACCTTCATGCTTAGTTGCTCCTTATCAGAGCTCATTTCCGACTCCAGCTGAACATGACTGTGACCCATATTGTGGTATTTGTGTTTTGTTGCCGGCAGAGTAGATATGGAAGCATTCTGAATTTCCACAAGTCAATTTTGCATAAGGGGTCAAGGCATTTGTCATGATGGCAGAGAAAAAAAGATTTAAGTCCCTGTTTTCACAACATCACAGGTAACTGCAGATAAGACCAAATAAATTTAGGTAGCTGACAGGTCATTCCACAAGAAATGTGATGCTCAAACAACAATTTTCGACAGCCTGATGGATGGTGTGCATTTGTTGCACCAAAAAAGACAAATAAGGTGCCTCATTTAACGCATTACAAACCTTTCTCCAATCCCTGGAGCCATTAATGCATCCAGGACAGAGAAATTGACAGGAGCGACACCTGAAATGATTTCGCATTTCTTGGTTGAGGTTTGAATTATTTATTTATTCACTCATGGAATTATTCATCCAGCTAGTGGTGGGTACATTAAATACACATATGCCGCACCACAGATTCTTGAAGGATATGACTTGCTGATGTTGTATAATGTCTTTTCTATTACTTTTGTGAATAAAGATAGACATTTTAAATCATGTTAGGTGTCACATATCCTTCCTTTAAAATCGACCTTAGTCTGGTAAAACAGGGTTCCTTCATCGTAGCAGCAACTTGTGTGTCTTAAAATACAAATATGTAGAAGAAAAACGGCTTTATATCGCTGTATCACATAAGCAGTGCTGTAGGCAGTCTGGTGATGCTGGCTGCCTGGCAGGGTAAACTTGCATCTAGCTGCCTGAATGTCCCTGTATTGCAGTGCTTTGTGTCAGATATCTGCCATTTGTCTGGCATTCTTAAGGCTGCCTGGTAGCTAACTGCTTTCGTTCGGCATCCTGGGATATTCTGCTGCCTGTGAGACTGTTTGTTTAGCAACCTGTAATTAGTATCACCTTGTACTTGCTGCCTTCAGAATTCAATTGCAGTGTGATAGGCCAATTCTGGCCCTACAGAGTTTTCTCTTGAGGGACATATTTTAGGTTTGGAGGATGTCTTTCAAGGTGGATGTTCTCAAAAAATCATGTCTTAAGTTATTGAAAAAGAATGATCACTTTTTTATATAATAATTAGTATGTATCCAAAATCACAACTGTAACATTTAGTTAGCTGAATGGTTAGGGTCACCACATGTCCAGAATATAAACAGTTGTCCGGAAGCATTTTATCCCCTATGCAATTCAGTTATTACAGAAGAAAAACTGCATCAGGAATCACTTTCATGTGCTCCCTTTAATTATTTAAGTAATTTATTGGCTCGACCTGCACATTGAAGTTCTGTATCTTGTATTCTGTATACAGTAATTGCGTTTTTTGTGTGTGTTGTATTTTGTGTATTGTGCCTTTGCTGTACTTGAGCAAGGGGTACAAAAATCCCTCCATTTGTCCCGAAAACTTGAACTAAAGCTGAGATTTGATTAGCTACAGCCAAATAAAACATTAAATACTGATTATTATTAAACATTATTTTAGTGTTGCCCAGATATGGGCATTATTATGTACATAGACCACATGAAATATGACTGTTGGACTGTACTGGATTTTTATTTTTATTACGCCCACCACGGCCACATGACCAGATCCACCCTGCAACACTCCAGTGGGAGGGTGCATCCTTACAGGCTGACGGAGAAACAGTCCCCAGGGTTGGTGAAATAGAAGAGCCACAGCAGATGAAATTTCAGTAGGCCTGGTTAGTATGAGATTTGAGGCCAATTAAAAAACTGCTTGCTTTCTAGCTTCGAGATTTGGAAATAAAACATTTTGCAAAGCTTGAAAACCATGTCAAAATAATTTCTCAGTATGATGTGAAACAGCAGCCTCTTCTCTAAATTGGAAAAATGACTGACTCAGCTCTGGCTCTTATCACATCTCTCTCCACTGAAAATACATTTCCTTATTTAAGGTCATTGCATACGATTCAAATTGCAGTTAGCACTTAAACACGTCTTTACAATCGAAAATATAAAATGTATTTTCAAGAGAATTCTCTGCTAACTGACAGCTAACAGAAAGGTTTTTGCACATACTACTGCATGGCATGGTATTGCTATTTGTCACATAGTTTTAGGGGGCTGAGGGGCATGAAGGTGCAAAGCTGCTATATGTTCCTATCTACTGCCTCCATCCAGCACCTAGGCGAAGCACCACAGGGAGCTCCAAGCAGTCACCATGCACACCTCCAGCTAAGCTGAGCTCATTAGCTGGAGCTCACCAGAGGGGAAAAACAGATTTTCTCCTTGCTGTGTGACTTGATGGGGCAGGGGGAATAACTCATGGGTACTAAATACTCAAATGACTGAATTTGGTACTGAGGTGACATTTCAAATCTGAATTTATTTACTGATGAGACAGCAACCTGGCCACAACTACCGTCCAAACTTGGCCCAAGCATGTAGAAACATAAATGGCCCAAAGGGAGGAAGCCATCAATTTTCTTTAAAATTAAATCCTGACATTTATCATCCGGAAGATTCTTTGCGTTTCCTAAATGACTCGTTCAGTTTTAATATGTCTAGCTATCTAATGGCTATTTATCTGACACACTGTAGGCCCAAAAGCTGAAAATAAAGATATATATATATATATATATATATCTTGCACCGTTGAAAAGAAATCTGCTCCATTATTTGTTGTATTTAAGGTAAGTGTTACTGTACTGTTAAACAAAGACTAAAATATTATACATGACTAGCTTGTAATAATGAAATGTATACCATTGCTCAAGATCATTTTTATAGGAGTGATAATAAGGTAACGTATATTAAAAACATATACCGGTACTATGACCACCAGATTTAGCACCACATCATACATGAGAGAACATAAATTGATTCTGCCTTATTTGAGCCCTCATACAGTATAATATACTTTCACTCCAAGCAGTGCTAATCTCATTCAGTAAGTGTCTATAAGCTATCTTTTGTCCACATTCATTTAGAATCAAAAGGAGCACAGACTCACACAACTATTCACCATCTAATGCTCCATCCCCACATCATTAACAAATATTTGAACGTAATAAAAAGACATGCATAGAATAATCTTGTCAAAGAGAGAATTAATGCTCCTTGGTCCTCAATCTCAGGGCTGATGTCTCAGCATGACAACACGGACAAGAGTTAAAAAGAGGGGTTTTTTTTAAAGCCTGGCCCTGGGCCTATTTTTCATATCTTAAGAATTCACACAAAGATTGATGAAAAATGGATGCAAATGATCCTGAGAGAGGTGGGGGGATTATAGAACAAGCCCACATCAAGCTTCTTAGAACTCGCACATCTGAAGGCCCTGAGCTGCAAAAAGGCTCGGCTCCTCTGGCTGCCAACCCCGTACACGCTGAATCAACCACTGGCTCCATTCACTCGGTCACCGTCTCAAGGTGACTTTGACACTTTGAAAAGGTTTATGAAAGAAACAGGTGCTAACAAATAGTGCAAATATCCATCTGTTTGTTTGGTGCACATCCTCATATGCCAAAAGAGTTTTTTTAAAAAGTCTTTACCCACTGGCCAATTGATTTACAAGTAAAATATCCTATTATGTTTCAAGGACATTTTCCAACTGAAATGCTCAAGACAAAGAATGTATTACCCATTCCTCCATTATACCCAAATGATTCATCCATTTCAACTATTTAGTAAGCAGATGCAAATGCTGTATAAAGATATGCCTAGAACCTCCTGACAAACACCAGCCAAAGTGGCAGAAAGGCTAAACTCGTGCAGCATGTGTCCTAAAATGCAGACACATTTCACTCAGGCAACTCCAGTTACCAGTTGGATAGCAGGCCTTTATCTAAACAGCATTCTCTACAGAGTGAGCTGAATGTTTTATGAGGCAAAGTTGAAGAGAAACACATACAAACTAAACAAAAAAAAGTGCTCCTTGATAAAGATGCAGCAGTGAAAGTGGAGCAGAAGAAGAAGGCAGCATATTCGCTTCGATAGCCAGTATCAGTAAGCTTCTGTCAACCTAATAAGAACATCATGGTCGGACTGTGATGGCTGATAGCGGGGCTGCTTGATTAAAAGCAGCCTGTGTTTCACACTAGGATCGGGGCTAGCCTCTGAGGTTCATTTCCTTCCAAAGGGGGTAGCAGAAAATCTTGACACAAACGACACGACCAAACAAGCGGTGAGAGGCAGAGAAGACAAATGAACCGGCTGTGACATTGCGGCGCCCCTTTGGGCTTTTACAAATGACTCCTCATATGCCTCCCAGTCGCGGCACATGTCTGCGCCGTATCTAATGAGTGCTTCGGATATGAAGAGAGTTCAATAAGTAATGAAAGAAGAACCTTGTTCTCTTATTATAGCCCCCATGCCTGACACTAAACATTGTATAATGTATTGGAAACTGCGGCACCATGACACACGCTTATTAAAAGCGAGTTTGAAAAAAGGCATTTGATAGACTCAACAGTGGCTGTTCCTCTTTAATGTGTGCTGGGATCATATTCTGGGTACAGAGGCAAGAGAAGAGATGCTTAATTAACAGGGCCTACAACAACACCAATCAATATTTTTGGTGTACACTAAGCACCAGCAGAGCCTGCAGACTTAAGGCCTTTCAAGTTTCCCTCACACTTTTCTAATTAGCTGAAAATGTGAGCTTTACCAAAGACTGCCAACACCGAAGCATCAAACCATTACTCATAATGCATTAAAATTCAACACCTGTCTGGCCCAATGTGTAAAAATTAAAATCAAAACCATTTGAGGAAACTTACACTCACCATTAATAACCCATTCTACGCCCTAGGAATATCAGATTAACAGCGAATCTGACTGCATGGCCATTTTGGTGAGCGATGTAATCTGTCATTTTTAGATCATGTCTCGCTTTTGACCTTCAACACATCACGCTTTATCAGATAGTGTGAGTGAATATAAAGAGTGGTATGTCAGCTGCTATTTGGCCTCATTTATCAATCCCTTCATATGCTGCTAATACATTTTTATTATAAATTGTGAAGCCCTAAATATTACAGCTCATTCATCAGCCTTGTTTTCAAAAGGTAAACATATCTGATGACGCAATGATGGCTTTTTAAATCTCTTACATGACTTTAGTATCATAGTATGTAACATTTGAATGCAGCTTTTAATCCCCACAGTATAATGTGGAGTTAAAATTGCAGTAATCAGTGGGCAGTTTCCTAGCTTTTATATTCTGGACCCCACTAAAAGGCTCAGAAAAAAAACTGAATGTCAGATTTAATTGCAATAAAATTAGAGTAGCATTAAGTCAAAGACAAAAGGAAAGAAGCCCCGCCGTGCTGGTGT
The DNA here is from genome assembly GCF_036324505.1 of Eleginops maclovinus. NCBI lineage: Eukaryota > Metazoa > Chordata > Actinopteri > Perciformes > Eleginopidae > Eleginops > Eleginops maclovinus. The sequence goes on along the minus strand of NC_086366.1, from coordinate 19,014,081 downwards.
AATGCAGGTTTACAGGGACTAACACTAAATAAACAGCAGGTACATTTGAACTACTGCTGTGCAGCAGGAAGAAATTAAAATGTTTTTCCTTTCTTTTTACATAGCACAACTTTCTATATTATATAAGAAGCTTATGTAATAAGCAACTTCTATTAAAGAGTTCACTGTGAGTTGTTAGTGCTCAACTTAAATTGTGGTTTGCAATACTAATGCCATAAATAGACTTAATCATGCAAAACCATATGCTTTGATTCAAATCAAACCTATACATGCACAACATATTTTGATACAGATACCTAATGCTAAAACTAACAGTTAATGTTGATTATATATCTTAAATGTCAGGTATTACATAAATAAATGTCTTATTAAACTTTGAAAAACATCTCATATTAGTTTCTTTTATAGTGGAACCTTTTAAAGACTGATTAATCTTATGCATGCAAGCCAAACCCATACATACGGTGCACTGCAGTGATGCATTCATCCAAACATAAAGATGACGTCACAGTTGAATCAGATGGTGGGTACCTGGAGTAGTTGAAGAGGCGGCTGTCCCACAGCTTGTGCTCGCCCCGAGGTGGAGAGTGGAAGAAACACGAGTCGGAACCATCAAATTGGTTCAGGCCATCCTCCGTGTTCTTCGAGGCGTGGCTATGAACGACATCCAGCAGCACCACAATGCCCATCGAGTGAGCCACATCTATCATCTGCTTCAGCTCCTCCGGGGTGCCGTAGCGACTACAGAAACACACATGAATAGATTTGTATTAGTCCCTAAACCCTCTCTATTTCTTGGCCTAAACCTCAAACATACCTCTACTCCTTAGTATGACCCTACATTAGATTCCTCATCTCAGAGTGATCCTTAGAGGACAAATTGACAACCAAATTCCTGAAAACACTAAACCACTCAATGTATTTCTAATGCTTAACCAAAATACAAGACCTGAAGTCACCCTGTCTCCTAAAATAAACCTGGTATGTCACTTGCCAAAGGTGATGACCAACACATATGTCCTTTGCTTTGAGTTTTTTTCCTTAAATTAGCATCACTGTGACAACAGGCCAACGCTATTGGATTGGCACTTTTCGTAAAATATGTTGTCACGTCTATAGCTTTTAAATAACATTTACAATGTCATAAGAAAAACACTATTGAACTCACAATACACACTTGACAGAATAAATGTATATTCACCTCCATATCTTTGTGTACACTGCCCATATTGTCCAAAAAAGTATGTCTGTCATTTTGGCTATCATTATATCAGCTTCTTGCAAAACAGGACACAGAGCGACAGTATTACCCCGCTTCCCGGTATTTGGCTGCTCAGGTTTTAAATGACACTGTGGGATCGATCATGGGTGAAATTACACTATATACATTACACTCTGGGTTTAGGCTCGACTCTAAGCAAGGGAGGAGCAATCTCTGTGAGAAGATAAATACACAGACTAGTCCAACTTTATCTACTCCTTCCACTCTCTGGATTAACAGCAAATGTATTTACAGAGAGATTATTGCTGGTGTCAGACTTCCTAACCTTGATTTGAGGTGACTATTTCCTATAAAGTTGGAAGTTGCTTGCTCAGTTTCTAAACCTCACAATAACACACCAATTTCTCTGAAACCATTTATATTAAAGTGCATTCACTGCAGGCCACAGATGTTCTGTATAATAATAGTCCTGGGTCAGTTGAAAGAAATCATCGTGTTACGTTGTTTCAGTAAAGAAGACCATAAATGATGTCTCATGGCACGGAAGCACTGAACTCCTGATGGAATTTTGCTTTCCATTTCATTTAAAATGCACACTGGCCTTTTGACTTTGGATGTGTGCACGCATTGTTTCTTCTGGATCTCAAGATATTGGTGAAGGAATACCGGACTTCACTTAAAGTGTTGAAAATTACAATTTAGACTTGAATTGCTCATGCTGAAAGAATGCTTTACACATTTTATTTTTACATTACAACTTTGTTAGAGTGAACTAAATACATGAATCATACAGAATTGAAGTTGCAGTTACCTGGAAGCAGCAAAGTAACTTGTAACCTGATAGCCAAAGCTTGCATAGTAGGCATGCTCCATGATCGCCATCATCTGAATACAGTTGTAACCTGCAAACAGAGGGGGGAGAGCAATTTCAAAAAAGATTCTTCTTAATGTCATGTGTTTAGAGCTTCCCTGCTAGATTATTGTGAACTGACTTTGTCTAACTGATGGAAACATTCAGATATTAGCTATGGGAAACCAACTAAATGATGTATCATCATAAAAGATGTGTTCATTACATGTGGCAGCATGACACAATGTAGCCCGACATCATGCTGTTTGTAATTCAAATAACCTAATTTAATTTATTAACGGGAGGGAGTGTTATTCTTGCCATTTTTTTTTCTTCTTATGAAACATATTGTACGCGCACCTTTTTTTGAGATCCATTGCAAAATTAAAAAGTCTCATAAAAATCAGGCCACTAGCACATCAAGTAGATTGTTGGTTAGACACACAAGCTAGAACAAGAAGAGCAAGATATTTATGAATAAAAAGTCTGTTCTGATCTGATGTGTTTTGTCACAATAGTATAGTACAACAGGCATGTGGTAATCGTAGGACTCAATACTATTTGACCAGGGTCGTCATATTGTATAAGTGAGCTCCAGGCATTCCTTTTTTGACACAAACTCTGGTATCCCAAACACAAGCTGCAGCTACAGGGAAACACCAGCTATCAGTCAGGAGGTCATGTACAACATTTCAAAACGACCCACCAAAACTGCTTCTATGAATAAGAGAACAACAGGCTTTTAAACTCTCACTGAGCAGTCCATAGGGAGGCCCTGCAGTTCTTCACTGTTGTGTAGAGCACATTTATTTATTTATATCGCATCTTCTTTTCAGGCTGGAGAGATAGAGAGAAAGAAACGCTGGCTTCTGAAATGGTGTGACAAAGCACTGGGGTGAGCTGAAGTTTTTTATTTTTATATATACACGTTCTCTCCACAGTCGAGAAAATGAAAAGGCAGGCAGAGGCAGCCGTCACGAGAGACAGTGGAGTTTAGCCTTCTGGAGAATCCTATTGTGCAGATTCGCTCAGCTGCTGCAGGTAGATTCTTCGACAGAATTCACTCTGGCAGTTTTTATTTCCACAAAACAGGATGACACTACCAAGGAAACAGCATTTATCAGATTGATCCTGGTTTGCTATGCCAGTCATATCGGTATCTTTTAATAATGTGAGTACAGCAGGCTGCTTTAAATGCTAAATAATGCCACATCTCATAAGAGCAGGATTGGAAAACAAGACAAGGATATCATCCTTAAGGCTGAAGTCACATTTACATCTTGAGCTTCAAAGAAGTTGAGTAGGTATTAAGAAAATGTATCACAGATCATTTTTTTTCTCTAAGTCAAGTCATAGTAAGTTTATTAATATTGAGTTAAACTATTTTAACCTGCAGACTGCAATATGGACCCTATCATTTAACATGTAGCAAAGTATTTTTGTTAATTCAAATCTTAAAAAATCTGTCCTCGAAACAACAGTTTGAAATAAAAATGTTTTTATAACAAGATAAGAATTACATTAACCTTTTAAATAAAACTCACCACTAACATAAATTGGTCCCCGATTCAAGCACAACTTCAATATGTTAATGCATGCATGTGTTCTCTACTAGAATTTAACAAAGATGAAATAAATATTATATTGAAGGAATATGTTAAAATGGAGTTTATGTTCACAATCACCTAATGAATAGTTGTTTTTCTTCAGTTAAAATTCAAATGACAATATTCACTAAATAAAAATACTGAATTTGACATTAAACTGAGAACAGCTGTATCAGTCAGTCATTGACATATTTAACAGAGGTTACACCAAACATTAAGCTTACAGTCTAGTCCAAACAGCCAACAACTCTGAAGCTATACTGACCTAAAGCAGACCAACCAATCAGAAGTTACCCCGCATTAGAAATATTAACAGGTTAATTGATTGAAAACAATTATTGTGAATATTTGCCATAATCCTTTTGAAGTCACATTTTCCAGCCAGTCTAAATGATGCAACGTGCAGGAAGATGGCTTCTCTTTATTGGACAAGTTCATGGAAAGTTGTCAGATTCTAAATAATAACTTCAGTTTGGTGTTTGGTGTTGGTGTGTGTGTGTGTGTGTGTGTGTGTGTGTGTGTGTGTGTGTGTGTGTGTGTGTGTGTGTGTGTGTGTATGTGTTGTGTTGTGTATGTGTGTGTGTGTGTGTGTGTGTGTGTGTGTGTGTGTGTGTGTGCATTGTTGGACCACCAGTGAGCACTTCAGGTCATGCAAGTAAAAAGGATGTTGACTTGCTGTTGTTGCTTTGTGGGAATTTGACATCTCTACCACAGAAAATACAACTACAGGAGAAACAGTTAAGGACCAGTGTTATCAAAGATGGCACAGGACATCTGGCAGTTATAAAAATCTCCTGGACTAGGATTTTTCAAACTACATTGCTGGCTCTGATTTAATGTGTGTGGAGGAATACACAAACATAACCTTTACGGTTCACTTATTCTTCGTACTTGACTAGAGAAGGTATAAAATGGTCTCAAGTTGAGTAAAACAGCAGGATGATATTCTTGCAGTTTTTAAGGACTTGAGTAGCCAAATAAATAATAAGGACATCAAAGGGAAGAGAGAATAATCTCAGGTGGTCTCATGTCTTACCGGAGTCTCTTATATGAGGCAGCACGTTGGTTGTGAAGTTGGTGTACGTGGCAACCTTTCCCTCGGGTGAAGCGATGCCCACGTGAGCCTCGTAGATTCTTAGGCTCTTGGGCTTCTTTGGCCGAGGGTGGATGTGCTGGGGAGGGATTCAAAATCATAACAGCACTTTTGCTAAAAGTACCTTGAAATACAGTCCACTTTGTGAGTAATTATGAACAATAAGGTCAGAGACACATTGTGGGTTTTCTGGGTCTCTACTTCAATATCCTACCACAGTGGCTGGAAATGGTTCCGCACATGTTAAAATGTCTATGATTCAGCCTGTCTCCGTTACAAAATAGGAAAAGGATTTGTTTTATACATAGACCAAATTTCCTGATGGCTACCAACCAGGCCTTGTGAACAGGCTATTTGAAGTACATGATTGAGCCACTTGTAAATAAAGGGAATAAACTGCCAGTAAGAGGGCTTCTCTAATTAAAATGGTGCCAAATAACAAGCGATAAAGAAAGTAAATAGCCTATTATTATTTTGCTTGTCGCCACTTGTGATGAGAGCATCTAGTAGCATCGAGGCACATTCAGACCCTCTCAGAATGAAGCAGCCACAATAAAGTAACAATTCAACCATAAATAACCTTTTGTATATCAATTTCTCACCCTTTGTTACCTAGAAATCTTGAAGAAAATGCATTTCAGGTATAAATTCGGAGAATGTTGTCCTGATGAATGGAAGTATAGGGTCCGTGTTTAACAGCAGCATATTTTTATCAAAACAACCCTTTTAGTATGATCCAGTCCTCATTTATGCAGTATTATGCTCAATAATTTCAACACATGCATTTTTGCTAAAACCTTACCACTTTCGCATTAACAGTGGGAAAATAAACAGTTTGCCTATTCGGAATGTCTTTAAGAATTCAGGGCAACAAGGTGTGCGTAAATAATAAACAAATGGTCATTTTAGGGATGAAGTATTCCTTTCAGAAAACAGTATATTTTGTATATAAGGCTTATGTTAAACATACCGTAAGTGTATGTTCCACACTGCAAGAAATTCATTGATTTAACGTTTTAAAATGAAGCCCCAATGTCTTCGAGTAACAAAACTTGCAAAAAATAAACCATTCGTTGTAAGATTTATTGCACAGCGCTGGTGCTTTCCAATTCCAGAATTTCACCCAGAGGTTTGTTTTTTTTCAGATAAAAAAAAAAAAAGAAATCATTATTGAAATAAATAAAACAACAAAACAAAAACAATTAAAATCTAGACTCACAGAGTAGGGATTAGGTGGATCCCAGTGAACCCAGTCGTAGATGACAGATTTCTCCTCTCTGCTCACATATTTTGCCCAGGGCGAGATGCGGTACAGACGTTCTCCATCCTGTGTGTGAACTACCACCTGGGAAAAGTAGACAAATGAGTTTTATGTTATGGCAAGGGCACTTAAACAATGATAGAGAGAGGGGACACTTTACATAAGAGGAAGGTCACACGCACGTTGTCTAATAAGCAGAAAAGGATAGGGTCCAAAATTAACATCATAAAGGATGAAGGATTGAATATAAATAGCATGAAACTACAGTAATATGGAAAGTAATAATGCAAAAACGAAATCATCATTGCAAACTAGTTTACCGTCTAACTCAAGATGCTTGGCCACAAATCAACAGACGCTTCAATGTCTGCTGTGTCTCCTGTGTGTTTCAGTCCCTGGACATTTGCGATTTTAAAGTCAGCATTTATTTACATCTTCCAGCCATGAAATGCTTACATCATAAAACTGTGCTGCTCCTCCCCATCCATTACACAGAAAAGATGGTGCAGATCGCTCAACCAATAAACCAAACATCTTTCAAAAGTGCCAACATGAAAACCACCCCTCTTCCAGGAAGCCGCTCCCTGCTCTCCAATGCAAAGAACAGCCCCAGACCTATTACGTTCCCATAGACCACTGAAGATGTAATATGGTGTAGACTAGAGGACAAAAGGCTACAGTATTGACCAGAACAGTTGTTGATGAATCTGGATTTAATGGTAATTATCGATTGTTTTCTTCTTCTTTTTTTGGTTTTAACACAGCCAGGAAGCAAGGCAGCAATTTAAAAATGTAAATCATTATCCTTTGCCTCTCATCTATTATGTCTGCAATTTAGGATTGGAAGGGGGTGAAATAAGAATAGTTTGTAAATCTAACTGAAAAGTTACTTTTCCTCCATCAGTCAAATAAGAAAGGAGAAAGCCAGCATGAGAGTTGGAAATACCCGGCTTGAAATCGATCCTGCAGTGTTACCCACAGTGTGTGTTCGCCCTGTTTTGTCCCCTGCAGAAACAGGCATTAGAACACAACTAATTCTGGCCATACCGTTGTAAAGTAATGACCACTCCAATGCCAGACCCCCCTCTGGGGTTTTTTCATTATGGTCAGGCCACCTGGGGTTTAGCTGCCTGGCTCCCCTTGTGACATGCTTCACAGTTTATAGGATTAAGAAAAGATAGTTGGATAAATGGACTGGCAAAAAGCCGGACAGAGTGGTGGTCCTTCAGACAAATTGACCAGCATTAGGAATATTAAAGAAAAAAGAGATTGGTTGGCAGGCAGGGGGGGGTGCATGAATAGGAAGAGCCAAGCAATATGCGAGAAGTAAGGTGTGAATTTAACAAAACAACAAAAGGGAGCGTTTAATTGTTTAGATGACACCTCGGCTCTCTAAAATCTTGCACGCTTTCAACAAAAGTAGCTCATTGTTAATACTGTACCCAGAAAAATGCTTGTGTATGGAGATAAATTGGGCCCTGAACAAAGGGGGATAGAAGGGCAAGCTGCTCTACATGAGAGTGATTGGAGCTAGGCTCGTGCTTCCACGAGGGAGTGCTGTGGAACTAATTCTAAAGTGGAGCTCACAGCAAGACAACCATTCACAGGCAGCAGGAGTGCACAAGGAAAGGCCAGGTGCCAGCTTTTCCATCTGCTTCTTATCGTCCTCAGACTGACCTCCGCTGACAATGGGAGCCGGGCAGCCTGTCCAGGGCGCAGAAGAGCGCCAACGATGACCCGGTCCCAAGGAGACTTGCGCCACGAAGCCATCCATTCCACGCCTGGCAACGCATGTCAGGATTAATTCTCATGCACACCGTTTGCTTGGGAGACAATGCATAATGGGGAGGTGTATCTTTTGCATTTTACCCTGATGAATTATTTACAGAAGCTAAAAAACAATCATGTACCCCTACAGCGCGGAATGTTTTCCACAAACAAACGTGGCACAACGTCCTGAGGGACACCTGCAGCAGACAGGAGATGAAATAACTGCCATACGTCAGGCTCCTCAGGTGCATCTACCCTCCACTGTGCCGATTGTGTACATACAGTCATCTCCCCTGTTCTCGCTGTAAGTATGACATGCTGTTGACGGCGACATGCCAGGTTTTCACTTGGTTCATAACAGACCGTACATGACAGGGAATCTCCCTCGCACATTGCGATGACAATCCCCGTCCCACCACGGCAAGATGACACCCTCTGAGGGCGTGAAACTAGGCACAAAGATGTTCAGTTTTCTACCTTGAGTTTGGATTTGTGATCCACAGCTGGAGAGTTGTCTGGCTTTGGGGGTAGAACCAGTTCCCACTTGCCAAATTCTTTCTTGGTGTAGGGGTGGGTGAATTTCTCCCAGGCATCTGTAGGGAAACACAGTAAGGAATTAATAACATAAAATTAATTGGTTTACAACTTTGCCTATCATCAAATAGCTCCTAACTGATCAAATACATCTCTATGATTATTGATGTCTATGGCAGAGCAGACTAAGCCAGTGCATGTATCCCTTGTGTCCCTTTGGTAACCTTTAGTATAAAATGATCTCTGATGAGAAAATAATTAGTTGGTTTTTTTCTATCTTGGTTATTACCTTGCGAGTCATGAGGTCTTGACCCCAGGATGAAAACAACTATTTCTTGTGTCTGTTTTGTACTGCCATTTGCTCACAAGCCTGGCATACTTTTTAAATAACAACAAAAACAACAACATCTGTGCTGTGGGCAAAAGACAATATGTTGGCATCAAATGCGTTTTATTTTAAGTCTGTCGTCTGAATAGTGTTGACCAGTCACAATTGAGCGTACTTTGGTTGCATGTCGTATGATCTAGCTTTTTTGGTCAACAGTTCTAGTCACCACAGTGGCTCTGGCACTATTTCAATATTCTCCTGTGGGCCTCTTTATTTTTCTGACCTCTACACTCTCTCTCTCTTTACACAATGTCTCCCTCTCTCTCACTTGTTGTTTTTGCAACATTGAGTAAAGAACCAATCTCACTCATCTAAAAGAAAAACTGATAACATACCGCTGTTCATTGAATTACATCTGTAAGGGAATAAACGATGGTGGTGCATTCATAACCTGATGATACCATATTACCAATGTTCATAAACTGACAGGAATTTATCAGACACCCAACATTTATTATAAAGCAGACAGCTTGGCATGACAATTTAGGTTGTTGTTTTTTTTCTGCAATCCATATCTGTTTGCTATTCATGAGCAAAAACAACAGCAGGACAGAAAATGAATCACAGGAGATGCTCCAGGAGTGACCGGGCAAAACACCAAGTCATATTTTTTCACAATTTATTTATCTCCCTTTGCTTAAACTCCTCTAAAAAACAGTGCATTATGCATCCAACTTGCACCATATTCATGAATAGGGCTGCTGGGCTGTTTCCACATTTACTATGAAATTGAAATCAAATAATATGACTGAGCCGTGTCAAAATGTAATCTCTCGCAGAATTGAATGTTGGAATTGAGCTGCTGCCCAAGGTCCTGGGAAGATAATTAAAAAGGGAAAAGGAACAGGAGAAATATGGAAAGAGGGAATGGCAGCAACAGAACTAACTAGCACAAAAATTGTGTAGGGACAATAAACAAATTGACAAATCTCCGGTTTGCACACAGTATCAATCTGAAGGTATTACTATTAGCATTTGCTTTCCTTTATCATTACCTGCAGGGCACCAGTTCAGAAGGGCTGTGGCACAGAGGCAAGTGTTTGTGCATTGCTGTGGCATGGCAAATGGAATCTGAGTTATGTGCACAGACCTGAACTATTTCAGCATCCTTTTGTTATTCATTCTTTTCCTTTTATACATTTTTTTTGTTATTGATATTTGTCTGTTGAGGGTAAAATATTACTAATGGCATATGCAATAGACACATTATTATATTTCATAAAGGAAAGAAATGACACTGAGGGCTTGTATTACCTGATACAGTATATCTCTACTCACTTGCAGGTCTCATTTATCTGGGTAATGACGACAAAAATAAATGATCTTGCTGCATTTTCACTGCCGACATTAACTGGAAATAACACTCAAAAGACTATTAACCTGAAATTTCTTTCAAAGTCGGGGATAAAGATTTCAGTGCAAACACAGAGGTTGCACCCTTCTAACAACTTTGCAGGCGATGATGAAATAACCAGCTACTAAAATATTAACAAACACATTAAAAGAGAACCCACTTCAGTATGCAAGTTTATCCTGCGTAATCAATATTTTTCCACATTTTCTACTCCCAGGTTGGTTCATCAAAAGGGCTGATAACCTTGCACCACAGTTCTCGCCGCCTTTTCTTAATTTTTGGCCCCTTTGTGTTCAAAGGTGCAGAAATGTCACATTTCTTATTAAGTGCACTGTGAAGATATGCAACTTTCTGTTAGCACTGAAATCTCTTTGTCCACTTTGGTCGCAACAGCTTATGTAGCTCTATATTAAAGTGTCATTTCCTTTTTAGTTATCTTATTCAACTCTGCAATTTGATTGCTATTATGCAATAAGGCAGTGTTTTCCAACCCTTTTAGTCTGTTGTACCCCTTGAGCTGGTCTTCATTCTATAAGTAGCCCCTCACTCTTCTGTGATGATTCTTGTTTTAAACTCCAAACCAACTGCTCATTAGATGAAAATCCATTGCATAACTCATACTTATTACAAATGCATTTAAACTTGACATTTACACTTATTGTCAGTGAAAAAATTATATTAAGGCTCACTTCTAGCAGTTTCTAAATCTTCTGTTAACACTAGAGCCTTTAATGAGACACTTGAGCTTGCTTGTCTTTCATAAGCATTGATAGCTCTGTGGGCAGGACACCAGGCTTATGAGAATTGATTTAAAATGTTTTATGTATGGAAATATATTGCAATCCCTAATATTTCTACGTACCCCCTGCAACCCCTCAGGTTCACCTAGGAGTCACTGTACCCCAGGTTGGTAACCACTGCAATAAGGCATACCTTTGATACATCAGCTTGCTGCATGCTTGTTTTAAACACACTAAGGTGCCAACATCACATTACTTCAAGAAAAATACTCACTATTTAAAAACCCCTGAAAAAACAGATATTGATGGGAGGTTAAAGCTTTAGTTTCAGGGTGTTCAACAACACATTTTGAAGGAAGTGTAACTTTAACCAAAGTTAAGGCTTCACACTGCTGACATGTTGTTCAGGAGCTCTCCTCAGGCTACTTACTGAAGTCCCCGGTTAGGAAAAGGGCCTCTGCAGCTGGAGCCCACTCCTTAAAATGCAGGCTGTTGTCGGGCTGTCGGTGCACACCGAAGGACTTGTAGCTGCTGGTGAACTTGTCATAGCCTCCTTCTGTCTCCTCCAGCTGGGAAAGCTGCTTCTGAAGCTGCTCATACCTTCAAACCACAGGGAACACACATACGATATGAGTTCAATGGAAAAGCCACAAGTGAATACACAATCTGTACAATGACGTCCAATTGATTTTAGTTATTGGCTTTTTGATGACACCCTGAAGAACATAAAGCCCCGGAAAAAATTAAGAGACCACTTCAGCATTATCATTTTCTCTTGTTTGTTTTTTTATTATTGTATTCTATAAAATACTGACAATTTTTCTCTGTGTTGAAATTCAACAGACACTGGAATGGCTGCCTTACATGTAGAGATAAAGATTTAAGAACAATTTGGAGTGGTCTCTTAATGTTTTCCACAGCTGTATATTATATTTAGGTCTGTCTGTTACACATTGGAGGGGCGGAGGGTGTAGACAAGTAGTTTATGCAGCTTTGTAGCCGCACTGACTGCATAATGTCAGGGTAAGGAAAGTGAGTCCAGGATTTGATTGATTTATTAACACAAAACCTTTTTTAAAGATGAGATAATAATGTAAACTATTAATGTAGTGTAATACTTTAGCTCAAATGTGCACACATGGAACACCAATGGCATACTGTAGGCCTCAACATAATAGTTTGTGTAAAATTATAAAGATATTGTTGGTTTTTCTATAGCAGTATCCACCATTGCAACACAAGCAATTGACATGTACAAACATATACACATCATGTTACTACAAAAGTAAACATCAACTGGGAAGAAGATGTTTATCAGTTATTAACAATAATTCTACCATAAACCACCCCTTTTTTGTGCCCTGTCAGTGTTATCACTTATCACCCATTAACAGCTACTCATAAGAATACAGTTAGTGGTGAAAGCAATTTTCAAGATCATTGGTCACACTACCATGTCATTCCAACACTATCAAAAAAACTATTTCACAGAGTGATTCATTATTTATACTCATTTCTGTGTCATTAACACTGTTAAATTGAATGGGTTGACCAATTTTTAAAAATAGATTTCACAATTTACAGTACCGTACAGTTTCTTCAGAGGCAATAACTGCGACTAATCAATCAAAGTTATTTATTTTCAATAATGATGATTGGAGCGGGGTTTCTAAACTGAATGGATTCATATTATTATAAATAAGCACTGATGTATTAGAAGTTTCTGATAAATGTAGTACTTTACTTATCATTCACTTTAAAATTGCATTTGTGTCTCAGAGTAAAATATTTTGTAACAAATAAAACAGTTTTTGTTTTCTTTTTGCCTGTGTTTGAAAACGGTTCTTAGTTTGCACACATTTAAAGCTTTTACAGAACTCTGATGCACAGCACCAGTGTTTTGTAACGTGTCCACACTAACGTTATCTCTAGGAGGTCCTTCCTCGGGATGCAAACCTGACTCATTCCCTCAAGAACGTGTGACTACAGGCCTATTCTGAGAGATAAACCTCTGTCTGTTACCTTCAACTGAGAAGGATAGACTAACTACTTTGCAATTTATCTCACTTAAGTTCCTGCAGCCAGCTGGTGTCCATATCAGATTCCCCCAGGTACAGAAAGCATCTTTCTGCCAGCTGAGTTAAGTGCACTCTCTCCCCTATAGCCCTGAAGCCAAGCTCAGACTGGCCTGTGAATGCCCTGGGGCTGGTGATGATGGGCTGAAGTAACAGCGCGATTTCTCAGCAGCTGCTCCCTGTGTCGAGCATAGTGGATACGGACAGAACTTGCCAAATGTAAACCTTTAAAGTCCAACCAATGATGCCACATGCCTCCTTTGCCACTCTGTCACCATTTCAAGAATATGCTGAAAGGAAGGACAGCGGGAGGATGCGCATATGGGCGAAACTCCACTGCCACAATATTAATAGGCATGAAAGTCATGCCTATGATTATAACAAGTGAGTTCCAGAAGGTTGGACCACTGGGAATAGCAAGCCAAATCCTGTAAAGCTGCAGCAAGCAGGCAGGATAAGACCACACATCACAAATTCATTGTGCTAAAAAGAAATATCATCATTGTGATAACAATGTTGGTTAAAAGGGAGGAAACTGCACTTTAAACAGCAATAATTTAGTGCCTTTTGTGTTCAGTTAAATTTGAAATGTGTTCAATGAAAGAAACAGCAATGTGATGTGTTTAAGAAGTGTTCTGAGTTCAGCAGAAAGGTAGAACATAGTATACCTAAATATTGGATTCTTTATCACAAAAATAATTGTTGCAATAACTTTAGCTTTTTTTCCTCATTGAGTAAAGCCCTTTAAGAAGCTATTCATTTCAGGGGAGTCATTACCAGTTTAAGCACAGTATAGGTTAAACTTGGATTTCTTTCTTATTATTGATGATCAGATATCGTATATCCTGTGACTATATCTTTGTTTTTTTATTTTGATGAAGTTGTCACTTCTTTCTCTCCCCTATGCCTGCACTCTTAGTTTACGGTTAACAACAATATCAAGTGTGGCACTGCACATGGTATCCATAGGCAACATTTGGCTGTTAAACACACTCCCATCAAGCTGCCGAGAACAGAGTCTCAGAGGGTGACCATTTCATCACACATGGCAGGCCTTTTTTCCCAAGCGCTGGCCCTGAATACTTAATAGAAGCAGGTCAATGTTAGAATAGAATAGAAGAACAGGAACTCAATACATACCTGTTCCCTTCAGTTAGAGAAGAATAGAAGGCATCAAGCACACCACAACAACATGTTTCCCACTAAAAGCTGTGTTTTTGTCCAACTGACTCCAATTTGCTTTCTGTCAACTCCTGAATAAAAAATATTTGCACTTTAGCTGCAAAATTTGTCACTATGTCCACCAGCCTGTTGCTACCTGTATCTGTTCGTTGTTTGGCGCTGGGTCAGAAGCCTAGAGTCAGTTCATCAAAGTTTTTTTTTTGAAAATAGCTACCTGCTGTGGCTATAAACAACACTGGAGAAAGACTTTACTAGAAGATTAAGAGGGCAGACTGTAAAACCGAACAATCTATAGCACTCCTTACATCTGAGAGCAACGTCACTACGAGCTACTCCGAAAGTTAATAATGGCAGATTTATGAAGTACCCAACCGTATAAGATCCGATACATGACCACAGTTATTAAAAGAAGAGACTGATCCCCACTTCTTAATGGAACAAAGCCATTATTTCAGTTTCACTAAAAACACTGCCGCTCATTGTCAGGTAATGCACGCCAAGGGACACAAACAATCCCTGTGGCCAAAAATTACAATAGAGTCTCATCCTGTCCCCTTTTCAGTGGTAATAGAGCGGCAGGAGATTATAGATGTGAGTCACAGATAACAGTCCTGGCTCTCTTATCTCCTGGTTTGGGAAACCGTTCATATCAATAAAGATACTGCAAAAAATATCATATGGCTGAAATAAGATTATATTACCCCTACAGATATTATTAGACAGATACATTGAAAGTGACATTCACCAACCTCCACTTGGTGCTACAAAAATGTCTGCTTCTTCTCAAACTATCAAGATATCCCCATTCCTTATAACTTGAAGACAGACTTGTTCTGCGGCTTTTGATTGGACCATGTTGATACACACATTTTTAACCTCTGTTTGTTCCAGACACACAGGATAAGGAGAAGCGACTAAAAGTAACACTTTTGGAGAAAACTCAGGTGACACTATTGAGAAAGCTATTTAGTTAGCAAAAGCTCTCCTGAAAAATCAAAGCTAAAGATGGGGAGGTGCTCGGGAGGGATGTTTAGTAAAGGTCTCATTGACGATGAGAAAGCTGAGGCTTAGGAGGGGGCTCAAGATAGCAACCCAGCTGGGGGACACCCTTTGGAATAAGAGAAATAAGGCTCAATAACAGCTGGAGTTCTGACTTCAGTTCTGAAGCATTGTGAAGAGCAGTAGAAGATCCGACAAACAAACTCTGCAGGAGACAGAACTGGAGAGAGAAAAGTAGATCAACATGACGTCCAAGCTCTTTCCATGCCTGGACCTGGCAGTGGAAAACCAGAAGTAGTTCCCATCCCTAACCTTCAGTGGCAGAAGGATCTGTGTTTCAATCTAAGATGTTTTGAAGATTACATGTAGGTTTCGTTGGGGAGTTTTTCTTTCCCATTCGTAGAAAACATGGGCTGTGTTGGGCATCTTCATTTAATGGATGTATTCAAAACTGGATAAAAAAACATTCTTGACTTAAATAGTCCATCCTTTGTCTTAATTCAAATAATGCCTGCATATCATTTCCTACATTGTTTCTTTGACAGAAAACTGCTGTACAAAGGATGATGTATGAAATGAAACTATGAAACGTTGAATTAGGAGAAGCAAATAAAAGGCGGTGCTGCACTACAGAATATAAGAATGTTACATTCTGAGCTAATACAATACATAATTGAACACAATGAGGAAAAACTCCAACTCACATTATTCATCCACTGTAAAACTATGTCCGAATAGGTTCTTGATTTGCATGGAATCCCTTAGGTCAACACAAGTTCACCGAATACAGTCAGGTCAGTTTGAGCCAATTCATTGGGATGCCACTCAAACTTCAGCCAAAAGGGATGTTTTTCTTCCCTTTTCACAAAGTTCATCTTATGTTCAACAGATGTGAAAGGAAACTTTTTGTTTGTTTTTAAATAGCTTAGTTAACCAACATTTGGTTATGGTTTGCAACTGTTAGTGAGAGGAGATAGACATCAGAAGTGAGAATATATCTTTCAAGGTCACTGTACATTTCGCAAACTAGATAAGAAACGTGTATGAAAATGTTTTTTCTTTTGTGGTTTAAGAGGGACCTAATTAATTAAATACATGGATTTGAATTAGAACAGGCAGATAAATCAGAGACTTTTCATGATCTGTTCATGTTTTTAGCTCAACTGCATGATTTCAGTTCATGAAATGTAATTGTAACGTAAAGTTGGTTGCCCTACAGTGTCTTGTTCAATGTTCGGTTGTAATTGTCTCCACCTTCTCCCTTCACTTTAATTTCCAAAAAAAACCAGGCAAAATGCCAAACCCAAGGCTTCAAAATTGTGGTTCACAAACCAATAGCTGACGTCAAGTTGTCTAAATGTATTACAAAAAAAGACTCAAATGTTTTTAGGCCATATGAAATGTGAATATTAAAAATAGTGGTGGCATTCCTCTTGTATTTTGTTTTATATACCCACTTTATCCACTATGAAAAATTCTTCCAACATAGCAACTGAACTTTGTAACCTGTTTATAAACTAAGTGTTGGACAATCGGGCATCTATATTTAGAGTAAGGGTTCAGGTCTGTTGCTTTGTGTGTGACTGAGGGTGACAGCTGAAGCACAGAGGTGCCAGCAGCCTGTACAAAAGCCTGACAAGTTTCTCTCTCTCAGTTTGCCAAAAGGGTTTCTGTATGACCTAGTAACAAGGTGACAATTAATGCCATTAATGTCCTTCTTTGACTAAGATCATTAATGATGCTAACGAGGGGTACTAAACATTGAGGTTAAAAGATGAAAGCTACATTTCCCTGCTAACCTTCAATATTTGTTGACCCTCAAGCAAGGTGACAGGAATATTAATACAGCCAAGGTAATCATAAAAGCAGGCAGTTCCTCCGATCAAAGAAATGTTATAGACTTCTTTCTACTTATCTTTAATTCCTGTATTTTAGGTTTTTACTTGTCAGAGCACATGTATCAGCAGTCGTCACTTCAAACTCAGTAATCAGTTTTGCTTTACATATATTGCATCACCTTCATAAGCATGAGGCTCAGACTTATTGCTGTATTTTTACTTTGAAATAAATTGTGAAGACACACCCCAATTTTAGCTTAAAAAAACAACCTTTTGCAGTATTAAGGAGCAGTCTCAGCGCTCCATATTTTCATTTGGTACAATTTAGGAGATACACGGTGCCACAAGCTGCAAAATCCTAGCAGCACTTCCTGCAGTTTGCGCAACAGGAAGGGTAAATAATGAAGCATGTCAACAGAGCACTGCTCACTGGGGCTGTAACCTGCGTTCAGTGAAAAAGGGTTGTTTTCCATTTCAATCTGAAACTAGCATTCTGCTGAAATAAAATAAGGGCTGTCTACAAGCATGATTGATTCGAATGGGAGGCTTTCAACATATGTTGGGATCATTTCAACTGTCTGTCCATACCCACTGTATATATGACCTGAACCAAAGTTCAACAAACCTGAGATGCGGGCAGCCTTGAGCAATGACATGGCGGTTTAACCTAAAGAATCTGTCTTTGTGGTCATAGGTCTCTTTCTGATAGGCCAGCTGAATTCTTATTACTGTGCAGGTTGGCGAGGGGACTCAGCATGGCACCTTAGCCTGAAAAAGCTCATGATTACCATGCCTGTGTTCATGTTGTGGTGTTAGGGCTCCGGGCCTGAGGACACCAGGGTCTTATCAAGAATTAACCTTCACACAGCAGTGCTCCTATATGTAAAATAATTTATGTGCAACTTTCATCAGCATGACAGGTGTTTGAGACACGTCTGAGGCTCTGTGAAGCCCAGCGATCCCAAGCTGTGTCTGAGATGGAACTGACACGCTAATCTCTCTGGAAGACTAGAGCTCTGCTCACATGCTTCAAATACAAAGCAGGTGGTCCCTTACCTGCAACATTAGAGACAAGATCTGACATCGTAATGAAAGTCAATGGAACTATATGGCTGAGCAGAGCTTTTGAGGCCTAGATTTGGGGGCTGCCCAACGTTGAACCGATACTGTAACAACTGTAAAAATTTGATATAAAACTGAAAAGACAATACATCGAATTATCATTAATCAATGCACTTAAGGACATGTGTTTTAGGTCTCTGTAAGGTACTGCAATAATTTAACCATATTTTGATTTCAAATAGTTTCCTGCAAATATTCCCTGTACTATTTTGGTGATAAGTTTGACAGAGAATATAACAGCCTTAGGGTAACAGAAATGTGTCATCTTTCCCAGGTAAGTACAGTGCCTTCCAGAATTATTGGCACCCCTTTGGCAAGAATGAGTAAAAAAAAAGTTGAAAAAAATGTCTTTATTGTTTTTCCTCATTATATTTAATTTAAAAAAAACTATAATCTAACCTTTTTACTGAAGTAAAATTATTTTTAAAATAATAATAAAGTTGACTTTAAATAAATATTTTTCTCCAAAACATGTGTGCCACAATTATTGGCACCCCTCCATTTAATATTTTGTGCAGCCTCCTTTAGCCAGGATTACAGCTCTGAGTCTCCTCCTGTAATGCCTGATGAGGTTGGTGAACACATGGCATGGGATCTGAGACCATTCTTCCATACAGAATGTCTCCAGATCCTTCAGTTCCGAGGTTGATGCTTGTGGACTCTCCTCGTCAGCTCCTCCCACACATTTTCAATGGGATTTAGGTCTGGGGATTGTGATGGCCATGGCAAAGTGTTTATTCTGTGGTCAGTAAACCATTTTTGAGTAGATTTTGAGGTACGCTTTGGATCGTTGTCCTGCTGGAAGGTCCAACCATGGCCCATCTTAAGCTTCCGAGCAGAGGCTGTTATGTTTTAATTTAATATCTGCTGGTATTTGATAGAGTCCATGATACCATGTATCCTAACAAGATGTCCAGGGCATTTGGAAGAAAAACAGCCCCACAACATCAAAGATCCACCACCATACTTCACAGTGTGTATGAGGTGCTTTTCTGTAAGGCTTTCTTTCTGTCTATGCCAAACCCACCTTTGACGTTTGTGCTCAAAAAGCTCTATTTTGGTCTCATCTGACCATATAACCCTGTCCCATTCGAAGTCCCAGTTACGTTTGGCAAACTGTAGACACTTTAGTTTGTTGTTAATTGAAAACAATGTTTTTTTCCTGCAACCCTCCCAAACAACTTGTGGTGATGTAGGTGGCGTCTGCTGGTCGTTTTGGAGACTTTCTGACCCCAAGACTCAACTGACCTCTGCAATTCTCCAGTTGTGATCCTTGGAGATACTTTTGCCAGTCAAACCATCCTTTTCATGGTGTGTGGTGTCAATGTACACACACGTCCTCTTCCAGGCTGATTCTTAACATCTCCTGTTGCTTGATGCTTCTTAATTATTGCCCTGATAGTGGAAATGGGCAAGTTCAACAGTTTTGAGATTTTCTTGTATTCATTTCCTAATTTGTGCAGCTCAACAACTTTTTTTTCGCAGATCATCACTGTGTTCTCTGGTCATTCCCATAGTGATGAATGACAAAGGGTATTTTGGCCTGTGTCACCTCATATGTATACCCCGGTGAAACAGGAAGTCATGGTTGACCTCTTAAGAGTTCCTAAAGTCAACATTTTATTTTAATTATTTTACTTCAGTGAAAAGGTTAGATTTGTGTTAATATTTTGAATTAAATATTATGAGGAAAACAAGAAAGACAGTTTTTGCATCTTGTTTTGTTTATTTTTACTAAAAGGATGCCAATAATTCTGGAGGGCACTGTATAAAGTTAACCATTGCATGCGAGTATTGGTGGTTTGTCGACATCTCTGTCTCTCTGTCTCTACTACTTGTATATTTATCATATAAAAATCATGTTACAAACAAAGTTACAAAGAAAATCCTTAAAAAATGTAAAGGACAACTTAATACAAAGGGAATACAATTATATAGGTTTTGATCACAATTGTTATCATCTTGAGTAGGATTTTTGTTCATTCAGGCACTATGCGGCTAACACTGACAATAATAAGAGGGCTGTTATATTATTTATCACAACTTCTCGCTTTTGTTTGTGCATTACTGGCATAAACACTTCACTCAATCAAGAAGATGCATCATGGAAACTTCTGGTCTGGTCATAAAATCTTGGAGCCTACTTCTGCATGTAGTTTGATACCATCAAGCATCATTCTTTGGCAACTGCAGAGAAAGTGATTGCAATTTGTGTTGGACATAATCCCAGATTAATAATACCCTAGCCCCATACAACAGATAAAGTCAGCTACTTAAGACTTCCCTAATGATTAATTTGTATGGAGTCCAAATAAAGGCTGAAGGGAAAATCATGCAGCATAGTGCTGCATAAAGTCAACAAATGTCTAAGGGTTATTTGTGTTGCAGAGCCTTTCACACTGCAAAAAAAACACACAAAAAACCCAATCACTGTCCGAGTTGGAAGCGTCCAATTTTGGATTCAAATCCAATTTTAAAACACATTTTAGGATAACTGATGCCACGATAACAACCAGGCACTACGGAAAACTCATTATAATGAAGACCAGAAAGCACGGGCTGTTGTGATGCTGGACCACCGCAGTGCACAGGCTCCAGCAATCCAAAATACAGCAGGCGAGGATCAGACAGCGTTTGAGCCCAAAGCAGCACCTTGCGAAGCACCGTGCAAGTCATCTGACTACGAAACACATGGCCTACTTCTGAACTGTCAAACGCAGGAAGCTAAGACCACATGACTTGAGTTCTTCAGCTACTTGTAACATAAAATGGTAGCGGTTCATTAATTTTGCAACAATTTAACGTCCGCCCAACACTTGTTATGCAGAAGGCAGGAAACAGGGAGGCAATGCATGAGAGGGGAAACGCAGCAACCTGTCCTCATACAATGTCAAACGTGAATCCAGAGGGCGACTGTCAGTTGTGTTGCAAAACATCGCTTTTTATCTGTTAGTTGTGTGTTTTTAGTTTAAGACACGAGTGCTATCGTAAACCTTGATTCTGCTAGCTTTAGCAGGGACTGATTTGGCGACAAGCCGTGCAGAAAAGCGCCGTTTAAGCCGTGTTTTACCTCCTCTTGAAGTCCTTCTCGAACGGTTTTAGATAGGGATCCATTTGGACTAGGTTGCTGAACTCAGGAATTGCAACATTATCCTCTAGGTCTGCCATCGTTTCTCCAGACCAAACCAATCGAGCACCGACTGCTGCTGGTCCCTGGCGCTCTCTGTCATGAACAGAGGACACTGGAGCTCTGTGCGACTTTGTATTGTACGGAGACAACAACGAATCTGTGCCAAGCCCGTCCCATAAAAAAATGCTATGTTTCCAGTGGATCGGGTTTAATATAAAGAGTCGGACAGTTCCGTGATACAGTGTAACTTTAAGATGACAGCATAGAAGCATCCGGCGCGTCAGAGGAAGATGACTTGGATTTGGATGAAAGATGTGCCGATTCGCAATACTGCCCGGATTTAAATTCGGGCTTGAAAAAAAATCACATTACACTGATCTTATATACCTTACAATGGCTTCCTGTTGCTTTGAATTGATTTCAAGATATTATTGATTCCTTACAAAGTCCAGAGTATTGGCCTCAAGTTATTTTTCAGATCTCTTATTACCCTATATCACCCTTCCTGCATAGTGAGATCCCCTGATATGTTTCAGTATTATTATATTAATGGATTTTCAATAATAGGTCATTATTAGATAACTAACACTCATATTGCATCTTGTATAGGGCTAATTTTAATACATTTACAACACAGATTATTTTTGCCAGAGGGATGACTTAAATCTCATTTTATTTTAAACTGTAAAGAATATTATATTCATATATTTGCTGATGTATTAAACTCAATCAAAAAAGTAAATAAGAACTAAATAAATTATTGTAATATCAAAACTGTCGGTGATCAACACCCTGGTCCATGACCTAGAGTAATTGGCTAAAGTGTTGTGAACTATAAATACTCACAGTCCCATGATGATAAATGCTGATGATGTTAAATTGACTGCAACTTCACTTTCCTAAGGGGATTACCCTGTTTGATTAGAATGACCACTTAGCTGTTCATCTTGCACTTCCCAAAGGACATTTTCAGCCCATCTGTTAAGGCTCTAAAAACTTAATTACAATTAATGATTAATTCAGTCTCAGTTGACAATTAAATACATGGCTTACTACAAAACTAGTCACACAGTTATATCTAAAGACCTTTTATAGGATAGACAACCGTAAATAAATGATTGAAAACATCATTTGAATGTGTAACACCTGCATTAGAGGAACGTTATCAGAACAACCTGCATTGATTTACTGTATGTATCTTGTTATTCAGTAAACAGAACTTTGGTAATACATGAGGGGAAACAGACGTCATGAAGCAAGACCCTATTGATTCGAGCAAAGTTTAATTCTGACAAAGTTTGTTTAATGTCAAGGTCTGCTATCTGTCACAAAACTGGATGGAGCTGCCTTTATCACTGAAGCAAAGTGTGTGTGTGTGTGTGTGTGTGTGTGTGTGTGTGTGTGTGTGTGTGTGTGTGTGTGTGTGTGTGTGTGTGTGTGTGTGTGTGTGTGTGTGTGTGTGTGTGTGTGTGTGTGTGTGTGTGTGTGTGTGTGTTTGCGGGCGACAGACTTCTTTCCTTTTAATATGCACGTCTGTCTACAATTGAATGCTTTGATCTTATTTTGTTTTGCCACAAACTTCAACGCAGTGGCAGAGAGAAACTAACTTTCCTTATTTTTTTAACATTTTAAGTTTTTATTGGTGACAAACAAAAGCCATCAATAAACATAGTGCTCTTTTTTCCAACCCACCCTTCTGGCAGAGCTAACTAAATGGCGTTGAGAAGGATAACCTTGCTTACATTTAGATTGAATCCCTCCTGGTAAAGGCTGATAAATACGCTGACTGAAGAAAGTGTGCAGCTCTTGAAAGTGTTGTCCTTGTCAAAAAATAAAACTGTCCCAGACAAAGGTCACAAAGAGATTGTCATTCTAAAGAGCCATCTGTTGGTAATAGATGAAACAAGTGTGTTACCAGAAGGTTATGTCAATAAATGCTGTCTCTGTGATTCACAGCTAAATAACAAAAGGGGTGTGTAGAAAGACACAGTGCCCAATGACACATGCTGACAAAATACATTTGATTTTATTTAAAGACTTTTAATCTAATAGGCTGGAGGAAGTAGTTTATTGTTTTTATCTCTTAACAATAAGGAATAATGAGCAGCAACTACAATTTATATTACTAGTCAATCTGTTTGATTTAGTTAAACCATTTTCTTTCATTCTAAATTCAGCAGTATAATAAATATTTGTTTTCATGCCAGAGGTCAGACCATTAAATCACACCACTTGTCTTTGATCACAGTACAGTTCATATATCCTCGCTTTACAGTTGTTTTAGATTATCAATCCGTCCCTAAAAGTTAAGATCTACTTGAAATTACTCTACTCGGAAATATCTTCGTACAAAAAATCCACACAAGGCTAACAACAGTTTTAGTAATGTTGCCTACACCATTCTCAATGTAATTTACAACATGGAGAAAAGGGAACCACATAGGGGAAATTAACATTCTGCATTTGAACTATCCTAGTGTTAGGAGCAGTGTGCTGCCATATATAGTGTAGGGAACGGTGCATAGCTCAGTGTCACCTCAGTATGACTTGTTTTTTTGGGGACTTGAACCAGTGACCTTCCGTTTCCCAAGCCAAGTCCATAGGACTTTGCCACCACCGCCCTGGAGCAGGTAACACTTCATAAGATATCACATAAACATGTATACAGCTACAACGATGGATAATACAATATTGAAGGCAACATATAGTTATAAAAGAGTTCAGGCAATTTGATCTTTATGTTATAGATAGATCTCCAAAAATATATAGAGGGACATTAGAGATTACTTTTTTCTCTTGATGTTATTTTGTCTACCACCAAAAATTGTTAGGTCAAAGATGGCTTGTGAGCTCAAAACTCCTTTACCTTTGAAACAGAGACTGAATCAAACTGCAAAAATGCAGATATTAATAATACAACCTGTGAAATCATTACAGATTTCTGTGCAAAGCCTCAATTCCTCCCATCCTTTTCACCCGAATCTCACCCCGACAAATTCTGCCTTTCCTCTGTTTCCTTTTCCCAAGACACTACGGTTACAGCCTAGGCTTGCTGTAATTTATTCATTCAGAAGAGGTTTGGATAATGTTAATGATGATGATGAAGTTTTGAGCATCTCTCGTGTGGTAATAAACCTTATGTTCCATCTGCAAAATCTTGTTTTACTTACAAAGAGTATGACAGATGCAAAACACAATTGAAATGCAAGTTTTAACTGCCAGGGTGACTTTAATTTAAGTCGACACAAACAAGCTTCTCGTAGAACTAAATTGATCCAAGTATACAGTCGTGCTACACTGATATTGTGTAATGAATAAATACAATTAGTATTTCAATACCTATGATAATTATTCATCAAAGGATTATAATGCATCCAAGCTGAGAGAATAACTTCCCAGAGTGTTCAGTCACCTTGATATACCTCCAAAGGGAAAAAAAGCTGTAAGATAGAAATAAAGCAGGGAAGTCGATGAATTCAAAAACTGTGGCTCTACAGTTTTTAATGAGGAACATAGTGTCATATGGAAAGAAAAAGAATGATGAAAAGCAACTTACTGCATCTTAGCAGCACTTTGATCACTATATTCTCAATGCATTTGACTCCATTTACCGGTAATCTTATAGTGAAGCTGGGCAAATTCCAAAAAGAGCTTATTCACTCTGCAGTAACTGGAAAAATACAAAGGAAAAAGGAAAACAACAAAACAAATCATTTTAAAGTACTAAGAACGTATAATGATGTTGACGATGATGGTGATGAAGCTTTGAGCTTTTCACTCATTTCTGTGGCAAATGTGAAAAATGCCATTTATGGAAAATTCACATGCTCTTAACTTTCTTTTTTTGTGCTTTTTTTAGAATATCTTTGCAAATGGGAAGTTGACAGTTTGATGTTGAAATGAACTGCTAAATCATGTGCAATATTATTGAGGGTCATTCGAAGAAAATGTAAAAGGCAAATGACCAGAGAAAATAAAAATAAAATCTCAAAACTATCGAAAAATTAGACCAGCAGTTATACTTTAAGACCCTGGTATGTTTTAATGTATTTATAAGATAAAACGGTAGGAAAAATACACAAAAGATTTATATTTCCAGACATCATGTCAGAGCATAGATGGTAGATCAATATGATGTC
The DNA here is from genome assembly GCF_036324505.1 of Eleginops maclovinus. Taxonomy (NCBI): domain Eukaryota; kingdom Metazoa; phylum Chordata; class Actinopteri; order Perciformes; family Eleginopidae; genus Eleginops; species Eleginops maclovinus. Next base: position 18,988,777 of record NC_086366.1, on the reverse strand, counting down.
AATATCAATGAATAGTGGACACCGCAGTCTCTCATTTTAATTCATAGCAATTTGATTCCCTGGTACACCAACATTATCTGAGGATTGCAAATGTGAATCTGTATGCACAGTACTTGATTGACATTAGGTTGATGTATTTTTGGTCAGGGAACAATCGCTTTTTAATGCAACAGTGGACACTGAGTCACAGCAGTGTACTGAGGAAAGATAATTTCAGAGGGAGATTTTCAAAACAACAGAGATCTCCCTGTTGTCAGACAGGAGTAGACGCAGCTCTTCTGTTTGTGAGTTTAAAAATGAGGATCTATTTACATCAATCAAACCAAACAAAAGCATCAAGCAATCGTTCTAAAACTGCATCCATCCATTGGCGTAATTAGTATACATTACCTGTGTCCCAAATTCCTCCCGATTTCAGAGTCTGTGAAAGTGAATATTACCTAATTTCTCATCAGACAATTAGGTCCAGAGAGTTGAGTGGTTTATAGTCCATTACACCTAAAAATACGCACTTCACGATACGCTTTCTTTGGCACCAATTCCTCTAAAATGGAGCTATATAAATGAAACTGCAACAGTAACAGGTTTCAGTGACACAAATGGAAATGTATGATAATTGAAATATATTAAATTAGGTATAGCAACATGATTCAGGGACAACCTCATTCTGTTGGAGTTCAAATTAAGTGTCAAGGATAAGTGTGCTGAAATATTGCAACTCATCTAATTCCTCTGACAGAAGGACATCACTTCTCAATGAATGCTACCAAGTGAGAAGGTTAACACTGGCAATAAAGGGAGCCAGACAGAATGGGAATGAAGCTAATGAGAGGCGATAAGATTCACTCCAGCCTTCAATTTCAAAGATGGAGGATCTGGGATCTCGGAAAGGACCAGAGACTGACACACGAGAGAGATCTTTAATGAGAGACATTAGAGAAGGCGGAAGCAGTGATATCAGTGAGTATGTGTGCGGCAGAACACAAAGCGTGCTGTCTAAACCAACCCCCAGGAACATAATTTGTTTGGATTCCACATGCCATTTTAGTTCTCTCATGACTTCAGGTATACAAATACCTATGTGTACTAAATCTGGATTATTCAACATTGGTAAACCCCAGGCAAAGGACTCAAATGCATGACTCAGGATTTTTGGTAAAAGGTAACACTTTACTGGCCAAACAAGAATTCCGTATGGTCAATCAGAGAACTTCCGTCAGGCAACTTGGAAGATGAAAAATAAAACATGTATACTAGATATACTAACGCAAAATGATGGCAGGGTCTGAGTATTGAGTGCTTATGTAGGTTGAGGACACGAGGAAGTAGAACCTTTATTGCCACACTCAGGGTTTCCAGGAAAACTAATTTATGAATTTCAGACTTGTCAGCCCTTTCAGAAGTGGTGGATTGTTAACACCTGACCTCACTATATAACAGGCCAAATGGTTTAAATCAAGCAGCTGAGGCTCAGGGGACAGCATCAAAGAAAGAGGGTGAAGAGGGCAAATTTCTGCTGGGCCTCAGCGACGGGAAGTCAAGGCCTTTTTAACAGAAACAAGGAGACAATTGTCAAATAAGGTTAGAGAAAAATAATTAAACCGGCCTCTCAATATAAAGTACAATACATATCCCGTTGACTCATTCAGTACATACTGTGTTCATTATTAACTTGCAAGGCACACGATGAGAATATAGTCTCCTTTTCGGCTTCAGTACATTGACAAACACAATCCTAGCATGTCTGGAACTTGCAGAGGGCTACACTCTCTAAGTGCGTAACCAATAAGAAAGGCTTTGATCAAGTTAAGTCCATCTTCTGTAACAATAAAAGGGACAAGGGGAATATGTTGCTGTTATAATAAGCTACCAGTTGACGTCTGGCTAAAAGAATCCAGATAAAGTTTATTTTCTCGCTTACTCTACATTTAAACCTTAAACCCTGATTCACAAAATTGTAATCAGTTATTAAATGTGTCCTTTTCATAATCTGTTCACAATTTAAGTGTGTGTCTCCACGACCTTTGAAGATCAAGCCATGAAATAAAAACAATACTTTTTTATAGGAAGGACTAAACTGGATCCACACCTCATTTATATTGTAGCCAGATGCTTTTAATCAGAGTCTTAGACTTTTAGTCTTTAGTTTTACAAAACGTTGTTCATTAACATATCTACATAATTGTTCCTTCTTTATTTTTGTTTTTTTTACAATAAGAACATTCAACGGAAACTTTGGTGTGGATGGGTACATACTTATGGCAGCTTTCTGATCGTGTTGTTATTTGAAAATGATCTTTTCAAATGTTAAATGATAATGCCGTAAAATTGTAAGACTGTTTTCCATTAAAACTCCTTTTCATCGTTAAAAAAAAAAAAAAAATCTGAAATGTAAGAACAATCACAAAATGTCCTCCATTAGGGTGAATGAATGCTTGATTGCCATGATGATCTTACATAAATTGAGTTCAGTCGAGTGCCCATGAGAACGTGTCCATTAATATGCTGTATAAGGTACTTCATGACCTCTTCAGTTGGAGGCAACTGTTCCGACTCAGAGAATATTACTTCTATAAATAAAGCTCCCTCTACATATGAATATTTCATATTACCTGCCATACAAAGAGAGAAAATGGTGGTAATAACATGATTCGAATGTACCATTAAAGAAATTAAAAAAAGAAAAAGCCATCCAGATATTTAATTTTCTTGTGTCAAGGGATCAATCAGTTTGAATGAGGACTGCTAAAATGAGTTTAATTTGAATGCACATTACACATCCGTGCCAATTCTATTCACAATGACGTAATATTTTCGCTGCTCCTTATTCACACACAACAGTGGACAACTCATTTTTGCTTTTTTAGATTAATTTTGAACCAAGATCATGCAATTTTTAAAATCATGCGCAATGCCTTCTTAACAAGCTGCTGTCACCAAACTATTTCCTTAATTGGGATCAGGTAGCCTTATCTAAATAAAATAGGAATTGATAGGTGAATCTTTATATTGGATAGCTGAAAAACTTTTACAACCAACAAGTAAACTAATGTTGAAATACAGCCTAGCCTCCACCCATGGATGGCAGCACTGAGTGCAGAGAGGACCCAAACACGGCACAGCCACTTGTGTGCTTAAAAGATATACCCACTTTTTGCGAACTGGCGGGCTGTTTGAAATGTCAGTGTCACAGTTACCTGACTTGGATATATTCATAAAAGTTGCTGCAGCTGCTGAACTCTAATGCTGCTTCCAACATTTGCTGCTAACATTGTTGATGCTGCTGCATTTAATTAGCTAGCTTACCTGCAGACAGTCGAACCATTGGGATGATGAAGCTTTGCTTCAGGATGTATTTCTTTGAGAATTGATCCTGCGTGTAGCTCCTTAACGATTTATCCTCCGTTTGATGTCCATCAGTCCCAGAGGAGGACTTCAGGTCAGTAGTTGGAGTGCGTTGTCCTGCAGCCAGCAGCTTGACTTCAACAAGGTACTGTAGGCCAGGTGCTGCTTGTGTTTACAATCAGCATGTGTGCTGTTTTAAATTGCTTTATAGGCAAGCATACTATTAGAAGGTTTGCTGTCATTAAGTGTGCTGGCTTTGTTGCAATACCTTTATGCCGTTTTTGCAGATCAATTAGTTTTGGATTATTTTAGTTGCCAAACTACTGTGATTCTTGGCAGTCACCTAATGCTTTCATGCTGTTCGGATCTTGTGGTGGGAAATATTGTATATAAGCTTTAAATAGGCAATCATGACTGCAAAGTGCCCATTCAAAATAGTAATGGCTTCATGGGAAACTCGTATGCTGTCACTGTCAGATTTAGTCAATTTTTTTTTTCCTATTTAGCCAAGCTTTTAAAAAACTTGTTCTTATATTTCACTGTTATAATTGTACACTATTGATATTGAGCCTTATATAGCCACACTGATAATGATTGTCTGCTGGTCAAAGTTGATGAGAAGAGACCTACTGTAATTCTGTGATTTCATAATAATGAATAATAGTGAATTTACAATAGGCCTACTGATTGAGTTGTTTTCTCAGTCCGGTGCTTGTTGTTGGTGATGAGTTCAGGAGTTTAATAATACATTTGAAGATGATGAAAATATGCTTTGTATTTGTTGTTGTTGATTGCCAGGCTTTCAAATCCCCCGCCAAAAAAAAGCATGGTAACAAATTTGTTTTTTTACAGATGTTGACAGGAGAATATATTGGCCAGTAAAACTTCATATGCATGAAGTCTGTACCCCTTAGTCTGAATCAATTGTCACTTACTTGTTTATTGTAAATCAGATTTGTTGAGATTTGAGGGGCCAATTTGTTTAGCCTTTTTAGTTGTAAAATTGTGTTATATTGTGTGCTACGCCCTTTAAAAAACACCCGATAAAACACAAAGAGCTATAAAGCCGGAAAATACTTCAAGAAAACCTCAGCTGGCCCTGGCCGTGGCGCAACTGGCTGGGGCACCTGCACCGTACACCAGCGACCCGGGTTCGATTCCCGACCTGTGGTCCTTTCCGGATCCCATCCCGACTCCCTCTCCCACTTTCCTGTCACTCTCCACTGTCCTATCCAATTAAAGGCAAAAAGCCCCCAAAAAATATCTTAAAAAGAAACCCTCAGCTATATCGGTTGAAAAGATGTTTACAGATGTTTTGGCCAAGTGAGAACATAAGGAAAAGGACATAGGACCCAAAATTGAACCCTGCGGGACACCGTCAGTTGTGTCTAGCAAGGAGGATGATAAGTTGCCTACTGTAAAAGAAAAATGTTCTATGGGAATTGTAGTTGCTGAGCCAGCACAGTGCTGCACCTCTGATACCAACCCAGTGCTTGAGGCAGTCAATTAAAATTGCATGATCTACAGTATCAAAAGCCTAGATGAAGTCTAAAAGGATTTAGATCGAACAATCCCCGGCATCCACTGTTAAAAGTAAGTAATTTGTTACTTTAATGTGGCCTTTCTTACTGCTATGTAAGCCCTTTAAAATATCACAGTAATATTTAAGAACATTAAAAATATAAAAAAGTGGAGCAACTGCTCTCAAAATAACTTTATTTTGGCTGTATTTCTGAAAAATATGCCATCTGAATTAGGGTTGTTACAATTTTTTTTAAAGAATTTGACAGTAAAGTGCTCACAGGAAACTTGAGGGTATATTCTATATAATAGACTCTACTTTAAAAGCTTTAGAAGTTATCACATGGCGGCCATAATACTGAGTCAAAGAATAACCATCTAAAATAGAATACTATAAAACTATAGTGCTCTATAGTGCCTTCAGCCCCATAACCGGCACACTGGTGGACGAAGAAGTACCGGTATATCTTTCTTTTGTTCAATAACTATACATTCAAGTTTAGCTTTTGCACTCACACTTAGAGACACTCTGTGGCTTAGCCCTCCATTAAAATTGCTTGGCTGTTTTGAAAGAGGTGGTCCATTACAGACTGTTCTCAAGTTCAGGTTTGCCTAAGGAGTATTAGTCAGCCATTATCCCTTTGTCCCCCGAAAGAATGATTTAGGTTAAGATAAGATGGAACTTTATTTATCCCAGCGGGGAAATTCAGGCGTTTAAAGCAGCAACAGGGTGAGTATGAAAAACTGAACCGTACAGATTCAGGAGGTGAAAACATTTGAATAATAATATAAAAATTAAATGATATAGTAACTGTTAAAACGAGATATAATTTCAATGGGCATACAAACATATTTGGATTATTAAATGCTTTTAAGTGAGCAAATGTGAGAGCAGTTCAAAGTCATTTGTACAAACAGTTCAGGTTTTATGTGTACAGTCCTGGTTACTATATACGGGTTACAGGGCTAGCCTTTGATTGTGCAGCCTGATGGCTACAGGCACCAAGGATTGTCTGAGGCGTTTAGTGCTTTGCCGAGGAGGGATGAGTCTGTGGCTGAACGTGCTTCTCATCTTCACTAACTCTGCATGGAGTGCGTGAATGGGGTTCTCCAGCATACAGTCCAGCTTCCTCCTCGTCCTCTATTCCTTTACCTCCTCCAGATTGTCCAGTATACTCCAACTACAGAGCTAGCCTTCCTCACATGCTTGTTCAGCCTGTCCGTGTCCCTTTGACTTGGATTGCCTCCAAACATCAGTGGAAAGGATTTCCGTTTGAGAAGGAAACTACTTTGCATGAGGCAAAACATGGACTGTAAATAAATACACTGATTTTGTTTTTTATTTGCCCCAATAGTAATAACACTGGGAAAAATCAAGCTCAATACCTAAACCAAATTTCTTCCTATTGTACACTTTTTTTTGCCACATTAAGACTCAAAAAGGTGCCAAGAGATTCAGAAATGAAATATCTCCTGTACGACAAAAAACAACAACAGGCAGAGTTGTGTTCAAAAATTATTTACGAGAAATCATTTTCATTGGATTTGTTAAAACTGTTGGGAAACTGTAAGGATACAATTGTGGTTAATATAGCTGTGAGGCGTATTCAATTCAGAATTCTACAACAAAGCTTTTATTTGAACATAACTATCTACTATTCACTCTTTGGAATGTTACAGGTAGATCTTAACCCAGCAAGTATTGTGCAAAAAACTGGAAAACTCCCTTGACAGGTCACCTGTCAAATTGACACCTTGAATGGTAAGAAAACTGGAGCAGAAACCCATAAGAAAATCTACAGAGAACAAAACATAAGAGAACATGAGAACCCTAGAAAAACATAATCTTGAGGCCACTATTGATGTCTTTGATCAACCAATTTTCAGGTTTAGTTTACTATGTTTTATATTAGCTAATGTCTTGGGTAATTGTCTTTACCCTGATAATAAATATGTTGCCTGTCTTCCGATAAGGCTTTGGAGTTAACCTTGTAGTGTATACGCTGTTGGATGCCGGTTTTGTGTATGACGCAGAAAGTGAACTGCTCCAGCACTTTCTGTTGAGCGAGGTCCTGTCTTGGTTATATTTATTTTGGATTAGTTTTGTTTCTTTATTAAACATTGTGAACTCTGAATACAGTACGGACTCTTGTATGGAACGCGTCACAGTGAAAAGACAAAGTTGAGCTCATTGGAGTTTTGCCGCTACAGTTTTAATTACCTTAACAGTGGGTGAGTAAGTTAGTTTTGGGTCAGTGCATCTGTGGGTCATCATAGCTCATTTGTAAGGTTTCATCCTGAACATCGTTGTTATGGCAAAATAAAACGTAAATGTAACAATAGTGTTTCTGGCAGCAGCGGCATGTGTTATATCCCTAATATTTACAAAAATGGACTCTGAATAGCAATGTGATGCTGACGGGCAGGTCAAACCTGTACAATAACTAGGAGTAAAATGAAAGTGATCTTGAATGGAATAACATGATCAAGAAAGGAAGAATAGCCATACTTGGTACTGTATGTTATAAATACATATATTACTATAGTGAACATTGACTGATAGATAAAAAGAAAGTTGTTATTTCATAATTTGTGAGAACACTTGTAGGACAATTAATAATACATATGGTTGGTTAGGCTCTGCAAAGGAATTCAAATGTTATGATTTTGCATATCTAGTTCAGTATGCGAAAAAAGTTTGTCAAAGTTTGATGAATGGATTTAATTTCTTCTTTAATCTTCTTTGTTAAGTATTAGGACAACTTAGAATAAGGTTCTTGCTGCATAGAGCAGGTTCGTAAAAGATCAGAGGAATATCTAGAGCTTTTAGTGCTACATTTTTATCCCACGAATATTTAAATACCTGGACGCAAGTTTAGCAGTAAACTTTATTGTAAAACTAGATTTTGATAACCTGTTTTTTTTTTCACTGTTTTATCAAAACATTCTATTATTGTCATTTGTTTTTCATATGTAAACCAAACTTGTCTCTGTCAGATGCGTTAAAAGCGTTTGTCAATCACGAGGACGCTGATTTGCGACATACGTCAATCAAAACTCAACAAGGTTATTTCGTACAGCAAAAAGCATCTCTTTCAAACCACTACGCCATGGTCTCTATCTGATATGAAGCAACGATGCAGGAAGTGTCCTGATGTTTTGTTATTTAGCTTTGTGTTGTATGAACATCCTGCAGGTCACAGTTGTTCCAACAGAACAAATGGTTTTGATCAACTAAACAATACTGTTTTGAAACATTTTTATTTACTAACAATAGAACTTCTGACTGCAAGATAACAAATAGAATGATGTTGACAATGAAGCAGATCAGGTAAAAGCAATCAGCCGTTTTCTAAATTGTGTCACTTGCAAATAAACAACTTTACAGTAAGTGATGATGAGAGGTCAAACATTTAATTTTATTTCAAAAAAGAAGGAAATTGAACACTATAGTTTTGTCTAAATGACAGACAATGAGTACAAATCAGTTAAAATCTCTTAAACACTTGTTTGCATATAGACGTAGAGGGTGTGTGAGTAACTGCTGACAGCGCAATTAAGGGTGATGCCGTTGTTTTACAGACGAGGTGAGAGCAGACCATTAAATGTCAGTCTGACTTTGCATCCTCGCAGTGCCCCTGATAGGGCTCTTTTCTGTGCAGACCTTGTTTTGGAGTAATGCCACAGATGGTGATGAGCCTGTGTAATCCCTGTAGATTTCCACGGTTTATAAACAGCAAGACAAGCAGCAGGTCCCTCCGATCTGAACAAACACTTCTAAATCAGGGCTGTTTATCATGCCTGTTTGGGGTGGAGGTTGTAATTATTGCAAACAAGAGCAAACATGCAAAGAGAAATGGATTTCACAGATCTAATTGATTGGGGTAAAGAGCAGCCGGTTTAGATGCTTGTAGCCCACCCCCCTCCGTGCCACAGTGCTGCATTAGTCTATTAGAATTTTTATAGTTTATAGCACCTAAAGTATTCATCATATCAATTGAGATGTGTTCAAAAAGAAACGGGGTGCATTTAATTTTCCTAGGGCTAAATTTTAAAACCTTAAGCACAGTTGGAAATGGCTCATTGCTATGTACTGCACAGAAAACAACCAATTTCTAGCTCGTAGTAGCAGAGACCATGATTCTAACCCTGCATGCACAGACAGGGAGAGTATATGGAGATATCTGACAAGTTCCTCTGCAAAATGAAATGCTATGCACGCTGAAAGCAACATCAGTGTTTGCTTTTTTTCCGGCAAAGGAATCGCTGCATTTTGATGTATTGCCTCACCCCTGCACAAGAATACATTGTTTTTGTCAGGTGAATTTCTTCCCAATTTTCCCAGCAACAATTGGAACATTGGGAAATTTGTTTGATCCGTGACATGTTGACATTTCATTTGGAGAAATCAACCAAAAAAATAAGCGGCATGAAACGTGACAAATGCAGCTGAGTTTTACAGGAATGGTTTTGGAATATTTATCAAGTAAATGAGATATATCGGAGCGCCACACAAATCACAGGAGAACTAATCAAGATTTTTTCTCCTTGCACTGTCAGTGAGAGGTAATACCCAGGGGAAATCATTATTATCTGCAAGGCTAGTTGTGTTTTCTGGTGCTTTAATGTGAAACATTTAACTGTACGAATATACAAAGTGGAAAATCTGTTTTGATCGACAGTATGTGACATTAAGAATCCCTCCATTGGTTGTGTATAGCACTCAAATGCAGGTTTTATGTTAAGTGTGCTTTTGTTTTTGTGCTCACCTTGTTTTACATGTACAGTCAGCGACTACAGAGTCATCTAAAATTAGCAGCACAGTTTGAGAAACAGCAGGTAGTGCACCCTACTAATAGACTCTAGAGGTGAATTAGCCATTAGCTGAAAAAGGCTTTTTCACCTCTAAACCAGATGTTTTTGTGAGGGTGAATAAAGTAAATGGAACACTGAGAGAAGCATTGAGAGGAAAATGTGTTGATTGGACACGACTGAATGAACAACGGTATAATAAAGCCACTGTTCAATATTTCACTTTTGAGTAATGTGTAATATGCCCAAATGTAATAAAGGTATATTTCTTTATTAAAGAGATGAAGTTAGACTTAAAATTTGAAGTCAAGGTGATTGTCTTTCTTTTGATAATTCTCAGTGGGCTTTCCGCCTGGCAGGAAGCCACCCTGTCTTCTCTGGCCTGCATGGCACCTTTCTTCTATACAAAGAAGACATATTCAAATACTCTCTTCAAAAAAGAGGTGCAAATATATCCTAAGGCTGCTGCCATGACAGCTGTCATGTGTGCAAACCGAGCCATAGTTGGCACACAGCAACACACCCTAAACACCTGCTGTGGGGTGACATCTAAAAGATGGAAAAACATGAGTGAACTTCAAATTCTGGATAAGTATTCAAATCCGACCATCAGCAAACTGTTATTATATACTCTATTAAGTTGTCTTTGGTGTAGTTTGCTTGACCAAAAACATCATTATACTGAGCCTGCATGTTTCCCTATGTACCATCATTTATTTATAACAGTTTATTTTACTTTGATGTGAGCAAAGCTTGTAATTGCATATACCTCAGTCATCATGTTTCCTTGATGAAAATGTCATCTGTGTATGAATTATGTATTATTTATGCATAATGCACTGATGAATCCAACTTTTTCCACAAAACAAAACTTATGAAAGTTTTTTTATTTTTCAATGTAACTTGTTGGTTACTTCCATAAATGTGATGCTTGTATTTAGCAATCTTACTGAAAGCTTTTTTCATACACCATGATCATATTTGCAAACAACTCTAATTTGAATGTAACAGAACAAGCAGACCTTTCCGGTAAACGTGTTGACCGCAGTGCATTACTGCGCCCACATGCATCACTCTGTTTGGGTTGAGATGTTTCACAGCAGTCTTTCACGGGTTTGCAAAGAGTGTGTTAGTCATTCCTTTTGAAAGCCTGAGGCAAGCAGTAGAGTTCTTAATACACAGGAGTGGAAACTGGCTCAAGTAGAAAATGGTGCGGAGGCCTGTCCGGAAACGGCTACAGTCATGTGCTGTGGGAGAAAATAAGATTGTGTTTTAAATTAGACAACATGCAATCTTCTTTGGAACACACAAGATGAATATTGTGCCTGCAGAGAGAGAAATGTGTTCTCAGCTGTCAACATGGTGCTGAGTTGACACACATCAGAACTTAGCAATGGCTTGTAGTCAAATTAGGATAAACCTGATAAAAAGGGCCTGCGTAGAGTTACAGTTTGGGTAAAAGCAGCACTTATCACTGGCACCATTATTTATTTCCCCTGCATTAGACCACTCAGTTGTACGATAAAATAGTTGTTTTAAAAGGGAAGGCAAAGAAAAAAGCTGATCTGGTTTTCATACTTTTAATATTTCTGTCTATACAGTCTTTTCCAGTGACAATGAGCACACATTAAAGCATGTCTCATGAAGCTGTTTCTTCTTCATTATAATTTCGTATTTACTTTTTAATGAAATGTTATCCCATGCTAACATTATTTCCAATAGAAAAAATATATAATTATGAAAATATAATTCATACATCTTACTCATTAAAGGGTTGTATTTTTCTATTAGTACTTTAAAAGCTAATACACTAAGTCCTTATTTTTACGGTCCAAACAATGTTTAATCATTATTCGTGTTCAAGAAAATTAGTTTTCATTTTTACATTACACTGCCAGATGCCAATTTCTGAACAGTCGAAGATGTGTGACTTAAATCACATACTGCAAATGCCAATGCCATACTGCCATACTTATCAAGACTTCTGTTTTGCAGCTCTATTACACTTCAGAGACGTGTGTGTGTGTGTGTGTGTGTGTGTGTGTGTGTGTGTGTGTGTGTGTGTGTGTGTGTGTGTGTGTGTGTGTGTGTGTGTGTGTGTGTGTGTGAGAGTGTGTGTGAAAGACAGAAGGATGACAGAAACAGAGAGGGAAGGAGAGAGGGAGAATATGATATCAATTCTGAGATTGACTCAGTAGGGAGAGGAAGTAGAGGCAGAAGCTGGCACGCTCAGAAGATTGGCAGCAGGGAACAGATGGTCAGGAGGAGAAAGGAAACATGACCAGGATGTGTAGTTATGCAAAGATAAGCAAAGGAGGTGCCGAGAGTGCTGATGAGCTATGAGACGCTGGCATCATAATTCTGTGTATAACACAGCCATCCAAGTATCAAAACTTTTGCTAGCACTTGCCGTGTCAGACTGCTAAAGAAGTTGTGCGATGCTTCTCAATATTACTACCATTGCTTTTCATTTGGTGTATGATGAATAAAGCTGATAGACACCAGATGTGCTGACATTTTCTTTTTTTCCTTTTTGATTGATGGAGCTCTTTAGGTTTCTTATATTTGCATGTTTTGCATCATTATATGTGACAAATATAACTAACATCAGTATCATTAAGGTTTGTGTTATAACCGCTAAATGTTGGCTTTCTGTTCTTTGAAGAATGGGAGGCAATGAAGTGGAATTTTATTTTCTTCAGAAATCATAAGAATCATGATGTTGGAGCTTGAATCTTCAGTTGAATTGAAAATATTAAATGGTTTTATGGGAATGAGACATTTCTTGTCAGAATAGCGTAATGACAAAAACAGCAGCAACACGGAACTGCAGAGACTGGGGTCTTAAAAATCTTGCTGTTAATCTTTCCCAAGTCAAAGTGATTCTGGCCCCAATAACCAATTGAGAAATCCACCACGGGCAGCTAAATCCTGAAATCAGCCTATTTTCCATGCAGTGGTCTGTGTGAACACCAGCTGCTGCAGGCTATCTTGTACGTGAGCCCTAACACAAAGCACTTCACTCTGCATAACCAGGGCACCAGGGTTTGTTTGTATCAGCAAGGCGTGAGAGGTGGAGAGAGGAGAGCTTCAATATGCCTCCGTATTGGTCCCACGAGGGGAGCGGTGTGTGCCCTTGAAGAGATGCCCGGTTTGTAAAGTTAAGACAAAAGGCCAGCATTATTGAATTATTACAGCTCCAAGCTCCTGGAAGTGTGCGGTAAGGCTACAGTAATTACCATGCACCTCGCCTGGCACAACGATGACTCATCTTTCAATAGTAGTAGGAAATAGGGTGCGGGGTTCTGTTGTGTGTCAGTGTTTATTTAACTTTTAATTTGCATTTAATGAGCCATACTTAGGTTCTGCCCCGTAGTTCTGTGATGTGAGTAATATAGCATTGCACTGTGGTGCTGAGATGGGGATCCTTGTAAGCACTTCTATATTAAATGGTGCTGAAATATTTTACTCGAGTGCAGAACGCTCTCACAACCGAAGCTGTATTATATGTCAGATTACTTGCAAACTGAGGGTATAATAGGGCTGCTAGGGATTATTATGCAAATATCTATACACCAGTATGGTCCAAGAAAAATAGCAACTTTCATTATATATTAAATTACGGTTTGAGGTTCCATTTTCAAAAGTAATATTGAGCAGCAGAGTGTACTGTTATTGTTTCAATAGAGGACAAGGTTTTCCTGGGGGTGTGTTTCCACAGACTAAATTATCCAAATAACTTTCAGAATAAAACCCAGAACAGGTGTTTTTATGTTAGTCCAGATGCCAGAGATTGATCATTTTTAGGCCTTAGTTCTGGTCTGACTTGGGTCTCCTGAAACTGTATTGCACAACAGATTAAATAAGTATGAATTTGTTATGTAGCTATAATGTTTTAAACTGTGTTTCCTGTAATGCAACAGAATATGGAAACGCCTACAGCGGAGGATCACAACAGCAAAACTACTTTGTAGTGTAATCAATTAAAGGAGTTCACCTAGACCCATTTGGGACCTATGCACCCCCCATGTTAAACTGTAATTGTGCCAAATAGCTTATAGAAAAATAAGCTGTTATCCATAAGTGGATTCAATCTTAGAAGGTATTTTGGGATGTCCAACATAGTATAATGCTTACCTAGTGTCAAACCAATGATTAAATCCAATATTTGTACTCACCCTGTTGCCCCACTGCTGAATTACTTCTTTGTTTTTTAAATCACTTTTAAATGTTCCCCCTAGGATTGGCAAAGAGATGCAATAGTCATGGAGTGACGCAGTAGTCAGCTCACTAAAAACAATTGATATCTTTGTGAAGGCCAAATTGCAAATTATTGAATCTGTTACACTGAGGTATGCTATGTGATGCATTATATACAAAAATGTAGACATCATTTCTCCCTTTTGTAGTTGCTTTGCTTTGAATTCTAATAATGACCAATAGGTCAACTAATTAAACCTTTTCAAAAGGTATTTCTCAGTAGAATTGATATCCTTTATAGAAAAATGCGAGTGGTTTCATTAACATCTGATGAAGCCAATTTAGAGCCTCCCTGTGTACTGGCTGTTTAAGGCCTAATGTTACTAAAGACGCTTTGGTTTGCCTTCAGCTCAGTCTGTGACATTGCCACACAAAGCGGAATCACTTTTGATTTTACTGTCACTCATCCAGCCGACTGATGCCTCAACTTGTTGGCACCATATGGCTGATATAAAGAACACATTTTTAGTGTAGATAGCAGATCAGATTATAGCAACATATGGCTTTCAATTTGATTGGAAAACAGCCGTCGGAACCTGCATGTACAGCAAACATGACATGGCAAACTGCGTAAAGGCTAGTTGTGTATATTGGATGCTGAAATTACATGAGGTGCATACATCTCCAGACAACATATTTTAGGGATTAAGAATTTTGCAGCATATAATGACATTCATAGAGTGCTGACTTGCATGATCTTTGGTACATAAAATCCGTTATCAAACGTATAGCACTTCCCAATGTCCCATCAATAAGGCAATACATGGATGAAATTGTATTCCCACCAGCCATCAATAGCAAACATTCTTACAGTCATGAGGAAAGAACATAAAGCTCTCATTATAACAGGTTGTTAAAGTTCAAGCTGTACAAAGCTTTAGAGAGCAGGTGTTATTTCCCAGTGGAGCACTGACATTATAGAAGATGTATGTGTCAGAAACACCGGATTTAACTGGCTCGTATGTAGAGTACTATTGGCGGAAAGGCTCAGTATATTACTATTTCTACAACGTTAAGTTAAAGTAATAGAATAAGTTATGCATTTTGTCATTTTCAAACAATTTTGACATTAAAATATGCATGCCGTGGCGATCAGCAGTTATATAAGTGATCCAGGAAGAATATAATAAATTTAGAGAAATGGTCTAAATGCTCCTTTTAAAGCTTTGTCTGCCAGTGTCTTCATCAGCTACACACGCTGCACACATCATTACACAGACACATGATGCAGAAAAATGACAGTCATTTAGGTGTGGATAGACATATTAGTGATTACCTCATTGTTATGAAGTGGCTTAGTGCTTATTAAGATATTCTATCTTTTCTTAAGCATGCAGTCATTTGCTTCCTCTTTAACATGATCAGGCACATTAAAGTCCTCTTCGAATTAAAGGGATATATTGGCCGCAAATGCCACAGTAAAACTATATTCACAGGTAGAATGTTATGCATTTGTGTTAAAACAAAATGTTTTAAATAAAATAACTTTCATTGCTTAAAAATGTGTCTGATGAAAAATAGGTAAAAAAGTTATAATTTCAGTGGCAGCATTTGCATAAATTATCTATTAGGTTATTACCAAGGGATGGGAGGTTGACCAGCCTCTCCCAGTGATAATCTTTGTATTCCTAATATATAAAACATTACTGAGAGAACCCCTCAAGGTGAGGATCAAACATCAATGTGAGTGATATTTTGTATTTAATCCTATAAATGCATTAATAAAGCATCTATTGGGAGCTCATTAGTAAGAATACTGAACATTTTAATCTTGGTACTTTTTCATGTTTTTCAATCAAAACAAAGCGCATGCAAACTGGGAACACTTTTAAAACAGTATTTTAAATCAAATTCAGGACTTTTCCTGTTCAGAGCAGGTGGAATTAAAATGATCTTGGTCAAGTTGTCCAAGCAGAGCTTGGGGAACCTAAACCCAAAGTTTTCATTGGTCTTTTTTTTTTTGCTCTCTGATTAAAGCTGAATTTCAAATGGGAATGTGTAACAGCACTGTGAGAGGGTTTAAGCTTTGCTTGTCCAGTGCTTCTGCTCATGAGGAAATAATATTAATAATAGATGTTAGAGCTCAACCATTACTGGATGTTTTTAGGCTGACAACAATATAAATATTTGAAGGTTAAAAAGTCAGATATACCATATCAGTCAAACTAAGATCTTTGATATAAAGCCCTTATTCTTACCAAATTATCTTAGAATTTCTACCAACATAAGGGTCATGACATTTTTCAATTGAAAGTTAAACTTGTAAATGGTCTTTGATGGACAATGTATGTAATCAATCGAAATGATAATTATATTAGATATCTTATAGTAGTCGACCCATATGGGTTTTTCAATGATTGAGGCTGATATTTAGAGGGAAGGGCTGAGGTCGATACAAAATAATGATAAACTTCTTTTGGTTTTTGAAGAAAAAAATGATCAACCCAATTAACTGGTCTTCCACTATCTTCAAAAGTCTGTCAAACATCTGTACTGTCAACGCTTATGCAGACATGTATTAAAGCCAATACATCTGATTTATCAATCATTTTATTTCACAATCCAAACAGAAGTAAACAATGAGACTGTGCTGCAGGCCAAAAGAAAAAGCATTTTTATTTAAATCACGATTTTTCAAAACACGTCATATGAGGAGACATAAATATAGTTCTGTAGAAAGGTTATTCTTTCTTAATCAATGCAATTAAGGTATTCCTTATCGTTAACTGTTAACTCTAAAGAAATATGTAATCCACAATGTTAAATCTTCTAAATGGCCATGGTAGTGTGAACAATGTTTATTGCTTAAACAACAAAAAATATTGACACAGCCCATTTCCTGATCCTGGGTGCAGCACTCCATCACTCTCCATTTACATAAAGCATTCAGCCTTCACGACTGCTGTCATTCAGGCCCATCCTGAAATGGATTGCTCACCGAGTTTGTCCGGATGAGTTGCTTTTCAATCAGCAACGAGGATTAAATGCTATCAGTGACAGGTTAATGCATATTAATTCACCTAAGCCTAAAGTATTGTCTTTTGTTTTTGTTTGGATTATTTCTTGGACTTGAACATAGCATCTCATATCCTAATATCAAGTGGAAACCATTGAAATTGTAAATTATAATTTAGGATAAAAATGTTTCTGTGACTTGTGACCTTGTTTAAGCTAACAAAGCATACAATTGGGTATTATGATACAGAGCAATGAGTAAACGACATAAATGCAACAGATAACATGCTCCTCTGCAATACAGATCTGTGTCATCACCCCAAGCCTTTCTGCTGAACCCACATGGTCAATAAATCCTCACTTTTCAAAAGGGACATGAGTGGAATTATACTCTCAAAGATCTAATGAAACAACGAGAAAGTGACCTTCATGACACACATGGGATTGATTCTTTAGCAACATCCTCATTGTAATTGGCTTTATATAGTTCTGCTCTGAATTATAAGTCAGTTCTATTGAGAATGTATGACACACAGACGTGCACAATCCTTCAGGGTTTACAGTTCACAAAGGCAACAAAGGTTCCCCAGGGAATAAAGATGTGTGTTGTTACAAGTTAAAAGGCTAAAACGCAGCATCAGCATACAAAAGTGAATGAGCGCATGTCTCTGTAAAAGGCTTCCTATTCGACCCATTCTGATTACAAGCTATAATGGATTAGAATAGCCAAAAAACGCTGCATTCATTTCTCAGTTTGCAACGAAATGAGTGATCCAGCTGATTGCTTGTTAATGAACGGCCAAGCTGCACATGTAATTTACATTTATTCCTACAGAGAGAAATCTGGTGGTTTTAGCAATGTGGAATATATGTTTTCAGCAGCAGAGCTTTTTCTCAGGTGGTATAGCCAGGTCAGCAATTTGATTTGAAGTGGGAGTGGCGTGGAAGGCCACCGTGCAAAATTGAACCAAATTCGACCGGCAGCATGTTAAACCATGTGTAAAATCCCTGCGATGGGCTTAGAAAAAGACCCTTGGCTGCAGCGGCTGCTTTCCTCCCCACCTCTGTCTTTGATGGTCACACTCATTCCTGTGCACCACTCATAGGAGCCTTTGAAGGAAAAGGGATGTCCAGGAGCCCATTAGCCTCCTCTTGGCCTGTGCACTGATTTCCTGACACACACCCAAACACCAGGTCTCAACCTTGAAAGGCCCTTTTTTTTACAAATCATGACAGGTCTTCTGTTTTGCATGTGTCCCTTTTCATTGTCTTTCCAGGCCTCTGAGAAAG
This sequence comes from Eleginops maclovinus, assembly GCF_036324505.1. Classification (NCBI taxonomy): domain Eukaryota; kingdom Metazoa; phylum Chordata; class Actinopteri; order Perciformes; family Eleginopidae; genus Eleginops; species Eleginops maclovinus. The sequence continues at coordinate 18,970,594 of NC_086366.1, read as the reverse complement.
ATACTCAGTGTGCGGATGTAAAATGTTCCAAGTGATAATGAGTGTCAATTTTGCACTGACACTTATTTTAACTTGTCTTGTGTTGACTGCAGGATCATAAAGCTGTAACGGTTCTGGGGCGGCTGTTCAGAACTGTCTAAAAGTGTAAAATTAACTCTGCTAGCTGTGGGCATATTTTAATACATTAAATTGCTGTCATGGTTTTTTTTCTGCTCTCTCAGACTCACACTGTCAAATAACATAAAATATCTGAGTAGAGCGCATCATTATTGCTTCATTTTGGAGCCTTAGAGAAGGTTTGTGTTGGGAACCTCATGACTTTATTATATATTTTATGATATTGTTATGATGAGTTTTAGCTATTATCCTGAAGGAGCATTTTGTTCTTCTGTGACATTTTCTAAATGATCCTCTAAAACCGATCAGAGAATTACTGATGTTCCCTCTCCAAAGTTCTGTAAGAAAGTAACCCGTATGTGACACCGTGCAATTGTTTTGACAGTTTATCAGAGATCAGAACTATGTCTAGGTGTTCTCCATTGGCAAAGCGTCTTCATTAGTCAAAAAGCGTGGGCGGGACTCTTGCTCTCTGCAGCGAGTCAAAGAGAAAGGCAATAAAGGGAAGCAGGAGATGCACTTTGCCGACGAGCATCTCAGCCGTCCTGCTACACTCGTAACCACTTCCCCCGGATCTGCAAACATACACAGCGACTTCTCTGGAAGGAAAAGGCAGAGTTCATCAATGTAACTCCGGTCTGTCCGACACTGCGCCGTGTACCTGGATAAGTCTACCCCGAGGAGAAGAGACAGAAAGAGGACAGAAAAAACCGGAGCGGAGTGTCTACGTAGAATTGTGAAGGAAAAAGAGAAGAATATGATTTTCAAGCAGCACTTGATCTTCATCCTTTACAGCCTCTGTGCAAGCGTGTTTAAAGGTGAGCGCTGGGTGATGCTGCTGTTGTGTGGACGGGCGTGGTGTGCGGGGAGGTGGTGGCTGCGTTGAGTGTAAACATCATATGTGATCATGTCACACGTGAGTCCCAGTGTCTGTGGAAAGAGTGTTTGTTCCCCAAAATGTTGTGATTTTGGCCGGAGGACAGATGTCAGAGCTGGCTGTGCTGGAATGCCTGGAAGTTGGAAATTGTGCAGCGCAATGAGCAGCAGAATGCGGCTGCAAGTTTTTGTGTCGGAGACAACTTGGATGTTGCCTTTTCTTTGGTATTAGGTGGCAGATAAAACACCAGGCTGCAGATGAGTCCTCCTGTTTGCCTGGTCATTCAGTCGTGTCCCCTGGAGCGAGCGGACACAGGGGTGCACGAGAGGTTACAGCAGATGGTGGCGTGCGTATTCTTTATTGTGTGAACCGTGTCATTGGGTGGTTAATTTTAAAGTCATAATGTATGCTCTATTTGAGGTTTTTTAAGTCATTTCACACATGACTTTCAAACAGTGTGACAATCAATATTCGATGGCTACATATGACTTGAGCTTTTGTCTCGATGGCAGCCAGTATGCGCACTGTGTTTTTAAGTGTAGAATTGATCTGTGTGCGAGTGTGCGCGGACTCATTTTCCAGGACTGTCGGTATGGAAGCCATGCAGTTGCTCATTCAAAGTTGGGTTGCTGTAATCAGACGCAGTTAAGGTTGAGTACAGTATGTGATGGCTCTCTGCAGCCAAGCTTCAGTCCCCTCCTCATGACAACTCCCTCAACTCCACACAGACCGTCCCGCTCTTGGACATGCTTGCGCAGCCACCGCCCTGTAGGCGACCAGTGCGCAGATACATAACGCCTATACAGCAGGGAGATTCATGGTAGGAATTCCAAAATCAATGCAATAAAAAAAAAAAATCCGTGCTGACTGAAGATGTTGTGCCACATGTCATCACGGGACTTACATTTTCATTGCTGAATCAGTTGTCATGTAGACAATAGTATTGAGAGTGACCTTTGACCAGAGTGTTAAAGATAATTCTATTGATCAGAATTAATCTAAAGTACTTCTGTTGAGGACTTTGCTTTCGGAAGCTTACACACCATTACAATCATCAAGGAACATACAGGCAGTCTCTACTGTATATGGCTGCTCAAGTCATTCCCATATTCCATCCATAACATCAGAAATCAACTCTCAAAATGTTCCTTTAGTATCAAATTTTCAACATCACCACTTGCCTTTTAATCCAAGTGGGACCATTACTTAATGAAAAAAACCTCCCAGTTTACCTTAACTCAAAATTCTATTCAGCTTAATACAATTTAACCTTATGAGAAGTGATTTGAAATCATATACTTTATTGATGTTACTTTCCCTTTGGCTATTTTCAACACGACACATTTGTTTCATCTCAATAAGTTGACCTCAATGAGCAGTATATCCATATGGGATCTGATGACACATCCACCTGGCGCCTTGCCCTCTCACCACGGGCCCCTCTGTGGGGTGAATTGTGGTCAGAGTTAAATTATCAAGCATGTTTAATAGGCTAGTAACTATCAACTGTGACAACGTTGCACAACTGCCAATCTTTTCTTGGGTTTAATTTGAAAAGCCCAACATCTTTTTTCGATGATTTCCTACGACAAAGGCAGCCCTAAATGTCAGTCCATGTCAGTATTTGAACTGACAAATACATGTAACTTGCATTAAAGATATTTTGTATGCTTGAGCCAAGGAACCTCCATTATCTAGGAAATGAGAATTGAACTTGACTATGAATATAATATTATAAGGAAAGACATATTAATTCAAACGTACATATCAGTGATGTTAAAAGGATGGGAAGGTGAATTTGGCTGCATTTCGCATGACAAGTTTGTTGTTTTGCTGCAGCCCATGAGCTCATCGAAACGTTTGTTCTTTCCGTGCATTACCACACAGAAATAACAAATGTATAAACTTCATTAAGTCTATATCTCATGGTGGGCCTGCCCAGATGATCCATGTCAGTTTTATCTTGACTGAAGAATACATTTCCACAATAATGTATTAAAAATATATAACAAAACTTTATATTTCAATGTCAGATGCAAATCTTGACTTTAGAATGAGAGCAGAAACTTGGAGTATCCCATCTGTGCAGACTGAAGGTGGCTTGCTCATAAAATGGACAGCATAGTTTATCACTGTGCTGAACTAATCCCTTCACCTTCTTAATGCCTTTTGGTGAACATTATAAAATGTTGCATTTAATTCCAATTTTAACATTTGGCTGTATCAGATGGCTGTGCAAAAATGGTGCACTCCTGATATAAATACGGTAACATAGACAGCAATAGTTTCAAGTCTGTGATGACTACATTAGCTTTAATACTATTAGCACTGTTAGCTAACACAACAGCGTGAAATAGAAACGAACAGCTTTGTTTTGTAATGTATTTACATTCAGGACATCCTGCCAGGGAGATGAGACCGGAGACTTTTATCATTTTGTCCAAAAGCTGTGAAAAGATGGGGCCCACTGCAAGGGCACATTTAAATATTTATGCTATGTGGCTTACGTTTTGACACATTAGGAGCACCCAGGGCAAAATCCCTAAATAATGTGTAGAAAGCAGGACACCTCCAACAAGGGTGCACAATCCTTCAAATGTGCTATAAAATGGTCAGAATGTTTGATCTGAACTACAATCAGGGGCTGTTGCAAAAAACACAGAGATACAGTATTATTACATACATGTGCCATATTTGTTTTTACTCAAAGATAAGTAAACTGAGAGAAATACTCATTTGTGGCCATACATTTTGTGGGGTGTTAACACCTCCATTTAATAAATATGGATGCATCTAGATCTGTTTGAGACATTGGGTTCACTAACAGACAAACAAACCAACCATTGGGACTGAAAACACAACCTCCCTGGTGAAGGTAATAAGGTCCATGCTTCTTCTGCACGATCACAGCCTAATAGACAGTTAAATTGCAGTGTGCAGCATCCCACACTGCAATGATACTGTAGACAAGACTTCCGCCTCAGCAGCTCTGTTCATGCTCTATAATGCTGAGCGTCATTTCCTGCAGGCTCATCCTTCTTAAAACAACTACACTATTAGCATTTTGCTTAAATGCATTGGTAAACTCTTATCCATAGCTGCAGCCTATGGAGCACTTCATTGCCTACATGTTTAATATGCTGTAGTGACAGATTAAATGTTATGTTATGTTACTTACTGTAAGTCTATTTATTGTCTCATCTCTATATTGTATGTACCCTTAAACCTGGCATGTGCCACATTTGGAACTCAAGCTCCTGTGTGAGGTGATGATGTTTCCCTGCACCCGAGTCATCACAACATATCTCACCAGAGGCAGCTGATCCTGACACCCGACAGGCTGCCAGAGCCAGTTAACAGGTTAATTGGCAGCAGGCTAGTAATGCTAATTAGCCATGTGGCGGCAACACTGGTGTCTTTGCAGACCGGTGGGCTGGTTGCATCAGAAATGTAGATTTTATGATGTGTGTTTTTTTCTTTGTTGGCCACAGTGTCTATGGTTTGGTCTGACATTCATTCTACTCAAGTGTTTCATCACCTTCCCTCTTGCAGAGCCCAAAAAGCTCCCATAACGCCAAGGGAACTTTTCTTTTGTTTGAGCACGGAGCCTTTCATCATTTCTTATCTCGTCAGACTTTTTGGCAAGTACAACCCTGCAGGTGACATTTGAGCATAAGTATGTGTTTGACCATAACGTGTGCCGGCAGTTATGGGGGCAATGCTGAGAATAAATGAAAGTGACTCTTTTTTACAGCATTTAGTCTGGTATCAAAACCAAAGACATCAAAACTACAGACAAAGAGACAAGGATGTTAAAGATAAATTATTCCTTCATAATGTTCATGGAACATTTCTTCCTTGATTAAGAAGGGATTTAAGGCATGTCATAAAAAATGCAAAAGTGCCTTGTGAAACGTTAAATTTTCATTCAAATATTTTACCAAAAGTAGACCCATTTACTTTCATGGTTATGACCCTTACTCTGTTTATTAGATTGAATTCCTGCAGGACGTTTCTTCATCTGTATTTCCACTGTCCAAAGATTGTGAAAGCTGAAAGTAAAATATAAAATAGACTTTGTGATTTCTGCCTGATTCTTGATGCATGAACATATTGTAAATGAAACTGTTTAAATGTCATAATAGAATCATGATCAAAGAACTGCAAATCATATATATATTTATTTATCTTCAACAGGAAGTCAATGTTTCAAACACTGATATGCTGGAATCCTGAAAGCTCTTTCAAAAATAAGTATGCACTATACATGCATGCATATTAATGCATATATTGCACATCATACAATGTGTTGCATTATTTAAATGTTTTCATTTGAATTCATCAGGATGTAAATCCCAGCAGATTAGTGAAATAAGCTGAATGTATATGAATTCAAACACTTTTTCTGCTCTGTATGCATATGGTTAGCGGATTGTGAATATTATGTGGCAAAATCCAATCAGTTTTCACCAGCATAACAAAAGTGTAAAATTGTCCGGAAATCTCCTCTAAGCTTTTTTGTGTGGCCAGAAACCACATAGTTTATTATGGATTTCACTTTGAGCATTTTAAAACCCTCTGACAGTGGACATAGACATGGAGAAGTGTTTTACCTGCACAGTGGATTTGTCATTTTGAGTGTGTTACAGGATGGCAGCTGGTGCATCCCTTCTCAGTTCTTTTATATGAAATTGGAGTTCTGTTTCAGCTCTAATCTCAGCCTATTCAACATATCTTTAAATGAATACCTATTGCACCAAAGCAAAAGTAAACCCCACAATGTCACATATCGGTGCTCACAGGGAGCCTGTGAGATCTATGCATGGGCGCCTTTCCTGCAGGTTGGAATAATCAGGCTGCTGGAGCAAGCTGGCCGAGCTGAAGGCAAGGTATGGCAGAAGAAGGTTCACAGTCAAGGATACCCTCTCCTCTCTGCTGAGGGTAAGCTTATCCCTGCAGAGCTTCTCCCAGCTGCCATGTGCAGGCCTGGGTGCTGTGCTGTACACACTGCAAATAAATAATCCAGTAAAGGGAACAAATATGCTCCAAAAGAGCCATTGCTGCCCAGCTTGCTTCTGTTGACAGATATACATCTGTAGGGATAAGCCTCATGCCAGAGGCAAATGTGCTCAGACAAGTGAGGAGAGGGCCTATAGATTAGCTCCACACTGCCCTGACTACTCTGCGTGCTGTCAGTCTCCCTTCGCCATGCTCTTTGTCATAGCTCTCTTACACACCATGCCCCCTCAGAGCGGGTATCAGCTTAGCAATGATGCTGAAAGACTGTAAGGGCAATTACAATATCAAAGATTATTCCGACCCGTATTTGAGAAAAAAAGAGGTTTTGCTACTTTCCCAGAGAACTGTCTCAAGATACTCATGATAACTTTAATGCCAGAATTGGTCACACTGCGAATTGGTTAAAGCAGCGCTTACATCAATCTGGGGCTCTAAGGAGGCACCTGTGTTCACACATCTTAAAGGCGAAATCCACCATAAAACAGAATTTACATGTATTCCTAGGGTCTCGGACAGCTGAGTCAATATTTCTACATGAGCTGCCCAAGCTGAAACACACACACAGCCGAGTAAGTTATTTGTCATCAAGTAGAAACAGAAGACACTTTTTCTCACAGCATAAGGAACGCTTCTGTTCAGTAAGATTTGACCCAGCGTGAGACTGATTTTATAGTTTGGGAGGATTATATTATACTATTTTTCAACCACATTGCTCCAAATCATCTATGAATGGAGGCTGATTAACCTAGTAGAAAATGTGTAATGCTGCTAATTGTGAGACTGTTCATGATGAATATATTCTCATGTATTTCAGGTATTTTTGTATTTTGTATCAAGGCGTGCAAACTATGGTGGGGATAAAAAGAAAAAGAGAGTAAATTTAATAAATCATGACTATCAGTAGTTAATTTCCTTAAACAATAACAAAACATTGTTTTAGGATTAAAAAATATGTACATTGTTGAATAAACATTATTACCTGAATTAACTCACTTTCTGTCAATCCTGCAAATGTATATGTGAATAATTGCAGCCATAAGTCATTGTGCTTAGAACACATTGCAGTTGTCTAACGAGTAATAGAAGTGGGAATTATATAGATGCTTTTTCAAATAGCAGTGTAAACGTAAGTGAGCCAGAGCTAGTGAATCACTGTATTGAACACCATAGGATATTACTTATCTTTTTTTTTTTGTCAGTATTTGTCTGAAAATGTCAAGGAGTTACCATGTTTACTCTGTCAATCGATTAGCTTCTTAACATTTTGATGCACATGTAAGTTATGTAGCCCATCACTTAAGGGTCAAAGGTCATTTAAATAAATCAATAATCTTTAAATATGCAGCAGAATTGATCCTACTTAGGATGTACTGAAAAAGAAATGTAAAACAATCAAAAATATAATAATCTGCAGTGAATGGACTAAACATTTCTAATGGAAGTCTCGATGAGTGATATTCAGCTGTGATATCGGTAAGGTGGTAGGTATTTGTACCATGAGAGGGTTATGCATTTTCCCTATATTTTGGTATTGTGCCCAAAATTAAGCCTATGCTTCATTTTATGCCCGTTTGCAGTGCTGCCCTTTACCAATCTCTCTTGGCCCTCATCTCTGTTGAAGAGGCTTTGTGCCCGACTATGGATGAGCCTCTGAATCTCTTGTAGCCTGTGTGATGATCTCCCTTTTTCTCCTCTTGCTGCAGCCTCTATGAACAAAGTTAATATTTTTTGTTCAGAAATGACAGCAATACACCATTCCCTGACCCAGCGAGCATGTAATCTGTTCGAGTCGTTTTTTCTGAGTGGATGTGTCACCTAAAAGTTATGCCACCTTTTGGTTTTCTGTGTTGTTTCTGGGGAAGTGGAAGACATCTTCACAGAAGTAGTCCTCATTTAGCTTAGAAAAACAAAACACAAGTTTCTTCATGCCAGTGAGAGGGGTGTTGAGATTGTAATGTTAGACATAAAATATGGGAGGCATTAGTATGTGTTTACGGTTATGGATGTCATTTTCTGCTTCTGCTGTGCGTGTTTGGGAGGTTTCCAAGAAGAATGATCGACTATTGAGGCACGGAAACCAACACCTGGCAGCCTGACCAGGAGTGACTGTACTGCGTTGAATTATGTCAGGGTCTTTTGCCATTGCATAAAACAAAGCTGCAATATGAAGTACAATAAACCCCTTTAAGCCTTTGTTTAGTGTTGTTTACATTACATTTAGATATGGCACTGACATGTGCTTTGAGTACACACAATGCTTCCTTTCTGTGGTTTTGTCTGTATGAAGCTTCAGTATTAAAGAACAGAAGTCCTCAGTGAGAAGGCAGCTGTGGTCAAGTTTGGAAAATAGTACTTGTGTTAAAAAGTAATCATAGTTGGTGCATATTGATATGGCAAATAATGGTGTTTTTAAAATGTCAGGATTGTCCTTGTGTTTTATATATACTTGCTCTCAACCAGTTTAAAATGCTTCTATTTTTTACGCGTTAACACAGTAGTTCAATCAGTCTCACTCAGTCAATAGATTTTGCATCTCTGGGTTGCTGTGCTCATAAAGGCCCTTCAGTCAGGCTGGACGTCTGAGCTCCAGATAAAGGAGACTCTGTTCATCTTTGGAAATTTGATAGCTTGGTGCAAAAACTCATGCATTTTCATGGACTTGTGCGAAGCAATTAATGGCAAATGTAGTTATTTATTCCAGGGTAGAGTTTGGCATTCTATGGCTGTGTAATTGTATACATATTTTGCACAAAATTAGAGTGTTGAAATAAATAAAGGATATAGGACAGATTTGAAGAGAAGCCATTTGAGGAAAAGAAACATCATATTTCCATCTTGCTGAATCCCTATGAGGATTATTTTGATCTGTAGTCTATCACAGAACGAAGGCAGGTGCACCTGTATATCCCAGGGCCTCAGAATCCACGGACACACAATGACAATCATGTTGTGAAGCAATTCAATGTCTCCGGTCCTCAGACTTTAATGTCTCTTAATTTGTGAGGATACCTTCGTGAACTTAAAAAAACCTGATGCAAACGTAAATAATCACCTGCTACAAAACTTACATGAAGCTAATTTGAAGTGTCTTTAAGTCTGGCAGTATTTCAGACTATTTTTGTGACATTTTACTACATGCTTATGTTTTTTCTCTATTCCTCAGTGTTGTTATCACTGCAAAATAAGTAAAGCAACTTTTGTCTAGCAAAGACATAATGCACAAGTCCAACCTGTTCATTGTCTTACAGCAATAGATGTGGCCATGTTAAAGAGCAAACTTTCTTGTAGTGATTAGTAGACTAATTCATACTCCATGCACTGTCTGGAGGCAATAGAAAACGCAACTGATTATTTGCATTATGAAAACAGTCCCTGAATGTTTTGTTTTTTAAAAACAAAAGATAAAACCTTTTATTGAGCATCTTACACATGGAACATGGCTGCTTTCCAGTTGTGTTAGCACATACTTTATATTAGAATATGGATGAACCAAAGACTGTATTTAATAAGCACATTTATATTGTGCTGGATACTCTGGTATATTATGTATTTAAATGTACACGCATTTACACACAAGTAAATGCATTTTCTCGTCAGTGAAGACATAGAGCTTTGGCTTCTGTGTAACAGCTTGAAAATTATTTAGTTTTCCATAGCCGTCCAGAAAAGTGTAACTTTGGAATAAAGACACAAAAAGCACACACTTAATCTCATGCATGTTTATACCATTTTATTGACTTCTTCTTTAAAGGCTTCCCACGGGTCTCCAAAGCTGAAGTGTAGATACTGAATGCAGGCATATTTGCAAGTGAAGGTGGGGGATAAAAGCATTGAAACTCATGTCCTCATAAAGAGGGATCAGCAGTCTGAACGGGAGCTGCATACCGATGCAAGAGATGCCAGTGCTCAGAGCCAGAGAGCATGCTTTGCTCGACAGAGAAAAAAAACGGCCTCAAAGCCACTAAGCTGAGAGCAAGTAGGGGAAAGGAAGAGAAGGTGTGAAGCAGTAGTGCACACAAACTGTCAACAGCAGAGGGATGTGGGTGTAGAGATATATCTGGCATTTCCTTGCCCTGTTATGATGGTAAACGTAAAAGGGGTTAATGCACTTTTGAAATAAAGGTTAAACCGTAACATGTATGATAATGTTGAACACCGTCTTCACACAGATTTACCTTTTTAATTGAAGACATAAATCCAAGTCGCAGTGAGTTCCCTGTGAGAGGATTAATACAATTAGTAAAGATGGCCTCCTCTTCAAAGAAACTAAGTGCATTAGGGGTGTTTTTTATGGGAAGGGTTTCACCACCTGCAGACTGCTGCATTAGCGTGACATTCTGAGGGTGTGTTCACACACAGTTTGGATGTGTGGAGCTGTATATTCTAACCTAAGAGCCCTATTGTTTCAATTTGTATGTATTATGTTTGGCAGGAACAGTGCCTCTCAACTGCAGGTGTGCAAGTTAAGTAACCACTCTGAGAATCAAGGTGCAGTCATAATACAGCATGATGCCTTGCACATGTTTCCCCCCAATTTTTGTGAAGGAAAAAGGGTTGTCTTTTGTAGAGTCAAAAAGGAGTACACATCCATTATCTTCATTTGATAGGACTTTTCTTAAAGGGTACAATGAAAAATACATATGTTTGTTTCATTAAGCATTACAAAAGGCTAGTGACATAAAAAAGATGTTTAGTGGAAAGATAGTAAAAAAGTAGACTTTCCAAAATTCATTGCAGCAGAACATTGATATGCCTGACTTTATATGCAGCTGTCAAATGCAGCCTCATGTTCAACAGTATTTAGGCAACATTTGGTCTAACACCCTGGAGACTTTATATTATGATACATTTAATTTACTATGTGCACTGAAATAAAGAATAACCGTTGCAGATGGGTTCAATTAATAAGGCCCGCTGCGGTTAATTGAATTAATTGCATATTCCCTGACAGTTTGCATTTGGCTAACTTAACCTGCTGATTCCTAAACAACATTTTTGCCGTTAAGTTCATGAATTGAAAGCATTTTATCGTTGGAGAGTTTTGCTGTATAATTAGGAGGCAATTATTATCTTGATTTGGATGTTCAGACTGCAGGGTCAGAGTTTTAAGTAAAACCACTCCAATTGTTGCTACTTTCAGCAAGGTTATTATCTGCTTCTAATTTTGTTAAACAATTACTTTAAAATGAACAAAGAATATCCAAAACCTTTTTGGGGAGTACAGAAAGGAACAAATTGTCACAGTCAGACCTGCTAACAAAAACGCAATACTAATTGATCACAATAATTATGCTTTCAGGACTAATTCAAACTGAGAGAACTCTCAGGATGAACTTCAAGCCCAATCCATTCTCCACTATAGTCAGGTATATCTGCTATATTTTAGAAAATGCCACAGGAAGAGATATGCTATTTTGGATGGTGTTTCTGAAATAGCAGGATATAGAGGTAGGATGGACCCTACAATAAGCTCTTATAATGACCAGCCTGGATAGACCCTGCCTTTTGTGGGCTCAGGGATGATTACACACTTAGTATCCTCCAGTACTCCAGGACTGTGAGGACATTCGGTGTGGACCAGGTGACCTTAACAACTGGAGCTGTAGCATCCCCCAGATAATGACCACTCTAAACCCCAGGAGCAGGCTTCATAACCCCATAAATACAGGGACCGTATGGACTCACGGCGGAAAGCTGCCGACAGTCACTTTTCAAATGGACATACACTTGTAGGAGGCCTTTGTGCTGTGAAAAAGGACTCTGTTGGCAAGACTGTGGTTTGTTGAGGCTGTGGTTTAGTAACAATGGCCAAACGGCAGATGTCTCTGAAAGTGTATTGCGATTTTCCAGTGTGTTCTCATCCTGAAATAAACAATACAGTCAGATATACTGAATACATATTTTGTTGTTGTCAAGTATTAAAGTTACTTTTCGAGGCCACATTCAGGAACATTTTTAAACAGATAATGTCCTATTTCTATTTCCCAACAAAGTTTACTAATCTGAGTTTGGACACATTTCTCACAGAACTGGGGTGGCAAAGGGGATGTTAGAAGCTATGTTAGCAGAACCACATGGCTCTTTGGTGTGTGTGTGTGATCCTCCAAAATGATGCTTAGAAGAAGGATTTGGTTATTTTGAAATAACATATTGGACACTATGAAACCATCCAGGATTTTCCGAGCTTGGAGATGATATAACATGTATATCTTCTTTCTTCTGAAGTAAAATAAAGTGCATGGAGTTTTATCTATCCATAGATTCAGCCCTGATTGAACAATCACTGCGTGTGAAGTAGCTTGATGTAGAAGCAGACTCTCTGGACACAATTGCTTTTTTTGATTTACACCAACCAATTCTGCAATGCTGGTCCTGAAGCACTGATATGATTCAACCAGGGATTACCATTCTACAATCTGAAGGTTGCGTCATATCTACAAGGTCCCTGAAGATACTGTACCAAGTTCTTTATGATAGGAGGTGAATTACAAGGTTTATACAATTTGGTTCCTTTTCTTCCTACTTGCATCAATATCAAGTGTTTGTACTTTGTTTTCATGAAGGATAACATCATATGGCTGTATCATTTCACCATAATCAATACATAAAAAGATAATATTAAACACAATTTTGACATCATCAACATTCTTATCATTCACCTTTTGGGATCAGTTTATTGAATGAATCGGGAAAGGACAGAGATTGGAGATGCTCCATGTTTGGATGTGTGAGCGTCTACATTGGCATCTGTGCCATTTTGCCTGTGTGTGTTGCAGTTTGTGCATGTGTTAGCAACCTGGATAACATCACAGCGACTGTAGTCAAGCTTACATTATTGATGTAACCTTGTGCTCGACTGAACACAATCCAAACTGTATGCAACAGTGCGACAAATACACTCTCTCTGACCTTGTTTACACCTCCATATATCTGGATTATCACATCTGATCACAGTTCTTTGCATTGTAGCCCTGGATTAGTGTTATCTAGATTTTGCAGACACTTTGATTGGATTTCAATGGGCAAACAAGGAAGGATGGGCTCGATAAACATGGTGCTTCCCACTTTTCATGGCTTTGAAATATCTTAAGGGCAACAAGAAAATGGCAAACAATATATTTCATCACTGAGATTTATAACATGAAAAAAAAAGCAATAATGGGAACAGTGCGAGTGTAACTGATGGTAGTTGTAATTCAGTCTGACTTTAAGCCGTTTTCTGTGCTGTACTTTTCTCGTTTTCCAAACACAATCAGTGAAACACAATCAGGATATTTTAAGATATTCTTTTTCGAAAACTGCACCAGGCTGATCCTGAATTACTTACACATTTGCCAATGGCAATACAGGAGCAGTAATAAGAAATATGGGTTTTTAAGATATTCTTAGCTCCACAAAGGCTTTATCAAATCCCAGATTGACAGGCTCCAGTGGGATTTTCACATGCAGCAGCGACACTGAAACTCTAACCCACTGTCATTTCTTCATGAGAACAGGGTTAACACACAACATTTATTAATCTAATATAAATTGGAGAAGCAGACGTCTTTTCGAGGCTCATAGAAAAGAAGGTTTAAATTCAAACTCTACTACAAACCCACATAATAGTATTACCAATCTTAAGGCTAAATATAGTCTTTCTCTAATCATTTAAAATACAAATTCTAAAGTGCATAAGAAATTCCCGTTTGCATTGTTTCTTTGAAGGTTGGCTTGTTGTAAATTAAATACTGATCTACAAAACTCTATTGACAAAAAATAAGCCTGCGCAAGCTGTATGCTATAGGCTACATGATTTACAAAGTACTATTTATTTAAAATTGTTGTCATGTCTTTTCCCAATCCCTACTTTCTTTTGATCGCTACTCGAACAATATCTTTATCGCTTTCACATTTCATCCTATTTGAAGCTGTTTGATGCAACAATCTTACGTACTGTGTCCCACACCGTACACCGTTTAGAAAATACATTTCTTAAAATTTAAAAAGTTTTTAGGAACACCAGTGAATTTCACTCAAGAGCCAAGGTAAACATCTAGGGGTTAACCTTAAGTTACGGTAAGATATGTTACATTATATTCAAGCAGAAAGTCTTAGATGTAGTGAATAAACATAAGCTTTATTGACAGTTAATTGGTATCATACTGTTGTTAAAAAAACAACATTTCTGTAAAGTTCTTGTTCCTGTTAATTGAATTCCCAGAGCAGAGGCACAACATCAGGACGTCATGGTATTGACTTTATCCTGCAGTACACACAGCTCCCTGCTGTTTGATATGCCTGGTAATGATGTGGCATTTTAGGAGGGAGTATAACATTTATTGCAGGAAAAGCAGCTCATTTTAACCTGTATTTCTAAGTAGTAGGGCTATATAGCATTCATATTGTGGCCGTTGCAAATTATTAAAAGCCCTCAAATGCTTGTTTTAAGAGGGAAATGCAGTTGATGCATTACTGCTGTGAATTAACAGAAACCATGGAAACAGCCCTTGCAATATGCTGTCATGAAGTCAAAGAGCACAGCTCTTAGAATCCTTTCCAATAATTGGCTTAATACTTCAACATTATAACACATCTCTCCAAAGAACAGAGATCAGCCACAAGCACATTCCTGCTGGACCCAACACACTGTTTGCTTTAATTACTCACTGTACCATTATTTCCACTTAATGATTTTCTTACATTCACGTCATTCTGACCCAATCATGTTTTTAATGAATACAGTGGAGGAAATTCATATTGAGCGTTGAATTATTTGTAAGCACAACTCTCAGTTTCAGTAATTGGAGATGTGGAGCCTTAAGGAGCTTTAAAGACTGGTAAGACTACTAATTTGCATTAAAAGGAAATGTACTTTACCTCTAATGTTTGGACGGTTTGAAAAAAACAGTATGCAAATAACTGATCAAATCATAAAGTGGAGCTGCAGGTAATACTCAAAATAAGGAGGATGGAAAAAATACAGAGCATTTTTCCCCCATCACATTTTACACATGCAGCAATAATTAAAGTGATGGGTACTATAATGGAAAAAGTATTCAAGTACAATGCTATTACACAATGAAAAACAGCAGATAAGGGCTGTCTGAAAGTGCCATATATGACATAAAACCATACACATGTATGTTTTGCTCTTTTTAAAATTGTCAGATTCCATATCTAATTTCCGTAAACTTTCTCTCAGAAGGGTTACATATCTCTACATTTATTCACCACATTGAGTTAAATGAAACAGCCATTGGTCTGATAGGAGTTGTATCGTACCAAATGATACCGCGCTAGAGTCATCACAACATGCCTTATTGAATTAAGAGTTGAACAGTGAGTCTTTTCATTTACGATCAAAACAATCCGTTATATTCAAATTATTAACTCGCACTTTATGGTCCGCTTCTCTAAGAAATATAGTGCTTCTGTGAAAATACTTTGCACATACAGTGTGCAATTAATTGTTTGATAATTTCAAAACCTCTTTGTGATGTATTTATTGCTATTTGGTATGAATTACATATGAATTTGAATAACAGATGCCTCATAGTCATGTCTCTCTTGATATAATGTTTAAAAAAATGGCTTTGAGTTTAAAAACAATCCCTTTAATTCTTAATCAGCAGCGTACAATCTGTGACGCACTTTATGCTTTTGATCAAACCTTTAAAAAAACAAAGCATTTCAAAGTACCAGAAGAGTCAAGCTTCCTGTCCTAGCAGATGAAAATACTGTAATTATGGATGTGAGAGAGAGAGAGAGAGAGATGTTGTTTTTTCCTTCAAATTATCCTTTAATTTACACTAATTTCCTCAGCCTCTGCCAAATACCATCCCTGTAAGAGCTGCAGACTGCTTCTGTCAACTGCTCATACTGGGCGAAGGTGGCAAAGTCTGTACTGACTTGACTGGAACCAGAAGGTCACCGTCAAGTCTCCGAAAGAACAAGTGCTACAGAGGTGTTCCTGAGCAAAGCACAGTTCCCTAAACTGCTCCCTGGGTGCCATACATACAGTATGGCAGCCAACTGCTCCTTTCACTTGGATGGGTCAAATGCAGAATTTAAAATGTCCCCTCTGTGGGACGATTAAGGGTTCCTTCTTCTTCTGAAACACCGTATGGAAGCTTTCAGCTGTCATTTGTCCTCGGCTTTCCAATTTGTTTGTTTTTTATAAATGTATATTAAAAGAACCATGCTAAGAAAATTATCTCATAGTCATTATATTAAAGCTAGCCCTTCTCTGTGTGATACATCTGAAGGAAGATTTTCTTTTTTTAATCTTTCATTAAAGATAACAAATCGTCCTCTTTTTCCTACTTGTACCGGAATAGCACCGTATACTGTAAGAGGAGTATACTTTTTCAATGTAGGGTTCGCAAATCCTTCTTCAGGTTACATTATAATCTAATCAAGCATGTATTTCTTTTAGTATATCCTTAAGCAAGCTGGCAGGAAGGATTTATTTTCATAATCTCTTGGAAAGTAATCACGTTACACCTCTCCTTCCATCCATCCTCCATCAGAGACTTTAAAGATAAACTGATTTACCTGGAAGCGCCCCATGTTTTTTAAAATACATTTACAGTAATGCACTCTCTAGTGAATTTTATTCAGCTGCCACTGTGAAGGGGACGTTTTCACTCCAGTAAAGAAAATGTGCTTCCAAAATTAAAGTTGCAACATTTGTAGAAATGTAAATTCAGAAATTATATTACAACTAGTCTCATATCTGCACACAGTAAACGTTCGACTCTGAAAACGAAACCTCTGTGAGAACTGATGATCCTGACTTACATTTCCACCGGCCACCCACATGGCACTTTGGGTTGGGAGATTTATTTTCTTATTGGTTTGTTCTGGGACGTATCTTATAGTAAAGTGAGAAACCCTGCAAGGAGAAGTATACTTTGTTGTGGCAAAGCTTTTACAACCAAAGAAATGGTTATAAAAGCTTTCTACAATTGAAACATTGTTCCTAAAAGTGGGTTCCTTAAGTGCTTTCTGCACCGACTTGCATCATCTCAGAAGCTGCACAGTAGCTGCCTTATAGGCCTTGTTGTGTTCCGCAGTTATGTAATTGGCCTGCATTCACAAGAGATTACAGTGGGGTGCCTGTTGCTTGCGGTTTTCATTTGAACTCCATCAGAAATGTATGTTAGGCCTAGATGTAGGGATTCAGAAGTAATCATAATAGTTTGAATAATAATTTTATGAGGGACTCAAAAGTTTTCTTATCCCTGGGAAGAAGTGAAGATTAAATGATATGTTTATTGTGTCATAGACTGATGTTGCTTTTTGGATCTAATGTTATGATCTAAACATTAGTACCTATCAGGGCTGCTGACTGCATCCATACCACGCAAGTTAATTTTCAAAACACCTCTTTTTCTCTTCATCTTCATTTTCTTTTTCATACTAAGCCAGCATTCCTCAGAATCTTATATTGAAAACACTTTCCAAACACATCGATGTCAAAATAATGGGGTCAGGATTTTTTTTATTTTAGATGCCAACTTCCTGTCTCCTCTTACCCACTCTGTGACCACTCATACAAATACACCCGATCACATCCAGTAATACAGGAGTTCATTTTGATTGTTTTGTCAGAGCACTTGGCAATAATAAAATAGTGGTTTGATTGACATTTCTGCACCACAGGAAATACACTCAATATGGTTAGTGTTTCATGTAGGAGATTTGCAGTCACTGCATTTTACTATTGCAAACAATTGCTGTGTCACAATTCACAATCTACTGTCTCTTCTGGAGTTCAGATAGTGTTATGCTCATGTCTGGCTTGCAGGTATTGCATTTGTTTAAACAAGGGAAATGCTTCAAAGTAGTTTAAGATTACATGCTTTTGCAAAATAGAAACTTGTTTAAATTGAAATGGCCCTTGATTAACAAATGGGAAAATATTGTACAAACAACAATAAATAAATGGTGAGTTTGGCTCTAATTAAACACGACATAGGGGACATTGAAGAGCATGAATGGACACAATAGGATTTAACTAGCTAAGACTCTGCTGAGCCTGTATTATTGGCCAAAATTAGCTTAGCTCATACATGCAGGTCAGTGTTTTTTTTAGAAAAAGATAGAATGAGAAGAAGACAAATTGGAGGATGAAACCCTCTTTTATTTATTTATTATCGTCATACATGTAGAGTACACACGCAAAATGTAACCTCTGAATTTATCCTATCCTAGTACTAGGAGCAGTGGGCAGTTATTGTACAGCGCCTGGGGAGCTGTGATGCGTGGGTTCGGTGCATTGTTCAAGGGCACCTTGGCAGTGACCATGGGTGAACTGGCACATCTCCAGTCCGACAGTGGACGTGAACCAGCAACCCTTCGGTTCAAAGAAAGTCCCTTAACGATTTGACACAATTTTCATAATTTTGGGGTTATCATACAGTTTTTGGCGAACAGAAATATTGTTTTAAAATGTAACGGGGGAAATCGGCTAGTTGGTATGAGGGCGCACGGCGAAAATAAGAGAGCGCAGCGCCCCTGTTACCTGGTTTATACAAAACCCTGCGGGTATTAGCATGTATGTTTGCCAAACTGTTTGTTAAATGCGTTCATGCGGGACACAGACGGTTTACTATCTAAATTGAGTGTTACATAAACTGTATTGAGGGTCCTAGAAACGCTCAGAGCAATGCCCATGTTGCTATGCTCGTTATTGTGACTCCTCTGAGTTTCAAGGGGGTGCTTACGCTTATCAAAGAGTGAATTATCAAGCATGACATAAACAGGCATAATTAGACGATCAATCAAGTAAATTAGTTATGGATTATCTCTCTGTAATTGACCCTTTGGTATTACCGGGCTCACAGTGAAACCTTGAGAATTTTAAAAGTGAGTTGGGTGGCCATGACTTATTGTTTTCTTCCTGCCTTTTATTAATATAGTAGAGGTTATCCTTTTGTATATGCTCATCCAAACCCATCAAATGCAATTGTTTGTACTGTGGGCGTTAAATGTGTCCAAAGGCTTACAGAATTGCTGGGGAAAGAGAATGGATCAACACTGGCGTTTAGGAAAATGCATTATTAGATCATGAAAAAGGGAAGGAATCTGTTTTAAGTGATGAATCATAGGCTGAAACTGAAAGCCAAAGCTTGGCTGTGAGATGTATAAGCCAATATGACACTTTTCAGGATCCTAGAATGTAAATGCTTTCTGGCCGGGGTTCTCTGAGATTTCTAAATGAACTTGATGTACTGTATCAGACGAGATAACAACAAAGGAGCTGCCAATGTGCGGAGGCGATTTGCATTGAGGCACTGCTGGGCCTTCTGCTATACCTGAGTGAGCTCTCAGACAGGTTTCCAGACACCCTTTGGTGTAGCAAGCAGCAAGCCAGTGATTGTGATGTCTTGAGATGTTTACTGCAGAGCTGAGCAGGAGGAGGTGGGGCGCTGGTGTGTCTCATCCTTTGTACAGCCCCCCTGTGTCTGTGACGACTGTTACTCGAAAAATCTCTTGACCACAAAGTTGACTGAGCAGCATTTTGAGATTTGGCACCATTTATTTAAATGTCACTGTGTTTTTCCAGGTGTGGTGGTTGTTGTGGTTTCTGTATATACCTGGCGCACATGTACATTAAATCGACACCATTTATTTATATCACAGTAGGCTACATATGATGATATAAAAGTACATATACAGTACCATACATATATTTTGCACACATCAGTTAATATTTGGGAAGCTTTGATTGAAATGTTTCACCTTCAAATGATCAATATTGAAATGTTCCTCTAATTGAATTTACAGCTCAATGCCATTTCATCAAGGAGCAAAACAAATCTAAATTTGGACAACAGAGGTCAGGCCATAGAGGATTTAAGGTGAGCCAGCAACCATCAAAGTGCAGTTTATTAGCACGAGACACCCATCAGTCAAGAAAACACGACCGCAGACACCACTCTTAATGCATTAACATCCTCAGAAAGGAAAAAAAAAGGCCCCGTAGAAGAAGTGGTATTAGCTATTCAGAGTCTTACTTCTGCAGAAAAAACTGAAAAACAATTGACTTTGTACTCCAAGAGATAAGTTGGAAGGTTTCCCTTTCACTTCCACACAGTTTTATTCAGAGCCAGCATCTAGCAGCCATCAGGGAGCTGCATCTTAAGGAACTTCCACATTAATTTCAACATTCATGGTTCCTTGGTTGTTGTTGGTGCTTTAGGCTGAGTACGGCATCTGTGGACCTTGGCATTTCTTCTTGTCCTTCCACAATTACTGAAATCTTCAAAGTTCTGTGCGTGTGCAAGGCTTTTAAATGAATTAATTTAGTCATTATTGTTGCTTATTGTTTTCTGAGTTTTAGCTGCATTTACATAATTTTACAGTATGCCATATTTGTTTGTGCATTAACCTGGATTTTGATTTTTATTGAGTTTCAATTGTACAGATTTTAAGTGCATTGAGGAGTAGTTGGTGTTGTGATTGTGACAAATATTCCCCTGGAATTGTTTCTCTCTGTATCACTATGTGGCCTGATAATAGTATTACTAGAAAACCTACAAATCATATTTAGACGTAACAGTAGCAGAGGGAGCGAAATCAAAAGTAGTGCAAGGCTGCTCCAACATAAGCTTCCTTTTTAGTTTTTTAACAATATGCCGTAGTGTCAGTGTCTTAATTATTGTCATTTATATTGCATGCAGTAAATGCATGCCTAAACAAAACTACTCCATCAATCAGATTTTCAGTGCCATTGGCGAAATCAAGCTCTGCTTTTCAGCATCTGAGACACTATCTGATATTCAAAACCAAATGGCATGAAGATAAAACTAGAAATGTGTTAGTCCGTCGTGATGCATCTGTTATAGGAAGGTAATGCCACACATAAATCAGAATGAGTGCCTCAATAAAACCCACAGTGAACACTTTTCACATCTGCTAAGACTGACCTCAAATTAGACAGAAGACAGAACCCGGTAATGAAAAGAAGGTCTGACAGGGTAACCTCAACGAAACCTTTTATTTCAAACTTATCTTGTTTTAAAAGCACTAATTTCATGGTGTGACCTAATTTACATTGTTTACGATTGCATTAGTTTGAGGTGATAGTGGAGCACCAGTACCTATAGTATTGGATAACTGCTGTCCTGTGTTCCAGTTGTCTGCTTAGTGTGTGTGTGTGTGTGTGTGTGTGTGTGTGTGTGTGTGTGTGTGTGTGTGTGTGTGTGTGTGTGTGTGTGTGTGTGTGTGTGTGTGTGTGTGTGTGTGTGTGTTTGTGTGTGTGTGTGTGTGTGTGTGCGCGCGCGCGCGCGCAGAAGCCTGCAGGGAAGGCCCATGCTGCGGATATCTGTCACTCACGTATTCCAAAGAGCTTATCACAGAGGGAACATTTTCTGCTCCACCAGTTATTTGAATCGAGATTTTTTTTTTTCTGTATGTCTGCATAGTACAGATTCTTACAGGAGGAAATTGACAGTGTTAATATGTAACCTGATATTGTAAGAGATATTGAAAACCAGAACGGTCATCATTTCATGTTGAAATACCACACTACTTTAAAACCCCTCACATTAGTTAAAAGCATGAATGAGCGGATGAGGTCGGCTGACCTAAGCAGGGCAGAAGGGTTTCGAATTTTACAGCGTAATGAATATGGCACTTTTCAAAGGTTACAATATTTATAGAGCTAAATTAATTTTAATTTTTGCCTTCAGTGTAGTTGGCATAGAGTGAAATGCTTTTGATGTTTAGTGTTCTCACAGTGGGCATTAATGTCAAAGCCGGGTGTAGCAGATGGTAAGGAGATGCCTCAAGTGAAAGTCCCTTAAAGGCTTCTGTTAATTGTTTTTATAGACGTAACACGAGTTGCGGCTCTTTGCAGAAGCTGTTACTGAGGGGGACATCTTTCTGAGTTTGATTTCTAAATAATATCAGATGACTTTCTGATTTAACATCACATGCAGTGACCATTATCCTGTGCATTGTACGTCTAATTTGGACTGTTGCTTTATAGGGGACATATACTCATTCTCAGGTTTAAACTTTGACTTTGGGAATCTATTTGAACATGGTTCTGAATATTCCTTTTATTAACCCTCTGTATGAAACGCTATGGCCTGTCTCTTTAAGCCCCCTCGGTTTCCCAGTCCTTTGCTTCTGTGCTCTTGCCGTCTCACCACAATTGCAGCCATGGGAAATGACTGTAGCGACACCTATATATGTAGAGTTATGACTTCACAACCCTGCAAACCTTACAAATTGGTTTGACTACTTACACCTGCTTCAAAATTAAATTAAAAGGTGGACTGAATGTGTGATAATACAACTGCATCATGTTCCTGATATAATAATAATGAAGCATGTTGTAAATGGTTGAAAGGATCAGTACAAATCAACATGGTTATTTCAGTATAATGTTCCCTGTGTTATGTGGTCTTAATACAGTATGTCTGTCAGATTAATATTCTTTCAGCGAGAAACCCACTCAATCTAATTTCAAAATATATCTTTAATATTCACTGGAGTTCATCTGATATTCCTCAAATGCATTTCAACAGTGATGAAATAAGCTGCTAGCAGGACATCACCCACAAATGCATGAAAGAGGTAAAACGGTGCTGATGTGCAAAGTTCATAGGATCTGGACTTTTGAAGAATCGCCTGATTTAATGTCTGTCAATGCAATATCAAACCTTACTTGTGAAATGTTTTCAGCAAATAACATAAAAGCAGTATCAAATTGCAATCTGACATTCATAACATGTGTAATTTACTTCCCACTGCTGCTTTAATTCATTGCCTGCAACACATTGATTTGGCCTCTGTATGCACTGGCAAGCCCCATACTAATTCCTAAAGTAAGATATTCAGCCATTGCCCTTTTTAACAGCCCAAAGTTTCCTGACCAACTTCGCGTTAATAACCAATCGGCCCCAGAGTCCGGTGTTGTGTTGTTGTCTGGAATTTATTTGTCCTCCCATAAATTATTCAGTATTTTGCATCGACTAACTGCCATACCTTTAAGGTTGCATACCAAGACCTTGGCACACCTTGCATGTTAATATGGCCGGACTCACAAGGTGAAAGACAACCCCAAAATTGCCAACACTTTAACAGAGTTATCCAGAGACTTAGAGACAGAAGTTTTGTCATGTATCCTTATTGTGTGTCAACGTCCTCTCATGCCAGGAAATCGGTAGATCCATTTGTATGTCACGCTCTAGGCCTGTAGCTATCTGAGCCGCTCTGTAACAGCTTGTTGGGCACAACGTCCATTATGGCACTGTGAAAGGATCCTTTGTTGTCAGGCCAACATAGTGTGAGGAATCATGGCCTGTCACCACCAGGAGGTCAATGCAGATCCTCAGTCCATCTGTCTATACACATCTACTGTGAGGACACATCCCATTCCCTCTGACACCCAGTGCAATTACAAGTGCCGGGCAGATGAATGACAGCCTGCAGTCGAGATTAAACAAGCTCACAGTGAACCATATTGCTTACATTCGATCCTGCTGCTTTTCAGGAAATGAAGTTGAACCCGCACATTGCAGTTGTCATGTTGTTGTGGGTACCTCGGATAACCATCTCAACTTTCCTTTTCTCAAAGGTGCAAGGCTATTATAGTCGCTGAAGAAAAACCTAAGAAAGCATCTGTTTTGCTTGAGGAGGGAGGAGACCTTAGTTTATAGAATAGTGCAGTTCTCTTCATGGTTAACAAAAAAATACATGTACAGTAAAGTGAGTAGGAAGTGTTCATGGCAGCAATGTAAAATTGATCAAAGTAAATGTTTGCTCTGTGTTTCTCTTGTTCTTCTCTTTGAGAATTGTTGGGAAGGACAAGATTCAATAAGACGGCAAAATAAAATTCACTAAAAGCCAGCCATCACAATAACTATTTAGGTGAGTAAAATGTGTATTACTCAATTACACTGCCATTGGATGAAAATAGAAAAACAGCATAGAGCTTGTCCACCACAATTTAGATCCTCTAGATTTGACCTGTTCACTCAAACCCACAAAATCAATTTGAATCTTATTCCAGACAGCTGCTGTCACAACAGTACAGCTAAAATATTCCTATTTCAGCATCTTCACTCTCACAAGCTACTAACAGGAAATATTCTAGGTCAGGGTAATATGCAGTCATGTTAGATAAATGAAAACTTTCAAACTTTCAAAAATGTAAATGGCTATCTCCTGCTAGCAGAAAGTGAAGTTTCCTACTGTGGGTCTTACGTGACTTAAAGACCCACCGATCTGCAGGTAAGCAGTGCTTTGGAGTGTTTGCACCTAAGCCATATCTGTGAACGTACCATAGGGTGGTGATTGAATAATTGCACTTCTGTGTATGTGCTATAGGAAGGTGAGGTGATGAGACACACGGAGTGTTAAGAAATTACGCACACTTCAGGTGCCACTTTGGTTTCAGCAATCACTGCAGTGAATCGCAGCACATTAAAAACGTGCGAGTTCAGGCTGAGAAATTTGTCACACAGTGGTATGTGAACATTTTGTTTTTGTGTTTGATAAAAGCTTTCAGATCGTGAAATTACCATCTGTTTTATAGCTATGGGAGTTTTCATCAAATAACCAACTTGATATAGTTTAAATACAAAATTCCCTTTGAATTCTTGCTCATTGTGGCAAATTGTATTGATTATGTGAGATAAAGAAAAACATGGCAAGTATTTAGTCAAAGTGTTGTTTAGATGAGTTTGTAATATCCAAATGAGATGAATTCATTTCTTAAAAAACAATAATTACAGGTAAACGTATGGCAGAAATGTGTTAATGTAATAGATGATTGCTTTACACTGTTGATTTCGTGAGAATAATTACAGCATCCACTAATTCAGTGAGCTGTGTGAGGGGAAAAAAAGAATCCTCTAACTTTGAGAGCATTTCAATTGAACTAGTGGAAGAGTATATCTGACTGACCATTTGCAGGCTCAATGTGCTGACATCAGCCATCTTGCTTCTTCAAACTGCCTATTAGCTCAGGTACAGCAGTGCTGATGTGCAAGCTGCAGGCTTGCAAGTTTTTCAGACCAGGATTGTAGCTCACGCATGCTCACATCCATTCACTCCATACCTCAGAATCAAACCACTAACAAACCTTGGAGCGGTCCAGTACAACTTCAGTCTTAAAGTACTGATCACCAAGCACCTTCTCAGGAGCAATACAATATGTGCCTTGCTTAAGGGCAGCTCGAAGGTAATCATTAAGCCGACTTTACCAAATGGTACATAGATTTCAACCAGTGACCTTCTGCTCATAAATCTGCCTCTGCAGTTTTAACCTAAAATCTTATCCTGAATTTTAATGTAATACTGTATTTTCTCATCCTGGCAATTGACAAAGCACAGATATTTTGCTTAGTCAAAGGTAATCATTTATGTACATATTTTACTGCAAAAAAAAGTCTTATCTAGGTTGCAGTTGACTTCAATAGGATGTTATGAAGCATTTGGCCGGAACCCATTAAAATGTTTGTTGTGATTTCTGGTGCACTCATAATTTCCTGTTGTGTTTATGAACTGAAAGGTAAAAAGAGATTAAATAGCATAGGCTGGTATTGGATTGTGGATTGAAGTGTTGCACATATTGAAATTTTTACCTCAAGATAGGATTAAATGAAAGGTCAGAGGATCACCAAAGTTGCTATGATTCATCCCGAGAGGCACAGGAATATCTCTTTAAGATTTCAGGACAATGCCACTTTTATTGGGAATTATGTTTAGCCTTGCAGTTAGCTAGCATGGCTAAATACATTGTCATTTTTCTATGTTTTATTCCCAATCCACTTGTTTTATTATCTAATGTCATCAAAAACAGACTTCAGAGTCTCTCTTGATGATGGTACTTAGAGGCTTGTCGTTCCATAAAGCTTTAAAGAGTCAGTTCATTATTTAAAGACCTGTGTTTCTACTTATTGCTAAATATCAGAAATCTTTCACATTCTGGCTGCCGTCCCAATACTGTACAGTAGAGGTAAACAGAGCTCAAAGCATCGGAAGACTGAACAACAATGTGTCTTTCTAGAATCAGTGTATCAGTAGTTTTCACTGGAAGATATTTACACATATTGTTTGAAAAAAAGCAGGAACAGAATCAAAATTATTATCACCTTCACTGTTTCTGCATGACTGCACATTGCTGGCGATAGCTGAGAAAATAGATGTTTTATTTGTAATTTAAGGGGTTTTCTCTGAAATATTTTTACTTTTGCAGATTCATTAATCTCCTGAGGCCTGGATGTTGTAGAGTATAGACACAGCTCATAACCCATGTATGTTTGCTCAACTCTGCATGCCACTGCCAGCTTGTTAAATGTGTTAAGATAACTTACAAAACATTGAAAATAATCCCCAGAGAGACCAGAACTCGGCACAGACTCACACTTCCTCCGATTAAAGGAAGTGTCGGAGGTGGCAAGCAGGGGGATTATCAATTCAATCTGATCTCTCACGCTCAATATTTACAGCAATATGGTGTGTGTGTGTGTGTGTGTGTGTGTGTGTGTGTGTGTGTGTGTGTGTGTGTGTGTGTGTGTGTGTGTGTGTGTGTGTGTGTGTGTGTGTGTGTGTGTGTGTGTGTGTGTGTGTGTTCTGCTGCACATTGCTTTGTAAAAATCATGCCTTTTCAGGAAGAAAATCATTCTAAGTTTTGAGCATACAGGCTTTTATTATTAAAGATGATTATCCATTAAATGTTCAGACATTAGAAACTTTGCAGCTGATGTGCGGAATTTGGGATATGTAGATCTTACACGGCAGACCCAACAGGTAAATGTGGGATACTTAAAGATTTACGAACAATACAGAGAACTTGAGAAACTGAAAATACTTCTTGAACTTACTCAACAAGTTTAGCGCTCATCTAAACATACTTATCCTTACAAGGTTAAAAGTTTGAATGATTCAAAGTCGCTGCTTTTGTTTTTTGCAGATGTGATTTTATCTCCATTATGCAACACCGGCTGTGAGCTCCGGAGTTCGCTCAAGCAACCTTCAGTACTTTTAAGCACAAAGTGCCTTCCATACTCGAAGCGAAGGACAGTTTTTGAAAACTATAGACGGGTCATTCAGTATATTTTCTACCAATAGTTATGCAAAACTGAACTCCAGACATACAGGGTCTGATTACCTCTTAAGTATTAACCCTAACCCAGTATCAAACCAGTGACAGAGGATAGACATCATATTTATCTATAAATATCTCATATTATGAAGTGATTAGTGTTCATTTGATCAGACTTTAATAATTGTTTTAATATATTGTCAATCATCTAAGATTCATTCAATTTCAAATGTATACTTTTTGTCTGAAAGCCCTGTCCCATCCAACAGTGCTGGTCCATATAAATTACACTTCACACTAAAAATAAATATCATTTCATTAGGGCTCAGACATTATCATCAACTATTAAAATGGAGTTATTCAGTGAGCACAAATGCACTTGCACATCCTGTTACAGGCTCTAAACCATTGGCAACATAAAATCAACTCCCACACATAAACTGTACTGTATAGGCAGTATTTAATGGTTCATAAAAAAACAGGTTCAGATGTCAGAGCGGGAGTGAACTCTGTAATTTATGTCTTTAACTGTCTGCTCGGTTGAAAGGTCTTAGGTAGTCTTAATAACTGAAAGCATAAATGATTGAATAAATAAAGTAGTTTCATCAATAAAGAAACACAAAAGTAAATTTCTTTAAATTGTGGTGGTACCAGGCTGATAATATCTACAAAGTTACATGAGAATTATTATTGTTTTGTTATTATTTTTAACATCAGTGTGTTTGAAGAAGTGTTTGTCTGTGATGTAAATCAGGTAAGCTTTATAGGCATATTTATGCTCAAAGCACGGCAGTACAATTAGGTCTCATTAGCATTTTGATTTAATGTAAATGCTGTTATTTTTACAGCTTCCTGTGCATTATACATATCATAATGTAATCACAATAAGTTTTGTTCTCTGATGATGATGACTGATCGCATTGATTAAAAAAGAAACTTTGTATATCAGACATTGCTATGGCAGTGGAATAAAAAATGAGATCAGTGTTCAGCTGCTAATTTATTTAGTAGCATGTTCAATGCTAAAGTAGTCAAAGTCATCATGTTGATTGACTTTAAAGTGAGTAACTGATGCACTCTTGCCTGCATGCTTCTCACCTTTAACTGTGATAAAGTAAAGAAAAACTAACTCAAGTAATCATCAAAAAACAAAACAGGAGGAGCCGTGATGAAAATGTCAGAATAACATTTGATGTGCATAATATAAATATCTTAAAACCTAAAACTCACATATGCATCTACAGGACTAACTCACTAAACCACAAAAACAGAAGCATCTCACAGTATGGGTTTGCTCTGTATACTCGCCGCTATACAAACAGTGCCTAAAGGTATAGGTTGAGATGCATGTTAGGCATTTGAATAGTCGAGGATGAAGTGCACTGTGTTTGTGGTTATTCAAAATGCTGGGTGAAACTCTCTAGGCTGCAGAGTTTCAGCTATTGTGGAATTATTTGCAAACTTTTCACATTGCTTCAATTTTAAACAGTGGTGTGTATTGTGAGTTTGTTACATGAAGCAGTCACTCCCAAGCAGGGAGTTGCAAACTAACCACACACTTATTTGAATATTTCACTGTGAGACTGTCAGACAATATTACACTTTCAGTAATAATAAGAGTTATGCGTCATTGTATAAATGCACAAAGACAAATATTGTTAGCTGAGCTTCTGAAGATCAACCCTTAAAGCATATGACTAGGGATGGGTACCGTTAAGATTTTAACGGTAGGCCTACCTCTTAAAAAATGTAGCCCCATGGCTCGTTTAATACATGGTTTCAGCACCTAACCCTACATATGATTTTGAACATCTGCTTGAAAGAAGAAATAGGAAATAGCTGTTTGTTTTTTTGGGATGATGATTCAATTCAAAAAGTAATTTTAATACCTGGTTAAGTTTTCTGCAATGTGTTCTTCTTTAAAAAGGTTTACACTTGAATGTATTCCTTCACATTTTGAAGATTTTTTTTTTTGTACTAAGTTGCTGGTGTACAATTTACTATTTTGATTACGATGTATTATGTTGCCGTACTAGAATGATCAGGTTATTTCCTGAGATCAGGTCTTTGGTGATAGCCAAATCCCAGTTAATTTCATCAGTATCTGGCCTGACAAAGTTGGATGTGAGCATCCCTAGATACAGTACAAGTTTCCACAAGTTGAAGCCCCCTCCCACAACTCGTAATGCCCCTTTCAGCTGTCAGATAATTGGAAAGTAAACTAGTTGCTGATAAACAAGATTTATTTCTTCTTCTTTAATTTGTCATGCTTCTCTCTGGTCAAAGTCAACTGAACTGTCAGGAACCTATGAGCTCATTTCCATATTGTTTGGAGTTGTATAATGACTCAAAATTAGCTTCTAATTAAATTTGAGGAATTCACACTTCAGTGCAGACTGTGTGTGTGTGTGTGTGTGTGTGTGTGTGTGTGTGTGTGTGTGTGTGTGTGTGTGTGTGTGTGTGTGTGTGTGTGTTTGTGTGTGTGTGTGTGTGTGTGTGTGTGTGTGTGTGTGTGTGTGTGTGTGCAGACATCTGAGTGTGTGAGGCGTCCACTGAAATTCATTTAGTAGTTCTTCACGGAGGAGGCAGAAAATAATGGGTGATACACTCAAGCGAAAACACATCATCAAGGATCAAGTTCACTTTGAGTGAAGGTAAAAGTTGTTTATCAGATAAAGATTGAAACTACAAAAATGATATTATTCGGTTCATCAGTTCTTTCACACAACCAGTGACTGATTCTAATGTGATCACAATAACTGTAGGTAATAATTCAATGAAACTTTTGTAAGTTTGCCCAAAGCCACCTTTATCTGAGAGTGAACTACATCTCCTACCTATTTGATAGGACTATTTTTGAAAACCAGTTTACAAGTTTGATAAAAAGAAACTGTGTAGCCATGTTTTAGTTGAATCGATTCGGTTGCCAATGTTACACCCTCGACATTTCAAATGTTTTTTCTGCACTTTGTCATAACCTGCCAGCTCCTGCGGGTGTCTGGTCTGAAAGATTACTTGCATGTTATCAATCACCAAACATGTGGAATACAGCAAACTATAAGTACAAAATGAGTTTGTGTTTTCTCCTTGTCGGTTCTTACCTGCAGACTGTAAATTGCATTATTCACTATATAACTAGCTTGTGTTGTCCCTTTTTATTTCACTTCTTGATGATTGTTAATTGCACTTTAAGCTCATAGGCAGTTTGCTAATTTACTGCACAATGTAAGTGCATTCCTGTAAACTATTCAGCTATTTCGGCTTTACTGTGGCAGATGGTTCCATTTGTATGTGGCCGTTAAACCACATGTCCTCCTCGCCAATCGGTTATTTGAATTTGCATTTAAATGTGTTTGACCTTGAGACTTTGCACACGCCGCCTCCTCTTTGTTGCTTCACACCTTTAATTGGCTAATTATTTTGGGTTTTGTGCTCAGCCCGCTTCATTACACTTTGTGTTTGTTTTTGCTTCCTCATGGGTTGCTGGTGAGAGGTGATTAGGTATGAGATTTGTAAGTGTCGGATTTTCTCAGTAATTGTGTTTTCAAGGATTGCGTGAATTATCTTGAAAATTGGCAGAAAGGAACAAAGTCGGAACTGTAACTTTCTATAAAGCGGTTTGCCTGCCCTGCTGTAAATGTAATCAGGTTAGAAGATTAACATTGTCTAAATCGACAAACTGACTGTGAGATCTGTAGTTTGGTCTTTTGAAATCAAAGAAATATATTAAAAGGTATTTTAGAAAGTCTGCAAAGCGCTCACAGCAGATGAGTTTTTGCATTCGACCACTGATCTCAGCACAAAGACAGAACAGGTTGCAGGTAACAATGTGAGCCAAGACTGAAATGCTGTGTGAAATTAAACAAATATTGGTGCATTGTTGTCTGTGTTAACATAGGCTTTTGAAGCTTTGGAGGCTTTATAAGGCTCTATGAGGCAGAGGTGCTTTGTTTGCTCATCAACAACAACACCATATTTTTAAGATTCTTCAATGTGTCAAATGTTACTCACAGTAATTGACAGTTTCTGAAACATACTCTATTCATTTGGTGATGTAGCTGATGGATGATGACATTAGTCTTGTACATAAGATGGAATTGCATGTGACAAATCCTGCAGGAGGAGCCTGCAATGACAGAAGCTTGTAGAAATATGCAAAAATACAGGAAAATTTCTTGTAACCTTAAAGCATTATATAGCATATCTGTGCTCTGAGTTACAAAGAGGAAGCCATTTTAAGGGAGAACCAAAGCGTATATGTTTTAACCAAGGCACAGGGACAGAACACTGAGTATATAAGATTTAGTTGGATGGAAAATAATTTCATTTTATATTATGAGTTACACTCCTTGAGATTCACTCCGTGATCAAATATAACTCTACAAATGAACAAATGAGAACTTAATTCTATTGTAAAAAAACATTGTGGCCCAGCTGCCCTGCGGTTACCCTACACAGAAAGAAACCCTTTAAATTATTAGCTTGTTAATGCATCCATGTTTCCTCGAACAAATGACATTTCAATCCCACATCAAACAAGGCCTTTCAGTCACTTTGCAAGCGATCTAGTTCTTCCCATCAGGAGCATTAGCATGCGGTGATGATCCCTGCAGCCGTATATGCCTAATGCCATTGAGCTGTCGCATCACAATAACAGTTTGTCATTTTGATCAGCCAGCCTTCCACCTGGCATAAACCATGGCTGCAATGAGAACTGTTTACATCCCAGTAAGCAGATGACACTGATGAGAAGGCGCGTAAGCAATCAGGTTCGTTTTAGGTAACATAAATATTCGAAGCAGATGGAAATTGGCCTCTTGAGGATCAGTGATGAAAGCGGTTGCAATGGCTAAGTGCAGTTCACGGGGAACAGGACTCAGTCAGATATAGACTCCTTTTATACCCATCACATCAGTCTCTGTCTGTGGGAGATCTAAGCACACAAAACTGGTTTACGGAGCTTTCAAAGCATCCTCACATTTTGACTTGTTTTAAAGACATACAAACACTAGTCGACTAATCAATCAAACGTGTCATTTTAGTGTTCATTTTTGGAATCTGTTATCAATGAATGTTAACAGCTAAGTCACATGGCTGTTAAAGCCTATGTCTATTTTTTTATACCAGTTAACTGGTTTGAATTTAAACTTCTATTTAAACATCAGGGATATGAGTTGTCTACATGCCCAGTTTTACATTTTTCATACTGTGTTCAGGTGTTAGTTAGGATTTCCTGATAAGTTGTTACATGCTACAGTTTTACAAGTGCTGCAGCCAAAACCAGCTTTTGAATTCAGGGTTTACAATAAGAAAGATGGAAGCAAATCCCTGCTACTGTGAAGGGGATCCTCGGAGGCAGCCACAGTTAAACAGAACTCTGCTTGTGTTGTACACATGACTTGACCATTACATAGACATCACAAGAATATAATATGCATTTAAATATGTTCATTTAGGGATTAAAATGCTAATAAGCCGTCTTTATGGTGGCTAAAGGACACATGTTAAAACCTTCCCCATTATGTGAGGAAAGCCTGGTGAAGAATAACTAAAAATTGAAATGTCAAGGCACCTCTTCATCTTATTTCAGCTTTTATTAGACTTTTATTAGAAATCCATCTCCTGCAGTATGGCAATTTCAAGCTGCATGGT
Source organism: Eleginops maclovinus (assembly GCF_036324505.1). Taxonomy (NCBI): domain Eukaryota; kingdom Metazoa; phylum Chordata; class Actinopteri; order Perciformes; family Eleginopidae; genus Eleginops; species Eleginops maclovinus. The sequence continues at coordinate 18,937,880 of NC_086366.1, read as the reverse complement.
AAATCTCCTCAATGTTCTCTTTTAGTTTGCTGTGTTTTGTGTTTATTATTCGGATTGTATATCACATTGTTGCCTTATTTTCTTAAGGCTTTATGCAATACAGACGGGATCATCATCAAGGTAAGCATGCCTTTGATAGATTGGTTGATGCATTCAGACCGAGCCTCTTCATCTTGTTTGCTTTCAATGCTTCTCAGTCTGGCAAGCGAGACCATCTGGTTGTGTGGTAACACTAAACGGCTTACCTTTCAGCAATGCAGGAAGATTCCAGGAGAAAAATAATTACCGCTTCCCGAAATGACTTTCCACAGACAGCTGACTATATTCAGATGTTGCTCCTAATTAAAACAACTTTTAAACATATGTTTTAACATGGTTTGAGGTGTTTAACCTTCCCAACCTATAATAGCAAGTGTAGTTAAGGTGCAAGCTGTTAGAAGTGGCACAGTGGAAGATGGCTTTTAGTGGCTTTAATATTTAGCGCCTGAGATAAAGTTAAATAGAAGAGGACAGACATCAAATAATTAGATTCATTGCCTGACTTAAAATCATGTCTGAATTTTGATTTTGTTCAGCTTTCCTGATTGTTTTTATTAATACCATCATAACAATTATCCAGTGATATTAATCATTACAGCGATTGGCCCCTGTGCTGTCATGTTTAATAATATCACTAGTAGTTAATTTTGCTCAAACAGACATCAGAATGTTCAACACTAAGAACAAGCACTGTGAAGAAATGCAATGACAAATGAATGATCGATGTGCAAGACAAAGCCACATGTCACATCTCCACATTACTATGGACGAGATGCTCTGTTCCTCGCTCTGCACCGGGTACTGTATGAAGAAAACATTATTCTTCTTTTCAATAGCGTTTGCCCTACCTGAATTTGGTGTTGTGTTATTGCAACAATAGAAGGTGCAGACCGTTTTCCAGAACTAATGGTGAAGAGCATGACCCTATTCTCAGAGGATCAACATCAACAACATAAAAAAATAATGAGTTCAGCCCCTAAACAAGGCAACCACAGCAGAGTAGCATTAGGAAGCTGGGCCCACTGTGGATACTGGCTGCTGTTTATGGCCAGTATCGCCACTCTGCATCCCAAAGCACTTTATTAAAGTGAATGTATAGAATCAGCAGATAAACACAGCGATATAATAATGTCACATGTCCTGCGATACACAAAGCCGACTCTTGTTTATGAGATCAGCTGGTTGTATGTACAGCTGGGTTGTTGTTTCTTTTTTAAAGAGAGTAAAATAGGACATCAAAAAGGGAAATGATCTTGAAGAATTAAGTAAAAAGGGGTGGGGAAAAATGTAAGCAATGTTGAAATCAAGATTCATATTATCTATTTCCTTTTTTTATGAATAGATGTTAAGCTGTGTCAAGCATTGCTTTTAACAGTGTACAGTTTTCTGAGAACCAATTTGATTCATGTAACATATTTTTATTTGTGTTACAAGTAACATAGTAGGTTATCAGCGACTAAAATTAATCTTTCTTCTAGTTCTTAAAGCAGTACTTAAACATTTTGAAAAGGTTGACCAATGTGAGTTTGTTATCGCTGTACATGATAAAGAGACACTGAAAACCACTAGAATTCTTTGTATTATAGTGTCAGAGGTTGATGGCTAGCCGAGTCAAAACAGGTACGATGTGTGCTCTGAAATAAATCTGATGCAGCCAGGTGAATTATTGGTTTGAAAACATGGGGAAATTTATTTTTCTCCCACATGATATTTCTTTAAAAATGTTCCACAGTGGCTTTTTGTCAAATGGTTTAGAGAAAAATAAAGTGCCAACCTCTATCGTCTGCTGAATTATTTCCTGTTACAGTGTATATATTTGTAGAAGGCATGCACGTAATTGTATACTTACAGCATTGATGGATGAAACGCAAGAGTTAAAGTCTTATAGATCTTGTAGGTTTGTGCGGTGTTATTTTAGCACTCTCTTCCGGCTTTCCCTGTTCTTTTGAGTAGACGGATGAAGGTAGGTATGGGCACAGAGAGGCCAATGGAGTGTGGCTTGCCTCAACCCTGTCACTTTGATAGAGTGAATACATTGTGGAAGATAATGGAAACTTTCTATTCAGCGAGGGCTAGAATAAAGAGAGCCTTCCTACTCATTCATCAACATTGATTACTGTACAGCCCATGGCCTGGAAAGAGCATGGGAGCACTACTTCTCACAAAGACTCTGCTGAATTGCAGGTAGAGGAATCAGAAAACAACAAAAGTGCAATACTGGCCTTTTAAGAAACATCACCCCAATTTGTTTTAAGGTGAAACCCAACCAGATCTACGGCACTGAGGTTTAGGTTTATAGAGAAGGTTGTACTGTATAAAGCATTGCAGAACAACCTGTAATCATTTTTGCTACCGGTATTGATAGGCAAATATTTTATTAAATATATCAGCGCAGAACAGGAGGCCAATGTCAATTGCATTCAGTGAAATATTACATGAGCGCTAGTGACACCATTAAACACTGATACTATATGATGTTAATAAAGTCACAGAGAAGACATTACATGATATTAGCACTTCAAACCAGTTATAGCTGCTCTGCCTTCTCCCGCAGTGGGATCTTGACACTATAGTATTTACATGACGTTTTTAGGATATTATGGCCTTAGAGGGCTTGTTACCAACACATATTTGGCACTATTGCTTGATAAATGACCAGGTATCGATTTGTTTTCTCTATATTTTGTTGCACAGTTATTCCCACCAGCAGGTGACACAGTTTAGACATTTTAACTCATAATGCCTTGTGAGAAGGCTTGTGTGCTGCAAACTCTATTCCTTTCACTTCAGTTGGTCTCCTTTCAAGCAAATTGAATAAGTCAGGGTCTATTCAACTTCTGTATCGGCGTGTGTGGGGGGCTGGCAATCTGAGCTGAAGAATGTAAAGTACTTCAAGTTTCAAGTGACAATCACAAACAATCTGAGGACATTTTTCTCTTGATGAAGCCAAGGCAGCGGCGATAATTGTCATTAAATTTGAGGTGCTTAGTTCCGTTGACACGCTCCATGGTGCTTGCTTGTCAATATTTTCCTCCTCCACCGCCCTGTAGCAAATACTGTTGGCTAGATAGCTCACCCTATGCCTGAGCCCTGTGTTCCTCACCTCATTTAGAATGTGTTCAGTCAGCATTACTCAGGTGTCACGTCATATCAAACTGTGAGCTGGTTTTCACCTAAAAACAGTTTAAGCTAAACGGATGTTGTTTCCTTATTCATTTGTTTGGGCCCAAGAGGACAGAAGCTGACTGCTGGCAAAGCCTGCATCAGTGGGCCGCCCTCTACATTACTCCTGAGTGATGTTTTCTCAGTCCATATCCTGTTATGTTCAGTGGAAGTAGTTGAAAAACATGGAAACAGAAAGATAATAGCATGTTTATTCACACATTACACCACTAAACCCATCGGCACAAAAGGACTTTAAATGAAAGCAGTTTTTTTTTTAGCATACTACAGTCTAAGGAATTGCTATTTTCTATCAAGTGGCAGTTAGTTTGATAACAACCTGGCGTGTTAGCTTAATATCATTTCACCACAGTTGTCTGGAGTATAGTGAAGGCTATTCTCTGCCACGGCTGTATGGCCAGAGGCCTGTGATGCATACTGAACAATTCAGAGAGCAACGCTATAAAAATACAAACAGGAATTCGAGCAGTGCTGTGAATTAAAACACTCTTCCTTTTTTCAACGTTTAATGTAAAAGGCGCTATATAAAATCAAAATTCAGATATGAAAACTGTCAAGTACACATGTGTCACATTCACTTTGTCCAGTTTGATAAATGCTTGTCAAACTGTTTCATTATTTCAAGTCCAGGCTTTGTTTGTGCTGACAATGTTTTTTCAATAACTAGAAATTAAGGTTCAGCACTTATACTTTCAGTATGTAAAGGCTTGCTCACAGGCGCATTTACAATGCAGGCGGCCTCGACAGATATAATTACACACAGCAGAAACTGACAAGAATGGATGAAAGAAAGCAAAAATACATTTATCCCCTGTTGATTTACTGCATGTCGCTAAGTTCCAAGCTTTCTTGTTGACCTGTCTTGCGGTAATGCCTCTATAATAGTTAACAATCAGAACAATAAGAAAACTTGCTGAATAAGCTGTTGGGTGTTCATAGGAGAGCAAGACCCATTTGCTCAACCTGTTGAGCTGAAGCCTCAGCATGAGGCCGATCCATTGGAAAAAGTTTTTACAGGCAATTCGTCAATGTACTTTCATTGGATTTCAGTTAAAAAGTATTGCAATCTCACAGCACTAAAGTAAAATAATAACAAAGAATGCTAATGTACAGTTGGATTATGTTTTATTACATCATTTAATTATTTAAAAAGCATAAATAGGACAAAGTGGTTGCACATGTATTGCAAAATCCATGATTAAAATGTCTCTGAAATATCTGAATAAGGTACAAGCGCAAACCAGCAGGCAGTGCCCTCAGCAGGTTAACAAAGCCGTGAATATGAAAATGAAGAGTGATCTCTGTTACAACAGCTGGTACTTGCATGCAGTACATGCATTGGCCTGATTGGTTTGACTGTTCAGCATAATGCAACTATTCCAAGTTAGCAATTCCTCCTCCATGAAATTGTTTTAGAGGAGATTTCGTCCAGAAGTGCTCCACAAAAACACTAACATGGCAGCAGAAAAGTCAACAAGAGCTTTGACACTTTTTGAAGGATGAAACCTCCAAAACATACCTTTTATTGAGAGCACCACAAGCACTCTCAGCTTGTGAAGAGTTAAACCAGATCCCAAATCTCCCTTAGGCACAAGAACACTTGGCCGCTGTAGTTTTTCCTGCCATCCTTGAGATGATGTTGTGATATTAAGGAGCAGAGAGAGATATCTTGCTTCCTGTTCATCTATACGACTCAGGCTGTAATAAACTTACGAAGTCTTATCTGGATCACCGGGATATAGAGATCAACTTGCACTCTCTGGCACAATGACATAAAGAATTGCATTTGACCTTCAACATGGGGGAATTTTACTCAATCCAAAATGGAGTCAAATTGATTATAGATCAGTCTTAATGTTAACACATATAGTGTTTATCTCAATGTAAAAATGACAATTTTAAGTACTTATTTGTATCTTTTATCTTTATAATTATATGAAATTGCAATACATGGCTGCATGATTTCCAATAGCAGTGAACGGGTGTGCTGCAGTCACATTTCAGCAGGCTGCTCCGGGCTTATTAAACATGTTAGGTACTGGGTGGTAGACAAATATGTCCTTCACACAGAGGATTAGATATTATCAGCCTGTGTTTCCCACAGGCAGCCCAGCCCACTCAGTGTACACCTCAAACCGCACAGTTAAGCAAACAGAGAAGCCTGGAGTCAGGCGTGGCTGCTGGCTGGCTGATGAGGATGAGTCACGATGGCTCTGGTATGCAGGTAGAAAGGGCCGGGAATATTCCTGCTTATGTAGCCTGATTTGATTAAGTCCTGTCATGTTGCGTGTCTGTAAGAAGTAGAAACACTTTTAGATCATAGCTGTTGTATTGATTTGTTTTTCCTTTATGTGGATCACTGCTTAATATTTCAGTCAGAGTTTCTCCTTCATTTTTGTCATATCAGTACTTACATGCTGCCGTCATGATTTTCTGCCTAAACACAGGTTTCTCACTCAAGCAGGAGTCCTAAAAGAAAAACAATTATACTAATAAAAACACAGTTTGTAAAGTGATTTCTATATGAAGCAGAACTGCAAATGTTTGCAATATTCTCACACTCTCTACGAGTCACACCTATTATTAAATTATTAATTATTATTAAAAACACACTCTTGCATTTATCTGCTAACATTTATTTCAAGCTAATCACCTGCACTGGAACCAACCACACAGTTGATTTCCTGGAATTTGGTTTGCCAGGAAACAAGGAACTGTAATTGATGGAGCAGGTCATCCATTCTGGGTAGCAAGCTGGGCTATATAGATACATAGCTACATATGGCAAGCACACTTCAGATTGAATAATGGTATTGTGAATGAAAAAGGTTTGCTGGGCATTGTAAAGCATTGTTTCTGACATGTTTTCGGGGGTTTGCAGATAGTACTGCTTATATGGTGGTGTGGGTGAGGGGTGACAATGAGACCAAACTCTAATTTAAGTTGATATGCCTTGTTGTTTCTGCAGGGCAGGAACAACAGAAGGTAGACCACAGAGCTTTTTTTTCTTTCCAATTAAGTTTGTTTGTTGCAGTGAGATCTAGGTCTTGCTTGTCATGACCACCCACTGGAAATGAAACTTGTCATATTTTTTTCAGTTCCACATCCACTTGATGAGATAAAAAAAATAGAGTGAACGTAGGTTCAAAGACTTACTAAGATAAATCTGTCTGAACTCTCCCATTATGTGCCAAGTGGGACACAGTGATTAAATCTGCTGTTGACTCGTGGGTTTATCAGCAGTCACATTGCCCTTGGCGAGGCCTCCTGTTGCTTGACTAAAGCACCGCTTGTGGCCATGTTTGTCTCCCTTTAAAATATATTAGCCTTAATAATTGAGATGGCATACAGTTGGCATACAGGCTCTGACGTCCTATTTCAAGGCTATTCCAAGTTAAGTTTATTTCTGAATGCAAAAAAACTCAATGAGCTCTCAGCTTTCAATCTTGAAAGGAGTGTATTTCAAACTAATGTATTATAAAATGACACTTACCCTCACAGGTATGGTTTTGTCAGTTGCTGCACGTTGTAGCTTGTCTTCCATCAAGTTTAGATTGCTACTGTTTGTGTCGACAGTCAATAGTTACATATCAACACTCGATCTATTTCCTCTCACAAACAACTCGTGATTAAGCTCTTCATCAGCATGTTTTCACTGACTTTAGTCATTTATTTTCAGAAATTATTGTTGTTGAGAGTACAACACTGACATAAGGTGGCAGACAAAAGATGATATCTGTTTTACCTGATTGTTGGAGGCTTGTATAAACAACCCCATTATAATCAGGGAGATTGAGCAAACTTTAGATTTGTGCATGTTGCCGTAAGCTCTGTCTTTATTAAGTGTGCATTTAGACCTGAAAATCATCAAAAATCAGGCTTCGAGGGCTCTCAAAAAGCTCCTAAAACATGTTTAATTTAAAGAAGGCAGCTTCTCTACAGCTCAGGTAGAGTTGCAGATCTTTATCAAACAGAAAAACGAGAGGAATTTTGTCAAAAGTTAAGCTTCACCATTTTCTTCTCTTCATGAAGCATGTAACACTTAATACTTTATAATGTTGATGGTCATTTTAGCAATTAAAACACAGCACCATTGTCATAACTTATATGTGCTAAAACTGAATTTTTCATAGTAGTTAAATTGGAGCAATGGAGATAGATTCACTGGTTACATGATCTTGTTGTAGTTCTGTATATTTTGCGTCGCCAATATTTATGTTTTCATTTAACTAAGAATAGGCTATATTGCACTTACTGTAAATGGGTCTACAAAGCTGTGCACTTTAATGCAGTTTTTGAAATGCAGTTGGTGTAATTAAATGATGACTTCTTATGTTATTCTCTCTTCATTGCTGCTGGGCAGTCTGCTGGCAGTCCAGTGGTGAAGCAGACAGTTTTGAGATGAAATCACTGTGCAGAACACCACTTTATGTTCTGAATTTAGTTATCCAACTACGGCAACATGACATCGCCGAGGCATGGTGTTCAGCCTTTAAGGCTCTGCTCTCACAAAGTGGTTTATTATCAGTTTTATCTTTATTTTGCCAGTGTCTTAAACATGTGCTAGAGAGTGCATCTGTCTTTGCCATCTTATATTTGGATCTAGTGGCTGACAGTTTAGTTACAAGGGTACTTCAACTTGGCAGAGTATCACTGCAACCCTTTTCAGACTAGGCAGATGTCATAAGCCAACGATTACGCCAACCAGCAGTCTATGAAATGGCAGATGGGTGGAAACATGTGAGCATCTCATTAGCTATTTGCTATAACTGTAATATTCGTAATTACTTATTCTCTTTCGGATCATACAACTGGATGTCACCATTTTTTAGCAAGAGGTACTGTTAATAAATGACTGACTGATGGAATTACTGTTTTGTTGTTTTAAATGGAACCTGATTTACATAATAATATTATTACATGAAAAGAGAAGTTAATAGTGGTTTGTTTATAGCCTGATGTACATTACGTTGTCTTAAGTTAGACCATTCAAATACTTGTATCAGCATTTGACTGATGTATGTTTAAAACCCCTTTTGGATTCCTTATTCAATTATGGCTGAATTGTCAGGGGCTATGAGGAAATGATACTCCACTGATGTTGAATAATTAGATTAAGACAATAATAGGATTCAATATATGTCTTTGTCCTCTGTGGCAGATATTTTAATAGGAGTTGAGACCCTACCAAGCCATTAGCCAGATGGGTGAGAGTAACTTAATCTCTAAACAATGTCTTCAATGAAGCAAATGACCTAATTAACTTCATAATACATGACACACCGTACAGTGAGTCGCAAATGATAATTATTATTGCAGTTCTCCATTAAGTGCAATCATACTTTTTTTAAGTGACAGCAGTATAACAGTGACACTTTTTTGAGAGGCTAAATGACACATCCTGTTAAACAAAATACACACATTTATGAAATATTGATCTAAACTAGGAAGAATATACTAATCCTTTTTAAAAAAATTTTTTTTACAACTGTTGACATTTCTGACAAACTCCAACAGTTAGGAATAAAAGCCTGTAAAATAATGCTTTACTATTAAATTGTATAATGGATTTGAAAAACAAGTCTGATTACGAGGTGGTACCCTTCTCAGTTAATCTCCCTTCTCTGTGTTAAGTGATTTTGAAAAGGAGCCTGTAAGAAATGTTCGTTTATTTGAAGCCCAGGAGTCGGTTTAAAATAAAGAAAGCAAAACTCCCTTAAAAGTTATAAAAGGAGTGTTTAATAAAAGGATGCAGTAGTAGGTTTTACAAAAGTTTCACAGCTGTGGCTCAATAGCCCGGGACACGCGTCCACAGGCCACTGACTCAGTGGAGCTCATCAGTAGTTACTGTCTGGCGGTCCGGAACAAATGAGAGCTCGATTTCACAATCCAAACATGTTTTATAGAACCACCCCTTTCCGACCATACAATAAACAACTTCAAAATCAGACGCGCCCCGCTGTCGTGCTCTCATTGGTTGGTAGCGGGGGGCTGGATCCTCCTCTATAGGCTGACGTCGTCGGGGGCGGGTCCTCTTATGACGTCACCGTCGCCATCTTGTTAGCGAAGTCCTGGAGCTGTCATCTACAATATTCTATTATGCAATTCTTAGGAGCTTTATCAGTTATTAAACAGGCAACTGTATTATTGCAGCATCAATGAGTGAGAGGTAGAGGCGGTGTGTTTAGTATGCAACTCCACTGGTCCTTCTCCCTCTACTCATATATACAAAACAATATTAGCTTTATGCTATCTGAGGCTAAAAACAACATCCTGTAATACTACCGGAAATGGACAAATATGATCCGTCCAGAAACAGTGAATTATCTTTTAAAGTTCCGCTCTAATATATTGATTATTTCTAACAAGCCTTTTCCATAAAGCATCTCGAACCCCCGTGGGTGCCATCATGGAGTTTGCTCATCTGGCAAAGTAACATGGATCATTTGTTTTGAGATACAACTGATTAGGTTTTGTTTACTGAAATTCAGTCTGCTTTTACATACTGCTCTGTAGATTCAGGAAGTATAGTGTGATGAGCTCGGCACATGATGGGAGACAGAAGTCAGAGGTTCAGTTTCAAACCGCCCCCTACACCCTACCCCTACACACTACCCCTCCGTTTGCGCGTTCCCGCGGAGGGTCCGCCAATTAAGTGCTATTCCAAATCAACGAGTGTGGAGGGGGAGTGGGTTATCAAGCCCTCCAACAGCAAGTCTGCATCGCACCTCACTTCACCTGCTGCACTACCTGACCGGACTCACCGCTGTGTGTGTCCGTCAAGAAACCTGCTGTGTACAAACAGTTGCTGCAAACATGTAGACTGGTGAACTGCGTAAATCAAGATACACATTAAATATCATACAGAAGTTACCTCGTTTTTTTTTAGTTTTTTTTTTTACTACAGTACCCGTATCTACAAAACGGTATGAATTTAATTAAAGGTTGTGTATATTTACAGACTAGTGCGAAAACTAAGCAGCTTATAAACATCATATTTTAAAAAATAGAAGAGGTTTGCAAATAAAGAAACGCCATTCAAGATGTTTGGAGTTTTATTTAAGTTATTATTTTATTTTTTGACCAAGAGATGCTGATTTGAAACTGTTGTTACGAAAAGTTACGCTATTTCCTGTTTTGGCTAGCCTGGGTGCCAGCCGAATTTAGCCCCGCCCATAACATTTTTGGTCGGGAAGTTCTGTCTGGCTCTGCTCCGTTGGGGAAACATTATCTCCGATCTTGCGACAGTCGAACCAATCACATTGCCAGGGCGGGCTTTATACGATGATGGACAGATGATCAACAGGGACGTAATCGACTACGTCACTAAAGAGCGCTGGGGTTGAATTCGTTTGAAACAAACATGGCTGCCGCTGGAGAGCGAGGATGTTTAGATTCTGCCATCGAGTCTGTTCTACAGGATCTCAACATTGCATTGCATTGCACAGTCATCTTCTACCCTCCTTCTTCCAGCTATCCAGCGTGCGTGCAGCTGGGTTCCGTTGACAACAAGTGTGTGTCGCTTAATCTACGTCACATACTACGTTGCTCTGATTGGTTGTAGGTCTATCCAATTGAGCGAAGAGGCATTTTTTTTCCTGGTTCGGTTGAAACACGCCCCATAATCAAAGCTCTATGGATCAGTTTCAGACTCACTTTCTGAATAAAATCGTGAGTATGACGTAGTCAGGCTACGTTTTGGCCGGAGAGAGGGGAGTTTGTCCCAAAGCTTGCCGCAGTATTCATACCCTCCACCGGGAAGAAGGGAACCTCATTCAGTTGCAAGTGAGACTACAGACCGAGTTCACATCATCACGTGGTGGGAGTGGGTAAGGTGTGGTTTGGAATTGAGCCAGATGCCTGATGTCGAGGTTTCCAAAGAAGCACAGGCAAGAAGGACTCAAATACATCCTCAGAGATAGAGTCCGAAAAAGACAGTCAGGTAGACCTGGTTGATAAGAGGAAATTATACCCAACAAATAAACTGGGCTGTCTAAAAAGTGAGTGACTAATAATAGGAACATGAGCAGGAGGTCGGGTGAGTGCAGGGTTAACGAGGGACAGGTGAAACTAATCGGGGCGGGCAGTCAATTAAAACAGTCGGGGAAAACACAAAAGGGCAAGAAGAAAGGGGACTGGAAAAGATAACAGAGGTGAGTAACAAAATAAAAAATAAACACTTAACATGAATGAGTAAAGCAAACAAAACATAACCTAAGGGCAGTGCTCATAATGACAGACAAAATATGCCATGGATGCAGCAATTGGCTGCTTATGAAAGAGGCCTGAGCACAAACACGCTGAAAAATGGTTGTCTCAGTCTCAGTTTAAAGTAGAAGAAAAATAATACAGAACAGACAAAATATCCTTATTATATATATTGTTCTTGGAAACAGATTGGTTGATGGTGAGACAGAACCTCCAAATGTTCACATAACATGCAGTCTGTTAGTAGGATCTTATTGGGGCATTGTTCCCTTTTTTCGATATAGTTGAAGCAAATGGGAAACACAGGGAGACAGAGGGGTTAACATGTATCAAGTCCCTGTTTGGACACAAACTGGGAAAGCTTCATGTGTGTGTGGCCACTAGGTGACAATGGCACTGTTCATGCCCATGTTTTAAAGGAATAGTTATTGAGGAGACTTGACCTACTGTATCGTAATGCCTTAATGCGTCCTTGAGTTATACTTGCCACAGCCGTTTTAGTCAAATACCTACTTGGAAGGAAAAATCCTCAAACAATAACTTGAAAACAAGTAAAGGGGTGAACAGATGCGCCAATCTTTCTTCTACATTATCAAGTGATATACCGTCAGGTGTTGTCCAAATAAACTCAGCTTGAATTGCAGTTATCCTATTATAACACTGGAGGTGCTGCAGTATGCATCTGTTCCGTAAATCTTGAGAAAAAAAAGCAGTAAAGAACAGAAAGTTCATGTGCGAGTTTTTGCAGCTAACGATCAAGAGGCACACAATGGTTGTAATGCTAACTGACAGTGGCTATCTATCCCATTTATGAGCACAAGGGATTGTGGGAATTACACATCTTTACACTCCCCTAACAAACACCCACAGCCTTGTTTGACACCTCATGCGTCCTGGTGCTAGTTACGAATGAATTGTGTTTAACTGGGGAAATGGCGGCTACATTTGTGAAACATTTGTGTGGAAACATTATTGGGCCTTGCGGGCAACCTGGATGCTCACAGAGTAGGTGTCATTTCCCGTTGAAGCGGCTATTGCGAGATGCTTTTATATCTCTGTGGATGCTTTGTGATATCCCGCTCTGCTTCTGTCTAACAAAAGAACAGCTGCCCAAAAAATATACGACCATTAAGAGTTGTTACTTGTTCGAGGCGCTAAATACATGTGCCATAGTACAGAAGAAAAAGTTATACAAAGCTGAAATAAATGAAGTAATATTCAGGTTTTAGGTTGGTCAGGTTTAAGTCAGGCTTCAGTTAAGATCATTTTTTTTGCTGGGTGTTTATTTTACATTTGAGGATCTGAAAAATTAGAAAAAGTAAATAAACATGTGGCTTCATTGTGTTTGTAATTTTTTCATGAATAATTGCCTGTACCAGACAATGTATCATCATGCTTTGGTATTTCCCTTATATATTGAAAGCACATGCAGGTCACATCCTTTGCCCTTAGGCATAAATGTAAAATGATTGTCTGTTGAAGCCCTCTGATTAACTGTTGAGCTGTCCATTGTGTTTCACCGCCTTTTGTTTAATGGGTGCGGGGAATGTCCCTGTGACCCTGAATAACAATAGGAGGGTAAATGAATTATCTTATTTTATATCGTTCATTTTCACATCTGGATGAACCGGCTATGTACAGAGTAAGCGCATTTTGGAAATGATGCATCATCTTCGCAGTGAATGACAGATCTTCGTTTACAATCCCATTATCCAAACTCTGTGACTGATGCGTTCTCAGTTGGCAAGTAAGCTTCTTGTAATGTTGTCTGTCCTTCGTCCTACTTTAGTCTTTAGGGTGCCATATCTGCTGTTGTGGAATGAAACATCAAAATTGTATGACAAAATGCGGTGGAGGTGTCACCGTAAGACTGATCTTTCACACCAAACAAAGCACAGGTCGGCCATGACATGAATTATTGTTTATATAGGGTCGATTACATTTGTGTAATTTATATTTGAAAATAATTTATGAATATCAGGGTTTTATCTAAACCAGGTGACAGGGGCGCTGCACCCTCCTATTTTCAGCGTGTGCCATCATACCAAAATGCAGATTTTCCACGTTAGATGTTGAAGTAATACCAGAAAACAATACTTCTGTTCTTCAAAAACAATATAATCCCTACAAAAATATGAAAACCGTTTCAAATAGACTGTCAGATGGCATAGAGAGCTTTTGTTTTTTGTTGGAGCTCCGACCTTGTGTTGTTGTTTACGTCCGTGGCGTCATTTGGTAAACAGGCTTCATGTTCTCGAGAGAATTGATATATATTGTATACAACATCAGCACCACAGTATTGCCCTCATACTATATTTTTCTAGAAAAACTCCATAATATATTTACATTCTTCCCTTCTACACTTAACGTTGTCCCCCTTTTTAAAGAGTCGTGTGTACCTGAAATAATGTAAACGCACACAAAATAAAGCTGTTGCTTAAAGATTCTTCATGGTTTTTTTAATGCAGTATTAGAGGTTATTTTTATTGTTTGAATGACATCATTATCCTTAAGGTTATTCCCTTTGTAAAGTATATTCTCCAGGTGGGATAACGCCATCATTTTTTATGTCAACAATCATTGATGTTTATTTTCCTTTCACTTTTTGCCCATAAGTAACATTGCTATGATTGTCCCTCCTTATGTTTTTTGAGATTCCATTTTTTTTTAATCAATGTTTGCTCTTCTTTATTTTTTCAATTCATCTATGGATCATAAGTTGTTTGTTTATTTATTTACATATTTAGAAAACAAGATCTGTTTGTTTTGACAGATGCTTGTTCTGGGGCAGTGGCCAAAGCTCAGCGTGATTTTCTGGATTGTCACGCAAGACTTGTGGTTTATACTTTGTTGTCGGACAAACAAAAATGTTCATTTGGCACATTGGTGGATATTTATCTCTCCTCAAAGAGATGTAATTGTTCAACTTGTGTTGGTTGGGGGGGAATTGCAGGACACTAATTTCTGTCTGGAACAGTGCTTTGGCCTACTTGTCACTTTGGCTGTGGAATAAACCCCAGATGCAGCTCTAGTGTTTTTTTTTATGTTGGAACGCCACTGCTGAAAGATGATTTCACTTTGGATTCCTGGGCTTTTTGGAGGGTATAATCGCAAGAAAAACCGTGGGCATAACTCGAAATATTGAGGAAGTTTTCATTTGCTTTACGGCGCAGTTGTTTAGTTTATGAGTCTGAGCTGATGTTTTGTTTGGAGCCGAAGAATTACTGTCGGGAGATTTAAGCAGGCCGATCAGACTCCCTTAGGATTTGACAAGTCATGCCCTTCATGCAGGGGCTGTTAATTATGTGTTTAATCATTTAGGATGTCTTTACTTTCAATCTTAATAACTCAACCTTTCCCCTCAAGCACTTAGCAAATGCAGTAGATTAGCAGTCATGTTCAGAGGTATATCTCTAAAGGTGGCGGCAATGTCATTTTTCACCGGGCATAAAAATGTGTGCCAGGCAGAGATTTTGTGTGGATTTACAATGGAAACAAAATGCATTTTATTTGTAAAGTGCAAAGTAAAGTAGAAACACATCTATTTAGTGTTGCTGTGACAGCCCCGAGTGATCAGATTTAATCCTCACAGGGAGCTAATGAGCTTTTATCACAGAAGAGGTTTGTTCCTTTCTTTGTGTGGGGATGGAGCTGTAAACGAGTACGCTGTTCTCCTCACTGACAAGAGTGTGTTCATTCAACTGTTTAACATCTGAGCAAAGGTCCTGCCTGCTCTAAAAACCTCCTCACAGAGCAACAATACACACATGGTGCTGAGTTGATTGAACCTTAAAATTAGGCCAATTGTTATTAATCCCTTATTTTCACTATATTTCCGCATACTATCCTAGGCCATTCAAACTAAAATCCAAATTCATTACTCAGGGGTTTTATTTTCGTCATAATTTAGTCAAAACTCAAATTTGACATTACCCCAGAGAACATCCAGAAAATGTGTTGCAGTGTTGTGTGTTCCCCCTCATTTTCAGACTGAATGCTGCCGCATCGTTTGAGCTGTATTTTCTTAGCTTTGATAACGTTCTATTGTAGCAAATCTTTTTATCCACGCAGATGTTTGCTGCAGCAGTCAGTAGTTAGCAGTTCACACAGCCCTCCTCCGGCAGCTGGCTTTACCTCTGAGGACTGGTTCAATCACAGGAGGCTTTCATGTGTCAAAGAATTTGAATAGTGACCTCTGTGACTCAGTGGCACGCTGGAGATGTGTTCTGCAGGTAGCTACGCTAATCTTGGCTGAAGTCTAAACAGGGATTTATTAGCATTGCTGAGTACATGCATAACAAATTCCCATCTCAGCCACTTTTTAAAAGCTTTTGAGTATTCTGGAGGTGTCGGGAAGGATTTTTGGAGGTGAGTTTAATTAGAGCACAACTCCCCTCTGCAGTGCTGGCAAAAGAATGCATAATAGCTTAAAGACACAAGCAAACCTCTTTATAAGCTTGTCATGGTTGTGATTTCTTTACTCTTTACTTTATTTCTTTACTGTCCTAGAGGATGTGTGTAGAGGCTTAATTTGTTTTTGTGTTATGGAAAGGACAAGCATTTTGGCAGACATTTAATAGCCTTTTTCACTTGTATAAGTTCACTTCAGGTCTCCCTCGCTGTGTGTGGCTTGTATGTAAATGTAGTGTTCAAATGTGAGTGAAAGCAATTGATTTTTCTTTTCCTCGAGGAAAGGGACAACAAGATTCTGCAGTAACAACGACACAAAGAATGTATAATCTTTGGTCACGTATATCCTGCCTAAATGTTGGCTCCTTAAACCTCACTTCCAAGTAATGGAAGTGGGCCAAATAATAACTTATTATAATGCAGCTGCCTTAGCCATTGCAGCCACAACCTTATGATAATATAGAAATGTACACTGCATTTTGAAATGAGATCAAATAGCAGTAAATAAAACAAGAGAAAATGTCCTTAACTGAACAAGGTTATTACCAGATTAAAGAATAATTTATGAATGTGTGTGCGGTGTGTGACTTGGTGATAACAAATGAACGTGTTCCCACCTGTTTTTAGTCACAGTAGTTTCCCCAGCCCTCACAGGGCAGCGTTATTTTTACACTGATCTCTACTAAACACCGATAACTGTGGAATTTGAGAAGATTTCCCTGTTGAAGATTGTGCAATGAGTGTAGGAGAGAGAGAGAGAATGAATGAAAATCATATTCCCAGATTAGTCAATGAGGATTAAAAGCAAAGAGCTCCTTAGTGAAATATTGAGAGGGTAGCAGCGTGTCGGTTAGATAGAACAGTCTGTTTCTGCACATCTTCTATTGAGATACCGGCAACGTTGTAAGCTGTTTGTCACCGTCCTGATCAGTGGCTCTTTCTAAATAAACAGTGCTGTGAGATTTTCGTGATTAGGTGTGTGATTCAAGATGTTCTGGTTACCTCTCGCATTAATAAGATATCACACTCAAGGACATCATTTTTGCTTTGCCACCTCTTCTATTTTAAAATATTATTGGTGCATTCAGTGCTATTTGTTCCACTGCTTATGTTCTTGGCTAGGTCTTAAGTATTTCACAAACTACGATTTCCGTTAGTGGTTATGAATTTTGAAGTGTTCATTTTTCAAGACTTTTTTAATGGGAGCTGAATTTTCTGCTGGGGTCTCCTCTCCAAAACAAACAGGACGGCTGATTAAAACCGTTTACAAAAAACATTGTTGTAGAATCTTTAGCATAATGATACATTTTATTTTACAAGTAATATACACCACCTGTAGAAAATATGATTCTGTTTTATCTCTACTGTCATCAAAAGACCTGATTTTTTGGAGACACAAAGGTGTTTAAATGTCAAATATTTTTCTGCACCCACATTCACTTTTAACTTTTTTATTCATGAAGTGTAATGCCTTGATGAGAACTGATACTGTAATGTTGCATATTGCACATGGGGCCTTCATTGTTATTATAAGGATGGAGAAGAAATGATTAAAACCGGAATGACGTTTTTTTTCTCAATTTCTTGTTTGCCGTTTCACTGAAAATTGGAACTAAATGGTGAACAACAGTGTGTAACCTTATTTACTTACATGACATAAATATAAACCTATAGGATCTTTTATTCTCAAGTCCTTTGTTTGGCAGGTTTCCACGTTTTTTATTCTACATGTAACTCATTTTGAAGGGGGATTGAGAGCGCTATTGTCCTCCGTAGTGAAACTCAACATGTAAGCAGAGCAGAAGGGTGACCTCTCTCTTGATGTGGCGTTCAGGTATGAATCAGACAGCCAGCTGTGACGGCTGATCATGGAAGCCGTCAGCCAGAGAACTTTTCAAGGCAGTCCAGGTTCATCACCAACTGTTCCAAGCAAGATTGATGCTGGGCCTGCGTTGAAGGATTGCTCTCTGGTGCAGTCATTGGGCACGGAGATTGAGGCTCACCCATGGCAGAGCAATGGTGACATGACTCATCACCGGAGAATTATATGGAGAGAAGGGAGATGGAAAACACAAGGCTCCTACTCAATCAATCCTGTTTACTGGAAATTCCGAATGAGCACCAATTTGGAGGATCAGAGTACAGTAAAACAGGAAGCACTGAGCTGACTTGCTTTTTATTCACAGAGCTGCCATTTGTTCAACTCTAAGGTTTTTTTTTACTGAACGTAGCTTGATGTGCTGAATTGCATAGCATCCCAGTGGTTCACAAACAAACCAGCAAAAATAAAGGTTTAAACAAAGCCAACATTCCCAATAGATTTGACTATTTTGTCCAACTATGGACGATTGTAAACCCTTGTTAGATTCTAAGGATGGAGGAAAACAAGCAACTTTGGCTCAAAAAGATGCATTTCAGCACAAATGTGTCAGAGTTGCTGAAACAGTATTCGGGCTGGTTTGCTCTCCCCATCAGGTTTGTTTAACAGTGCGTGGTATGTGGTGGAGTGCTGCAATTTCATTGTGCCACAGAGAAATGTCAAATGCTGTGTTAATATTTGGTTATGGTGCATTCATTATGTGACTCTTGATAAGAAAGGCATTTGTATTCCCATCCTCAGACTGATACAGTTTGTTGTTGTGAGACTTTTGTTCAATAACAATTTTTCATGAAAGATAAAGGCGTTGTCATTCTGTACCAACGTAGTTCAAAAAATGGCACAGTGCCATATTCCTAGCATCATTTATTTCTTGTTTTATAGTCCATCATTCATTACTTTCATCCCCCTATCGTTTTATTTTACTTCACAAAAGTGCCTCGTACCTAATCATTTTTTTAGAAGTAAAGATGGGCTCTCCAGACAATTATTTTATTAGAGTGAACGATTAGCTCTCTAAACAAATTCCTCTACCTATTCCCACCAAGGAGAACTGAAGGTCATCCATCTGTCTGGCTCTATTTTTCCTGTGCTTTGTTGTTAAGTTGCTTTTCCAATATGTGAGGCGAGTCATTCCGTTCAATACACCGCCTGCCCCAGCACTACTGCTCGGCATAGTGATAAATCACAACACTGAGAAACAGAACTTTATTTGCATTCAGCTTCCATCCACTTCTGAAGACGTGGATTTGGAATTGAATTTTTTCCCCTCCCAGCTCTCTTTTTTTTCTCTTCAGTAAGAGGCTATGATCCTACAGCTCTGAGCTTTCCAGCTTGTTTTGGAAAACCTGATTCTGCTTGAATCTGTTAAAGCACAGAAAACATTTGCATAGCAATATGAATGCCACTTGCAGGTTACCGTGTTCCCGGCTCAGTAGCAGGAAATCAGTTTTAGTGCAGTTATCTTTCAATCTAGCAAAAACATTAGAAAGTGCATGGTCATTTATGTTGCCACAAGTTACAGAGATTATGGTGAGAGGAGAGCGGCTGGGGCAGGCCCAGAGGATGCAACCCGCCACCAGATTTTGGAAGATAAACAGTGGGGCATGTGGCAGGATGTTGACTGGCTCCCTCCTGGCTTTGCGGAGCTGCAAAGGGAATCTATCACGTCAAAGAGGCCATAGCCTCCAGCACACACCAGATTGCTCCCTCTGCATACGTACTCACACACACACACACTCTCATAAGTGAGCCTGCTCAAGGGCTGGCCCCTTACACTTGACCGCTCTTGGTGGCAGAGAGGGTATACTCCCTGTGACAGTTGCACTCTGTTGTCCTCCTGGAGATGGAGCTCATCCCCTCCAACCTTCCTTTGCTGCAGAGAGCGTGCGCACATCGAGCCTCGTGTGCTGTGACCTTCATGTCATACAAGCAGGGGTGAAAGCTGAGCCATCCTGGCACGACACCTTCGATCAAGCCTCTTGCCGGACATGGTTTCCTCTATTTGCTTGTTCTGAACAAATTAGAGATAATTTTGCATTTATCTGTGAGTCAAATGACTCAGCGATGTTGCAGGTGTAGAGCCAGGGTAATCTGCTTCGCTCGTTCCTGTTTGAAAAAGACTGACAAAGTGCTGATAAAGCCTGAACAGATTCAAAGCAGGTTAATCGGAAGAGGCCGCAATATTGTTCCCACCGGATCACATTTCAGTGTGAGACACCCTTTGGACATGGGAACACTGTGATCCCCGATGTGTTATCCTCTTTCAAACTTACATCAGGACTCATGCAGAGGACATGCCCTTTACTTCTCTAGTTTGATATTCACCTGGCGTTGAAGAAATAGTCAACTAAGACTTCATAAGTAATTGGAAACATAGGAAAGATTGCATCATTTTAAATTAAACATCACCAATAAAAATGGTGTGCATTTTAAAAGTGTGGATATATCTCTTGCAGACAGGGAACTGAATTCCTGCTCTTCATTGTGCCATGTATAAGCTGCATAAAAAGTTGAGGGATTTCCCCAATTCTCAAGAGACGTCTAGCTTTGAAACTACACACTTCCGTGGCAGGACCGAACTTTTTGCTGCTGCATGGATTTACATTATATCACCATAATCAAGGACAGAAAGTATTACTGCAAATTTCAGAGTTACGAATACAGGGAGCTTGAAAGTTTGGAGCAAAGGCCAAACTTTTATGTCCTTGTTTTCTTTTTCTTTTCTTTTTTTCAGTATTGGGTTTTTATGTGAAAGGAAAGGTATTCAGCTCATTTTTAAACCATTGGTTGTTTATTCTTTCGGAGTGACAATAGTGGTTGGTGATCATTAGATCATTTTTAGATACCCCCTTATTGTCATATTAACCATTTACCGCCAGAGTGTCTCAGTCAACATTTACAGCAGTGGTCATTTATGTTAGCCTATACGTTGAAAGATATCAGGATGCTTCACCGAATCATTATAAAGGCATAAAATCAGTCCAACAGAGATTGATCTTTGGTGTAATTACTACTCTGAAAAGTTTCTGGATAGGATTCAACAGTCTCAGCACAGTAGCACTGGTTATAGTTACTTAAATCATTAACATCTCCACCTTCACATACATAGTTGTATGCACTGCTGACCTTAGCACCATTAAATACATTAAGCTAGCCGTGATTAGATCCTGAGTGAAGGCATTATGTGAACAATTGATTTGATCCGTTGAATAATCATTCTAACTCTGTTTAATATAGTCAATACAGTGGGCAGTAATGAGTAGCATGCAGGATTACATTAGAGGTCCTTCGACATTTCACTGGGTCCAAGATTGCTTTGGGCACAGACATCCCTCCTTGCTAGGCCTAATGAAGCATTGTGCACTCCTGTGGCAGCCTACTTAATCTCCCCACCATGGCTGCATTGTTTGAGAAAAAACTCAACTCAGGTTGGAGGTGTGAGTGCGAGCCCAAGTTACCATCAGGATTCCATGGAGTCGATATTAAGCGCCATCTGTTAAGATGTTCAGTCAGAGGTGCTTTAGTTTCTGATTGTTGAATTATGTCGCTGCTTCTTAATCTGGTGCAATTTTTGTGTTTTTGTTTTTGGTTGCTCAGATGTTTATTGAAGCATTGATGGAATGCAATATGGAAAAATAAAATTGTGTAAGACTTGTTAAGGAGGTACATTTTAAAGAATGTATTTTTTATATTATAATTTGGGTTTCTTGCTGAAAAATATAGATGAGGGTGCTAAAGTCAATACCGGGCCGAATTATGACCGCGCCCACTTTCCGTTAAAATTTTTGCATTAGTGCAAAGCAGAAAATAATTGTTTCTTCACGTCTTAAAGCTGCTGAGTCATGTATTCATACTCCTCAAACAACAAATGAATTCGGAGTTAGGGGTTCTTTACTTCCTCTACAGAAGAAAGGATAGTAAAATAAACTAATTCAGAAATCACAGTTTCAGTGTAAGCCTGCTGCGTGCCACTTGTCAACCGGCAGACCGACCAGACATCCATCCCCTATTTATTCATTGCGTTCGTCTGATGGTGTACTTGACATGATTTACATTTTTGAGAGTAATTATGCAGTTTTTCGGGCAAGCAGAAATATTGTTTTTTGGCATCACGTTAAGATTTTTCAGGGGAAGTCGTCACTTTGTTACTAGGTTAAGACAAAACCCTGAAAATATATAATATAAGCAGTTAATCCAATTTTCAATCAGCAACATAATTGTTTATATATATATATATATATATATATATATATATATATATATATAAATAAAGGCAGCTGGGATATGCCTAGATGCAGCTGGGATATGCCTAGATGATCAAAAAGGGAACATTTACTACAAATACCTATTGCCGCTGTACAAATATGTTCCCTCTTCAAGCACTAGAATAGGATTAGGCAGCACCTACAGCAGTATTTGAAAGAAAAATTCCAATGTACGTCTGACGAATATACAATATTTAACAGTTTTTTTTGTGTATAGAGAGTACGCTGCGGTGCCAGTTGCAGCGCTGCTTGTAGAATAGTTCCAGCAAAGAGACTGAAAAGAAGGAATTTGTATTGATGGCTACCCTTTGTAGGGTTGGATCTGCTCACTTGTCACAGTTTGCCTCATTGGAAGCCAGCAGGACGCTTCCAGAAAAAAGTTTGACACCTCCTTCATCTCTGAAAATGCCGAAGCCCTGACAGGGCCGTACAACTACTGGCTTTTCTTCTTCATGATTATAGACTCAGCGAGTGCTTACCCAGATGTCATCACACTGTTCTGTTTATGTTGGCATGTTGAGGGATGAAACATTGTTATTATAGAAATGCATTACCACCCTTCATTAAACTGAGACCAAGCGCAGGCAGGATTATGTAAATGAACCCCGAAATGAGAATCAGTATGCCCAGGACAGAAAGCCAGCGGTGCCAGGAAGAGCTGGCTGGGACGCTCTCACTCGGAGCCAAGAGTCTCTGGCTCCAGCAGTGGAGAGCATGTGTTGGTCCCGATGTTGGAGTTACTTTGCATTTTTGCTCCTGACAGTCTTCATCATCCTTTTGGAAATCGTTGGGGTAATTGGAGAATATGTCAGCACACAGATAAAAAGGTACTCATTAACTTTTCCTGGAGAAAAGCTTTTTTTTCTCATCATTGTTCGACAAATTAAGTGTAATGGTCCACTTTTAAGAACAATCACAATTGTATTAATCAAGTGACAACCTCAGCCAGTGCATCTCCCTGTTTTTTTATCACATCAGACAGGCTGGTTACAATCATTTGGCACACACACATACAGACACAGAGAGGGAGGATGACACCCAGTCATTAGCAGCATATTTTTGGAGAAATCACGTCTGTTCTGTTTTTGGAACTGTTGCTATTAATCTACACTGCTTGTTATCTCAAAAGTCTCTGTGATACGCCGGCTGCATATTCTGAAACAAAGGGACATTAAATACATACTTTTAGATGCAGCTGTATCCGACAGTTTAAACAGGCTTGATCAGTATATTTTAAAATAACATTAAGTGCACTAATCCTGCCAGCTCAGGAAAAGAACAGTACCTTCTCATTAGCTCCAAGAGTCTGCTCACATCCCCACGCAATAAAGATGAGACAACTTCCCAAGTGAGCACCACCAGGCACATTTTTAATATTGTTGCCATAAGGAGGAGCCTTCATAAGAAGCATCAGAATCTCAGAGTGTGTGGCTGCCCAGGGAAGTAAAGCTCCACAGCGCCGAAGGTAATGGCCATATTGCCCGCAGCTCTACCAGGGGAGGGATGAGTGTTGCCGGAGGCCACTGTCAGGAGAGGACGGCTGAGCACAGTACTTGTCACGGCTCTTGTATAAGAACCACTTTGAGATCCCTACCTCAACAGAGAGCTTTCTTAAGTATTGGCGGAGGAAAATCCTGCTGATTTTTACCGTTGCCGCCACAAAGCTCTGATGCCTTCTCAGTGAAATGATGATTAGATGACAGCAGCTAGAGACATGCTCTGGTTTGACAATTAGACTGTATCAATTATTCAAAGATTCACCTGGCTTCTTTGCTTTCCGGGCCCTAAGATTCAGTGACACTCCTTTCAAATCTCTTTGGGATGTTCACAGCGTGGCAGAGGCAGCTTGTATGGATGGCTGTGTAAAACAAGAACAACATTAACTTTGACTGATGTCCCATGTATCCATAATTAAACCAAACATCATCCCTAGGGCTAGATATATATCAGAAAAGATGAGTCAGGCTATGGGCCTGTGGAACAGCATGAAATAATGCCCTTGGCTGTTAGCACTTTGTCATGGAACCACAGATCACAATGTGCAGACCCCATGGCACCGTAGACCACCACTGGGCAGTGGACATTATTACGGAAAAGGCCTGTGGTTCTAATGCGATATAGAGTTTACCCTGAGGGTTTGCTACACAGACAGAATAGCTATTTTTCCTTTATGGTCAGTCTGTCAGTGATGTATTGTACATAATTCTAAATGAGTGGAAATGTGTGGCTTTCTTTAATAGCCTTTAACATCACACAGTGCTTTACTAATGTCTTTTTAAGTGTGCAGGCTCCTTCAGTTCCTTTGATATCAAATTGTGTTTTTGCAGGTTTGTGATGAAAGCCAAAATGTATCCCATCACATTTCAAGTCGTTTTTTCTCCGCCACGGTAATGACAGCATGCATTATATTCAATATATTTAGGTTGTTTGCAGGTGGTATTTACAGTCTGTCCTGCCTTGCCGTGGACAAATTCCTTGCCTATAGCATTAGAGAAGGAGAGAAAATGGTTTTGATGGACGTATCACAGAGAGCTCCAGAGTGCCGTCTGAGCTTTCTGCGAGGGATTATACAGAGGTTAGCGTAAGAGGTGCTTCTCTATTCAGCAAAGCCCTTAAGAGACCGAGTAAATGTTGTAAGTTGTATGTACATTTTAATCACAGCAATTTTGGCTTGCTCTTTTTTAGTTTTTGCATTGCCGTTGTCAGATTTTATCAAACCTTTAGTCATTATAGCATTAATAAAAGAGCTATAGTTTAATAAATCCAAAGGGTTCTACAATTCATTAATTTATTAATGGAGGCATTTGGCATTGAGAATGACAGCTAAATCTAAGGTCAATGAGGAGGAGGAAGGGGAAGCTGTGAATTTGGTGCAGCTGAACACTTATACTCGATGCCAACATATTGGGCAGCTCTGGTTGCTCTTTCTGGAAGTCTCCTGGGCCCCTCCCGGAGAAGAAACATGATCAGATTTATAGGGCAACAGCTGCCACCCTTCTTTCTTCAAGCTACTTGTGCTGCAGGGAGATTTGTTAGTATTCATTCTCATCACTGATAATCTGATACCAATCTTTGACCCAGCAGTATAATGATGATAATTCTTAAGTGTCAGCTTATCCCTGACTGCTTCAGTAGACCAGTTAATTTAGGAGTGTGGCTTCCTACCCTCATACAATAGAAAGGAGCGTAAGTGTGCGAGAGAATGTGTGGGTGTGTGTGACAGGGTGGATATTCTTGATGCAGCAGGAGGATTTGAGTATAGGTGGGTGTAAAAGTGGGGTCACACACCATAGCAAACTTGAAGCACATTGATTTGTCTCCGCAAGCTTCATTGACTGTACACTTTTTCACATAAGTCTGTTGTTGATCTGGTAGAACTGGGTGGCATTTTTTTCCAGTGAATCCATACACTGTTTTGTCTGTGAAAGGAGATCAGACATTTTCAAAGCAAGCTTCACAATGTGTTGCTGAAGCCATCAAGCTTTTCAAATCCTATAATACTACTTAGACTAAAATAGTATGGTTTCAAACTTGAATAAATGTGTGTTTCTACTTTTAACTGTGTTGATTGTCTTTTAATTGTATTGTATGTAATTGTAGTTTCCCCTGCTCCTTGTTGTGTATGCTGTACTACTCTGCCACCGTCTCCACATTGCACAATAGTCAGACATTACACCTTTTGAAATTTGCATGCAGTTTATTTGCCAGCTAAAAACACTAGTCTCTTAGAAAATTAAGGGTTTAAAACATTATCATCACCTTGTAAAATAGGATCTATTGCGTTTTTATCTCAGTGCCCAACATTACATAATGTACAAATGTTCCTCTCTCTGGTAATACATGTTGCTTGGACATTAATCACTTAGTTATAATCAATCAGCTAATTTGATAATTATCTTATATCACACTTTGCATTCCAATTTCAAGTTAGAGAACCACTGACTCAAGGAAATGATCTCAATTCTTCTTGTGGTTGTGCACTTGTTAGTAGAAGTAATTCGACATGGAATAGCAACAATTACAAATCCCTTCAGAAAAAAAAAAACTGTCAGCCACACAGGAGGAGTTCAGAGTGTTACCCTCACATAGAAGTTTTCTGAGTGGTCTCTATGGTTGGAGAGCTTGAGGACTTGTTGTAGGGAGTCACAGCTGTGAGTCCTGGGAAGCCAAGGCTGGATAGTTTCAGTGAAAGCGAATGTTCACGCTGAGCCGATGATACAGTCGACTGAAACTCCAGCGGTTTCTGTGCTTCTGTCTTCTGCCTGTGCTTCCTTGCCAAAATTGGATACTGTCCTCCTGTCATGAGTCATTGGTTCTTTTCAGAGATGTTAAACCTGTTCAATCTGGCTTCTTCTCCTGTGTGGAGGAAATTGAATGAACAGTGGTTTGCCTATGTGATACTGTAGCTTTACCCTAAGTTATATCCTTTTAATGTGAAGTTAAAAAACAGTTTTATTACCCAAATGTTGATGATTGATTCAAAATAAGTAGGTCTTAGACACTTTTAACCTGCTGTGACCCTCCCTACACACACTACTGATCTGGTGCTTTCCCGGTCCCAAAGCCTGCCTACAGCATATCTAAGACACTCATTAGTTCTCCTTTTTTCAGCATGGATCCTGGCCCAGATGCAAATGCTGTAGTAGTTCTTTCAGGCCAAGCTGCTGGTGTCAGAAATAATGGTACTGTAGGAGTGTGGGGAAGAATAGTGCGACAAGTGCACTTTCTTTCTCTCCAAAAGAGGAATAATGAAGTACATGGTCCGCGTTTCCCAGGGGAGGTGTAATTTCGTTTGCACACCTGACAGTCTGTGATGTGCATTCCTTTCTCAGGAGCACAGAACATGATTTATTTGCTCTGTTATTTTTGTCTGACCTAATTGGACATTATTCGTATCACATCAATGACAGGTGTAAATGTATCCAAGGAATTTCAAAGTTAAATATAATTCCCCAAAGGCTGAAAATATAGACGTTCAGGCTTTACAGTATGAAATACTTAATGCTTGCTTACTTCTATCCTTGGTAAGTGTTATTTTCGAAGTGGTGTCAGCTAAACCATGAACCCAGAATCATGAATTAACTGTGAGACAACACACTGTAGATAGAGACAGAAAGATATTGGGACAAATTTCGTCTCAGCTTTGCACCTTTTGTTGAGCTTGATTACTTGAACGCAGCACCATGACCACATGTGGCTGGATAAACTGATGTTCTGTCACCTGTGGCAACCAATCATTGTAAACTCATGGTCCTCTTTTGATGGTTCTGATGCTGTTCCAACCTTCACTTTTACGTGTAGTTCATGTGTAAAATTTAGTTTGAACCGCAATCTGCGGCCCAATATTTGCTGCCCTGTAAAACCAGAGCAATATCTCCTTGCAGCTCTGTTATGGGGTCTTCATCGCACGACAGATGTGACAATAATATGGCCCAGATACGTGAGCTGCTGCTATTATAGGCTGGTACACACTGAGTCCTTATAAGTCACGCTTAACCCCATCAGTGAAATCATCTGTTACCAAGTCATCTTGCGACAATGATTCAGCTTCACTTAGAAAATATATATCATAGTGATAACATATACTATACTGCAACTTATACTGTAGGCCTGTCTTTCGCTCCAAATCATGAGTGCTCAAAAAGTGTTTCTCTTTACAACAGGGAGAATGTTGCTATCCTAATATGTAAGATTACATTCAGTACAATCCACTTGCTCAACAAAAAATGTTTAATTTTATATTTCAAACTGATTTATTACCATTATTGGATGAGTAACATCCCCTTACAGTTTATATTACACTTATTTCCTGTGGGTGGCTAGGTTAGTTAAAGACCCGTTAATCATTTCATGTTTCACACGCAAATTACATTGTGAATTAAACACTGACAGCCATCCCCTTCACATAACCCAGAGATGTATCCCCTTATTCCCTTTTTTTGGCTCAAACCTTTAGTTTTACACCACATTCGTTGAAAGGGTGTCGTCTCAACACTCACATTTGTCTTAATTCCAACGCATATTCAGCAGCAGCAGACATGTTTTTTCAGCCAGGAAAATATGATAACAGCTACATATGATACCCCTCTACAAAAAACTGAAATGTTCACACTGTACCAACATAACTTGATAGACTTTTAATCAAAATCTGCAGATAAAAAAAGGGAAGTTAATAATTTAATATAAATAATGTTGCTCTGTTATCTCAGTTCACTTCCAAACAACATACTCATTATATCAATTATTCATACTTGGCCCAATACAAGATTAATCACTTTCAGGATGTTTTGCAAATAAAGTATTCTTTAACTGCCTTATTTTATATTTCTTGTAACCCAGAGCAACAATATAGCAAACCTTGTATGGCAGCCAACACAAACCTGTAGATTTAGGTAAATCTGAGAGGACTTTTACCAGTTTCAGTGATTCAAACTGGCCTGATTGGAAGAAAAACTTCCATTATTCCATTTTGTAATCCGATTGCTTTTTCCAATTAAAAAATGCCCGTAAAGTGAATTTTACCACTTAAATTAAATCAAACATTAACACAAAGTCTATGATGTATCATCAATAATGTATCAAAACAGAGAAATTTGTAGGGCACTGCTCTTTCTATCCTGGACATCCTGCTGCAGTGTGTATGTGGTTGGCACATGTTCGAGTGCTGAATCCTGGCAGTTATTGCTCGGCTGAAGATGTGAATCCATGCAGACTACATCCATTAGGAATATAATAGGCTATCATGGAAGAGCCAATCATCAAGTATTGGCATTTATTACGTGATACAGATGACATGAAACTCAAGCAGGTGGAGTTTCGCTTGTTTAATTGATGCACGATCAGTAGTTAAACTGCATAATAAAACATGGAAGGCTGTCTCAAGGCTGATACGTGATTATATTGTGATGTTCTGCTGGATTCCAGTGGAAATTGGCAGCGTTGACATTTGGAAAATAAGAGGGATGAGCTTCTGTTTGACGCTTTCCTGTTGTCAAATCATAAAGGAAACTCCAGTCTGTTTTGGTGGTGGTTGGGAGGGGGTTGGCGTTACAAAATAAACAAAATATTTGTTAGTATGTAGATGTTGGTGTATTACATAATCACTTAGTCCATACATTGCAGATTTTCAAGGGGCAATATGAGGAAACTTCTATATCTTATATAAGAAAAAATAATTTAAAAATATAACAAAGTATGTTGTTGTATTTTTCTGGTTCTAAAAGGAGTATTAGCACACATGTTGTTGTAATGTAATTGTTATATCTTTAATGGAGTCTTCTTCACATTTTCAATGGTGTTATTTTACATCCGAGCAGGTATAAATGTTCTAATAAATGTTCAACTGATCTGTTTATCTCCAACTAACCTAGATATTCTTATTACCTTAAATATTATATTCACCAAAGATGGTGTAAATACCTAACACATTCAAACTACACTGGACGAAGATACAACCTTACAGTTCCAAACTCACAAGGTTACCCTGCCAAGCAATACATCTTTGCGGAGGAAGAGTATTCTGTCCGTCCATCTTGTGAGGAGTGTGATGGAGGGCTTAGCCAGGAACATCACTTAGCCAACACCACACCCCGACTTTGCCCTCTCTACAGAGGCTGAAATGATACTTCAGCAGTGGTGAGTGAACAGCCCCTTCCCACACGATGCCTCCATCACTTCAGACACATAGCAATCAAGACACATTAGTCCAAGGGGATTTTATTTTAATTGCGAAGATGTTGCTTCGGAGGTAGGTTAATAACAGTAGGGTATATGCCACGGCATGCCTTTTCTTTGTCACATCGTAAACAAACACATGAAAAATAGCCTGCACCAGGGAGTGTTTTGTTGTCAAGGGCATTCAGTGTGGCTTGACTGGAATGACTGCTGAACTGACATTGCTGATAAAATTGAAGCTCTTGTTTTTCTGTCAACATGGGGACATGAAAAAATCTGATGATTGTTGGTCTATGAAGGAACTATCAGCAAGACTGTCATGGATATCAGTTATGACGGTGCGATATTAAATGTTGCACAGGAGACAGACAAACGGGGGAAAGAGACACTTGTTGGACAGGGGGTTGAGATCAGAACATGTTGATGGTGTTGTCTTGAGAATGTGAGAAGCTTGCCCTGGAAACTTCAGTCAATAGTAATGTATTTCCTGTTTCCTCTGGAATAAAGAGTAAAGCCATGAATACATAATCAACAAAAGGCAAAATAGTCCAGTACAAACATCAACCCCTGCAAGACCCATTAGTGTGAGCTGCTTGGGCAAACCCAAAAGCTAACTGCACTTTCTCTGGCAAAATAAAATGCTCCCAGAGCAGAGAGTGGCTTTCTAATAGATAATTTTCTTTAATACTAAAAAGTTTCCTTGTGACTGCAATAATGAACATACGAAGCCTTATCTTAAGTAGTGTCTTCACCCTTAGACTCTGTCAAGTGGTGGATTAGAGAGCTATAATTATTGAACATGGTGAGGCAAAATGGTATTTATTGGCATTATCTCAGTTCATGATGTCAGCCTTACTCGATTAACTCCTCGAGTGAAGAGTGAATGAGGTTATGAGCCTTATCAGGTGGGATTGTGCCTGTGAGCTGTTTGCTGTTTGCCTGTTTGCCTTTGTCAGTCATGAAGACCTTCTTATTGATGGCTGGGGTCCGGGAGGCTAAACCGATATTACAATTTTTAATGGCAGCCATGCAGATAGTGTGCTCCCAGTACAGCGCAGTGAAACCTTTTCTTCTTCCTGCCTCTAAGCAAACATGCATTTAATCAACTAGAAAGGCCTTGTGCTGAAGAGTAGCTTTAGTTATATATTAATGAAAGCAATGAAGAAACACATAACCTGGGTCCATAGGCAAGGACTGACACTTCAACACATTGCAGAAGATGTTTGCAAAGCTATCATCCTTACTACGTATGTCCCCTCTCTAGTGGTGTTATCATCTGAGGTGGACAAGCTGAAATGGAGCAACACAGCCCGATGACAGATGAGGTGTTTGTTCTGAGCTGAACATATAGCAAAAACAACAGATTTCAAATGATGGAGGAACGGAGTTGAATGCCACTCTGAGTGCAGGCTACAACAAGTCTAATAAGTAGAAAATCCATTTTATAAGGATTCTGGAAAATGGCTTCTTATCGAGTGACATATTATGAAAAGCAATAACGTGTGGAATTTACCTTTGTTTGTAATGCCACAATACACCTATGCTGGAGTGATGCGTTAGGATGAAGCAACTACAAGGGCAAATAACAACAAAATATGTTTAAAGAAAAAAAGAGATACTTTGCCGGCGATGTACAGGACGGTTCATTGCGCAGAATACTGGAATCATAATGAAGTCACGGCATGATATCTCTCTATAAGAATCCTGTTTGGTGAGAAATAAACAGCTGACCTCAGCTGTTTGATGCCCCGGTTATCTTCATACATATGGATCTCTCAGCTACTTCAGAGAGCATTGTTGTAGCCCATTTGAATCATTGTCAGCCTTTCCTTTCCATGATTGGAACAGTTTTGCTCCTGCTGAGAGATAAGAGGAAGTTTAGCTCAGTGTGTGAAAACGTGGTTTGAATAAATGAATCATTTGTTAATCATCAAAATAAATGTAGATGTGTCCTTGAGGTCAGAAAAGGGAAGTTTCAGCCTCTTGGTTTCATGGGTAATTCCAAACTATATCCTTATGCAAGAGGCTTTACAACTTCTTTCAAACACCTTTCAGTAACTTTAATCGGTGTCATTTCTCTTTCTATTTGCTGTGACATGTTGTAGAAAGACTGGATGCCCTCAGAGCACAACTCCGATGATAGCTTGTGATGGCCTGCCCAGGTGCAAGAATAACATTAGACTTTCTGGACAGGTGGCAATGTGAGAAAGGAGGGCTTGGAGGCTCAATAATGAGGGCTATGCCAGCTAGCCTCCCATCTGTTGCCATGAACAGAAACTCTGATCCATTAAATTGTGGCATACTCAAGTTTTGTCACAGATGAGAAAATGTCTATTCCTCCAAGGTGTGATCTCGGGATTTCTAGTACCTTGAAGCCATTTTAACTCACCTTTATATTTTGATGGGCCATTTTGTGTCTTTTAGTTGTATAATATTTGCATTAACAATTTTTGTTCACATGAAGAATACCAACATTTGCACAGTATTTTTTTTCTAACAAAGAGCATATCATTTTGTTTTGCCTATAGTTGCCCTGCAGGGAAGCTTTTTGAAGATCCCACTCAGCCTGTGTACTCACTAATTAGAATAGGTGGCAGTGCTCAGAGGGAAGGTGCCTCATAGGCAATGAAATGCAATGAAGCAAGAGATAAGAACTCCTTGAAAGCACTTAATAACAGGCTTCTTATCACACCCATTTTTCTTCTTAGGGGATCAGTTCACCCATTTTGCACCACCCCATTAAAAGCTTTTTTTTGTGGTGCTTGCAGTTTTGAACAAAATAAAGTTTAAATGTTTTTGTTCTAGAAAAATATTTATATTATTGTTTTATTTTGTTAATATTAAAAAGAAAGATCTCGTTTCAAATGTGTTTCTTAGCCTGTATCAGCTTATTTGTACTTGTGAAATGTGCCTTATTAATTAAGTAAATTATGATTAGTTTGTTATTACTTTTGGTCATCAACAGAACACTATTTAAACTGCTTCAACATAATTCAGTAAAGATGCACACGAGAAAGTGTATTTGAAAACTTCAGCAGATACAGTACCGGTAAT
Organism: Eleginops maclovinus; assembly: GCF_036324505.1. Taxonomy (NCBI): domain Eukaryota; kingdom Metazoa; phylum Chordata; class Actinopteri; order Perciformes; family Eleginopidae; genus Eleginops; species Eleginops maclovinus. The sequence continues at coordinate 18,905,168 of NC_086366.1, read as the reverse complement.
ACCAAAACTGCGATGCCATTTGGAGAAAATGCCATTTTGTAATTTGGAGATATATATATATCTCCAAATTACAAAATACATATATATATATATATATATATATATTGTATATGGCATATACTTTTTTTTTTATATACTTTTTTTCATAAACTCTTTCCAACCAAACTTGTTCCAAAAACACAAGAAAAAAACAAGATCCTTCTGAATAAACCTTGAAAGAAGTCCTGCTATGAAATGGCCACCTAGGAAGACGTTGATGGTTACATGCTGTTCATTCTGCTTTTGCCACTTTGAAAATCAGCTTTGACGATTAGTCTGTGACAGTGCCATGAACACTCAACTGTATCCATATGGAGGAATGTGGATAAGTACTGTACTGCCTTGGTTGAACCCAAACAATCTTTTCCTCAAGCATTCTTGTTTTTTGTTCGATGTTCTCTCTTTGCCTCTGCCTATCTCAGTCTCATTCCTTGTCCTTTTATTGCATTGAATCCAGCAATAAACATAAAAGGGCTGCTACAGCAAAACAAGAGGCTTGTGTTTTCTCTCTTTTGAGGCTCTGCTTAGATAATATGCATTGTTTTAGAAGGAAATTCGACAGTATTTTAGGGATTACAGTAAATTGTCTCACTGCTACTGGGAATGATCCTGTTTATGGGGATGTTTCAGAGGTGAGCAGTTTACTTGGATTTCCCACTCTTAGCCAAGTGGTTGCGAGACCCTGAGCTGTGCTTGGTGTCAAAGGAAAAGGAATTCCCACAATACCCTTCATCAAAACCCGCCTGGGCACTGCACTCAGTCCATCTTCTGGCTCATTTCCAGCAGACACATCGTCTCGTCCACAGCAGGGCGTGTTTCTGGGCGCGGTGGTTATTACCCCTCACCTCTCCTCTCATCCCTGAGCCTACTCCACAAAGATCTGGGTGGAATGGTCTGTATCAGTGTGGTGGTCACTTTATTATCCTAAAAAGACGAAGGAAACACATCTACTCAGTATGTTATTAAAACAGTGATATGATGTCATCATTGCACTTGAGTATTGATCTTACTGCTGCAAAATGGACCAGTTTGTGTCAGTCCCCTAAAGGAACAGGCACATTGGCAGTGACACAAAAGGAAAGATTGAAAAGAGTAAAAAGGCTTATATACTGTATTTAACTCAAATTGCTTTTTGTACACTTAACTCCTCAACTGGTTCAAATATTGGAAATCCCCAACATACCATTCTGTTTGGGGTGAATACTAGCTATTAGTCTAGTATCATTATTATTTAAATGGCCTTTTCTCATTTCCACATAATAAACAACAGTGGATTCTTGACACTTGCTAAATTGAATACATAAAAAAGGAACAGGGCAGGAAAGGTAATAATTAGAAGAAAGAAAACGAAAAAAACATTCAAAATGTAACCTCTGACCACATAATAATTAAAGAGTTTTTTCCCCAACCTCCAAAATAGATTTTACACTCCCATTAAAGAGAAAAAAACGCTGCCTAATTCCTAAATAGTATTAATATTTTTTTAAGTACATGTAGACATAAAGTCAAAGAGTCAAACATAAATAGAAGCTCAATTTGTTCATGCTTATTCACTTTATTGGTGAATGATTACAGCATTAAGTAGGAAAATAAACACACACATATATATATATATATATATATATACTGCCTGAGTGATAGGTAACTGTAGACACAATGAGTAGTTTCTTTAAATTGTGCAGTCTTGATTGTTCTTTGGTGCTCATGGCCTAATTACTCTAAACTGTGCACATTTTTGTACAACAATTTGACCCATGTACTCACTGCATGACATACTTGTCACTCACCAATAGCTTATGGAAATATTGTGAAGAAATATTCAATTAATAATATCAAAATATATAGTGGCACCATAAGCTTGACTAATGGATTTTATACCGGGGCCACAGTAGCTGTTAATTAGATTACTTAGCCTAATGCCGTAAAGCATTGACATGAATGAAGCCATTAGTTTCACCAGGTTAATTTGTTATGGTGTCATTGGGAAGCACCATGTTTTTAACAAGGAGGAACAAGGTTTATTAGAAATGTCTTCATTCGATGCACAGATAGCATAACTGGCATGAGATGAAGAGATGAGGCTTTCTGACCCTCAGACCACAGAAATTGTTTGATTTTTAAAATAAAATTAGAAAAATAAATATCTAAATGAATCATATAATCATAATAATTATTATTAATAATAGTAGTTGTATGCATGCTTACAGTCTATAAGGTATCCTCAATACATTCAGAAAACTCAAATTATCTGGTGTTTTCTTTCACAAGGAAACTGCTAGCAATATTTTTCACATAAAACATTCTTTATTAAATGGGTTTCCAGGTTATTTTACAATTATGTAGATCCATAAAGTTGATCTATTAAGCATTGCAGATAGAATTGTGTAATATTAGTCCAAATAAAAAAAATGTTTTACTTTTTATAACTTTTTTCATGTGTTGCTCAGAGATCAAACATCCATCACTGTCATGGACCCAGTTTCTGTTTCTAATGACACCATCCTCTGGCGGGCCACTGGTCCAGCAGCGGCTAAATCTTGTTGTAGCCAGGTGAGACCAGGTTATGCATCATTGATCCAAACAGCCTCTTAATTTCTTCCAGCTGCAGCTTTTATTGACTGTGTAAAGGGATTTCAAACGGGCACAATATGTGGTGAATGATAGACCGTTTGCCTAAAACCTGATGTCAAATCTTATTATAAAGTGAAACTGTTTTACTTTATGATTACTTTAAGTTTGCCCCCCAAAAAATACATATACAGTATATGTATATACAGTATATATTCTTCTGTGTGTTATTCTTAACTGTGAACAGATGATCAGATATTTGTCGCCAAAGTCTGGACTTAATGTATTTAATGACATCTCTTATAATCACACTACCAAGTTTATATCATATTCAGAAAAGGCTACGTGCCCTGTGGTCTGCATTGTTCAGATGAGAAGATGTTGTTAAAAATAGATTTTATAATATTGTATATATTTCCTATAATATTTATTCTAATGCCACCCTTCACATAGCTCCTGTTTTAGTTGTAGTAGTCATTTTAGTTTAGTAGTGCTTGTTATTACAATTGTGTATGGCTGCTGGCCCTAAAGTATAATATGTGGTTTCATTTTGAAATACTTAAAGTTCTGGATTTTGGCTTTCCTGGAAAACATTCCTTTTTATTGTACATTTTAGTTATGCGGCTTAGTAATGATTCTATATTACCTTTTAGGGTGTTTTGCATGAGAAGCTGTTATGATCCGTTATCTCAAAACAAATTGCTCATTGTTCTTTAGGACCTGGACAGCAGAGAGCTGTTAGAATAGGGATATGAAAAAGAGATAGGAGATTAATGTAGCCTGATAAATATTTTTGCCTGCGCTTGAGTTTTATAGCCATTCCTATAAAATAAAACACAAAGAGAAAATGTGATGATATTAAGATTTTGGAATCGCTCTGTTACAATGGTGCCAAGTCAATAAAAGGGCCTTTGAGTAGAAAGTCACTGAAGCAACTGTGGGTGATTTCATTCCACTCTGCCTAGAGAATGCTCCTGGTCAGCTTCCCTCTCGCCTCGAGCACCCGCCTGCTGGTGCTGCTGGCTCTGGCATTGGACAGGTTACCACCTGCCTTAAATCATTCCCAATAGGCTCTCAGGTTTTCCTGCTGCAGTAGGAATGGTTGACATGTGGTCATGCTGAAATGCAACTTTAAATGGTAGATATCAGGCACTCTTTGAAAATAACTTCTCTAATGCGTCTGGCTTGTGTCTTTGAAGACTTCACACTCAAACAGTTTGAGCGCCAAAGTGCAGAGCCCATGTCAATTTGCCCCGAATCAGGTTCTTTGGTCAGGGAACTCCAAAAATGATCAAATGGAAAATGAGTGTAGTGTTAACTATGCATCTATTTGAGAAAAAAATAGGGTAGCTCACCTATGGAAAATGCATGAATGATATTCCATTGGCTGGTTTAAATAGGTTGGCTATTTCTCCACTATCAAAACCTTATTATGTTGTTCGCATGTATACTCACCAGTGCTGTCATATAGAAATGTGTACATGGATGTTGGGAATTTGAGCCCTTCCTTGCTAAAGAATTCATCAAGGCAAGAGAAAAGGTCAACCACTCAGTCCCCCGCTCATTATATAGGATATATGGAAATAAATTCCTCCACCCCTGATCTTAAAATACGCCTACCATACCAACAGTGACAAAGGATTGTGTTTTAAAAAGAGTATTCATTAGGTGGAAAAGTCACTGAAATAACAATTTAAATAGAAAGTCATTAAGAAAAGTGTCACAGATTCAAATAGGTTATGTAATGCTTTCATCAAATACACATGGCGCTAAATGGCAAAACACGTTTGGTTTCAAAATTTGCTCTTCTTCAACTCTACATTTGAATGCCACTGTTATATTGTTTGATTCCAATTGTTATTCCCAATGTCTAAAAACAGTCACTTTTCTGGCCGCAGCTTCAATCCGCATTTTTTTTTCTTGAAATACTGAAAGTGTCAAGTACCCCTCATTGTAGCATCTCCAACACATCATATTGTCATTCTCAACAAGTTTTCAATTCAGGCTGAAGTCACAAAGAACACAATGTTTGCGAGTGGGGTGATTTATGAAGCATCTGTTCCATATTGAGGTGGACGTCGATGACTCCAAAAGGCTTTAGGGTGACACTTTGAGACTGTGAACAGATTCATCAAAGTGGATTATCTTTGCTGCCCAAAGTACTCTCCAGAGGTTGACCTTCTTTAGAATTCCATCACTGGGACATGGAACACCAGTGCGAGTGTGTTTTGAAAGATAAGGGACTGATATGCCGGAAGGGTGATGAAGTGAGTGTGTGTGCAAGTGCTCCTCACATGTGCTTACGTTGTGACATAGCAACACCCCCAAATCATTTGTATGAATACATTTGGTTGAAGAGTTTTTGACAAATGACAACCTGCTCTCCCCCAGTTTTCAGGCATGTAATAACCTTGAGAACGTCAGCTCCTCTTCGTCCCTCTTTGCTATCTGTTTTTTTCACCTCCAAGGCAGGAAACATGAATTCAAACCTGACACAACACACCAGTGGCCAATCAAAAGTGAATATGCTTGACCCAGCAGTTCATTCAATTATGCATTTAAGTTCCCTCAACATGATTTCCATAAATGGCGTCAAACTCACTTTGATTTGGCAAGAAACACTTTATTCAACGTGGTGAGACCAAGCAGTCAGGCTTTCTCCAGGGTTTAAGCTTTATGTAAACACTTGTAAAAGTAACTAAAGCCAATTTATACTCTCAAAAAGTCAGTTGTAAGCAAAATTGGTTATTACTTTGTTATTTGTGTATAATTAACACACTAATGAATCCGATTGTTGATGCACAACACACACTCTTTGCCTGGATACTTAGTGTTATTTTTTCCCATGAGTCTTGTATTTTAAGCAAACACCCTGCATGATATCGTCATGGGGTCCAATTCAGACTGAATTCTCTCTCAATATCCTTGCATCCCAGTTGTACACAGCTACAGTCAAAATTGAGATTGTGTGATGAGTGTTGAGAAATAAAACATGTAAACATATGTGTTTGTTACCTTTTCCCTACAATAATGTTCCACATTCATTGCAATTTTGGGATTTGGAAATATCCATCACCCTTGAGTGTTATTTGAAATCTGACAGTGGCGCCATCATGCTAGACTGGAGCCAGGGGTGGAGGGGTAGTGTGTGTGCCATTTTCCTGGGGGTTGGCAGATAAAGACTTGGGAGGTTTGAGTCCTGGATAGCCTTGAGCGGGGACCCTCATCTGCATGCACATGGCTTCAGTGAGCCAATGGTGCAGCCACATAATGTCAAGCAATTTTCTGTAACACAAGGACATTTGATTTCTAGTAGAGCAGGGAGTAGAGATGGACACTCCAAAATCATTTTGAAATATCAGAGTTTAAATCAAATAGAGCTCATTTGGACTTAAGCGTATCCTCAAGGCATGGTATCATGCACCCCACAGTGCGCACACCACAAACCATCTTACAGGTAATGCCGAATAATGGAGGAACTGCATGCACTGTGGTTGTCTTTGTTGTGGTGTGTTTCCCCTAGGGACAGCTATAGAAGTAAGGGTTCCATGGTGTAGCATACATGGAACACATTGAAAGTAAAATATAACTGCCACATGATTTGTATTATGGGGAACTCATGTCTTTTATTGCGATCACTTTGAAATTCTTCTAAACTTGCATTTGTCAGATTTTAGCAAAATAGCACTAGTTTTTTTTATTGTGAATGGCAAAACAAAAGTCACATAATGTCAATTGGTGTCATTGTGGTAAATATTTTGGGTATTTTAAAGAAGGCCAATGAGACATATGGGTGTTTTTAAAATGTGCAGTTGTTGATACCAGGTAGGAGTTATAAAAAAAAAAAGGAAATCAAATATGCATACAGTTCAGGTTTTACTCACCTCATGCATTACGTTCAAGGAATGTTTGTTACATTTAACACCAGTGTGGCATGTAGTGGTAGGTCTTATTCATTCACTGCTGCTGCATGTGACAGCAGTGTGAAAACAGGTTTTCTCAATTACTCCGGCTCGCCTTTCTATGTTTGTGTTGCTCTAACAGGAGGGCCACTCGCAGGCTTTTGTTACACGTAGTGCTCCGATGGAAACACAGTAGAGACAAGATGAGAAAATTGAAGAATGAATTGGTTTGGGGCGTTGTCGGGAGGTACACTATTTGTGTGCCTGTAATGTTACCTTCCACAGTGCTCTGGAAGTGTGTTTAAATTGTGGTTTTCTCATTGGATCAGCAGCAGAGATGCAGGCCTCTGCTGCAGTGTATGCTGCCAGGATAAAGGAGTGCCACTGTGTGTGGATGAGTTGGCTCTTAATTGGGTTATTCATTCTGTATTACCTCGGAAAAAACTAACAGCTCAACCTCATCAATAATAGGTTAAACACTGAATAATTAACAGAACTCTTGACACAGAAAAGCAAGCTGTCACCTTTTGTTTAATACATTAAAGACCTAAAGTTGCTACTTATGAAAGTCAATCCTCCCACTCACAAAAAGCTTACTTTTTTATTTAAGAGCTATGCAAAGTTAGAATAATACTGTTACTCTATTGAAAGTCATATCATGCACTCAATTAGCACCACTTATATTTTACTAAGATATAATATTTGTATTCTCCATATTTGCTCTAATGAAATTCTAGTGTTTCTAGAAAACTTGGTTTACGGTTGTATACAAACTAAATGTGTATTTTGATAATCCGTTGGTTGTTAAAATCTAAACATGCATTTTGAAAAAGTTTAGGAAATAGTGATTTATTTGAAATGTTAATAACCGTAGAGAGAATAGTCATAAAACCAGCAGATTATTAAAAGTTTAAGTGATAATACAAAAAAAATGTATTCAGTCTTTTAGATTAAACTGATTTAAGCTGATTTCGCTCTTTGAAGCCAACCATTTCAGTGACCGGCTTCTGTTTAAGCGCCACCAACATGCACAGCCACCCCGAGCAGCTATTTAAACTGCCTTGTGATTCCACTTGTAGGTAGTATGTTTGTGTGTGAGCTGAATTTGATGAAGTGCTTCCCTGTCAAAGGGTTACTTACAGCCGGGCTGTCTCAGGAGAGTTAGTTGTGTGACATTGGCAGAGGGAGAGCGCTGACCCCTGTGATGACCAGCTGAGGGACAGAGGCCAGCTCTCACTGTGTTAGAGGACAAACGCCTCAGTGGTCGGTTAAACTAATCACCACAGGGACCCGCCAATATTGCTTTGTTACTGGCCTGCTTTCTCGCTTTAGAACTACGTTTGATAGATAAACGAATGGACTTAATTCTGCTCGACTCTGAGCCTCACACAATGCAAATACAACTAACTAGCAAGCTTATTGACTTCCCTAATTGTATACCTCTGGTGGCCTTACTGGCCGAAATCCCATCTTCATGCCTCGTTGTGCTTCTCTTCTTCTAAATGCTTTTGTATCTCAGTATCATTGACATGCTTTAATCCATTTCATTATTTTCTTCCGGCACATATTGCACCCCATGTCTAGAGTGCATGGTATCCCTGTTTATCGTGCATATGGTGTCTTCCATTTTCTCTTAAAATGTTCTCCTTGTCTTTAATGAGGTTGTTGGGTAACACTAGGCATGCTATTCCTCCCTGTGCTCTGCTTGGTTTGTTGTGGAATATTTAGCATTGTCTTATTGTCAGTACAGTTAGCAATAATATTTGATGCATGGTTTGGGAAATCTGGTCATAATGTACAAACTACCTTGACTGGTATTTGTTTGCTAGAGACTGGCTTGTACATATTGTACATTTTCAGAACAATGTATCTTAAAACCAGGCTTTTAACAAGAGTTAACATTGCCGTTTGTTCATAAGCAAGTGTCTTTTATATCTCAATCATGTGACAGTGAAGCAGTTTAAAAAAAAAAAGAACTAACATGAGTCGGTTATTACAATTAAGAAGATATGTGAGATCGTAAATAGTAACGAACATGTGCAAAATGTATACTTATACCCATTTATATTCCATTCGTTTGCATTTGAGAAGCCCAAAACGCTCATCTTAAACACAATTCTAAGAACATCTGAGAGTTGATAAGGCTTCTAAAATGTTGAATATGATACTTATATGTAAACCTTTGTTTTCCTCATTTCACTACAATAACGACTGTCTACTATTAGTGTATTCAGGTTAGGTAATCGTAGAGCGAAAATGGGAAGGTGTTTTCAGGTAATTCTATGTAGGGTTGGATTTATTAAATGCACTCATGCATTTAACCATGCGATAAATGCATTACACACATTGACATTCTCCCGGAGAAGTGTGTTGTTATGTGCCCTGCTATTGATTTTCAGTGAAAAGTCCTCTTAGGAATGTCAAAGCGTTATACTTTTCAGATAGAATATATTGATATGCTTGCCATGTGCTTGCAAACATTTCCAGTTCACTGCAAGGAGAATCTTATCATGGTGTCTGACTCTGTCAACACTATTAAATTGAGAGGGAGTCAGAGATTAATAACTTCAACGTAAGGAGAAATAGGAAAAGGCGCAGGCTTGGGAGCAAACAGAATGATTAATGAGTGTCAAAAACCAAGAATTTACAATTAGGTTATAGTGTGGCAAACGTTATGTGTTAAGTCTCACCAGTTTCCCCAGCTCGTTGAAAGATCACCAAGAAATAAATCCTTTTGTTTTACATAAACTCTTTGTTCATTGTGCGGCCCTTAGATTAACTCTGACCTATTTCAAGTCAGAGATAGTTTTCCAAAAGGCACATTCCCCCCTCAGCTATGGGTATTGAAACTAACAGACTGATCACTATCTTACTGAATGTTTGGCCTGGCTGTGTAAGAAATGCAAAGATGTGTAATATGTAAAGTTGGTCTTATGGAGGCTGGTTAATGAGACAGATTGCAGCACCATCTTTACCACCAACACACACACACACACACACACACACACACACACACACACACACACACACACACACACACACACACACACACATACACACACATACACACACACACACACACACACACACACACACACACACACACACACACACACACACACACACACACACACACACACACACACACATACACATACAGAGAGAGAGAGCAAGCTATTGCCTTTCAAATTTCAAAGCCTTCCCTTCAAACATGTCATTATTGTTATGATGGATGCCTAGCAATTCCTGAATATCAGCAGGGTGTAAACATGAATCCAGTATTGATGAGCATTTTGAATACAGATGCAACTTTGAGCAGCAGAAAGATGTTAAGAAGCCAAAATGTTACAAAAAAGAAACGAGGAGTGCATAGTGTGAACAGTGTCGGGTAGGACACCTTGGTAGCTGTTAAACACAGGGTGTGATGGCACACGATGCGTTGTATACCAGCGGTGAAAGAGGGGTACATAATACAAGAGGAGCTTATTTCTCAAAGAGCTAACCAGTACTATTGTCAGCCAACCTCTGGGTCCACAAGAAACAGCAGGTGTTGTGCTCTCCAGTCGGTGCAGATTTGGTCAAAACCTCCAATCTTGTTTGTCCTGCATCTGTCAGAGGCTAAAATTGAGGATTGTTGCGATATACAGTACTGGCATTAATGTTAACTATAATAATTATTACATTAAACATTGATACCATGATAATTATACACATATGATAACATTGTGTAAACACTTTAGTCCCTCTTTAATCATTCCTTTTTCTTCTGTTCTCGCTTGTCTCTTACCCCTGATTCCTTGTTGTCCAAAGAAAGAAAAATACACAATAAATAAAGGTAAAGGGGGGGATATGTATTCATGTATTATTGTCTAATGTTGGTGTTGTACTGATTCATATGTCATGATATGGTGTTTTATGACCACTGACTATACTAATCCCTTTTCCGCGCCTAAAACATTTAATATTACACTTCAAGTTACCATTGCTTTGGCAAATACTAATCATGCTGTGGATCCTTCAAACTGTACTACCTATCTAACCTGCTGTTTCCTTGCTTTACCCCCTCATGCTATCAGTGGCTGGGACAAAAAGCAAAGCGAAAGGTGAGTTATTGCCTCCATTTTCTTGCTACATGATTTATGTTGCACACAGTTCCCAATAAACAATGTTTGGATCGCCCTTTTATCTCCCCCTAGAGCCTGGGATGCATTAACATACGCTGCTTTTTGCAAAGCTTTCTTCACGTTTTTTTTACCTTTATTTCTCCAGGAGAGGTCCGATGAACATGCTTGATCTCTCCCAGATATAACCTGCTTCTGCTTCACATATGTATAGATTCACATGCTCACACCAGGGAGCTGCCTGCCTCCCCCAGTCATGCCTTTCCTCTATTTGGCCGCTGTGCAGCTCCACTGGAGCAGCTGGGGGTTGTCCCTGGTTCAAGGACACCTCAGTGGTAGATGAGGGAGGAGAATATTTCTCATTTGCTTTCCCATCCCAAATGTTCCCAGACACACTGTGCAGACAAACTGAAGACCTTCTGACAAGCCTTCATACTTTTTATTTTTCTGCTGCCCTTCAGGACTTAATGCTTTGTCCTGATATTCCGTGGCGCAGGTTTTCCCTTCATTACCATTTAATATTATCTGTTTCCTATAAGATTTTTATTTTCATTATGCAGTGAGTGGTGAAATCATAGGATGTTTTTTCTTGCCACCCACCCTCAAAATGTACTTCTTCCTTGTGATTTTCTGTTACCCTGCTAGAGAATATTTGATTAATACACTGTCTCTTTCTCTTATTTTGCATATTCGTTTTCTGTTATTGCCCATGTTCTTCCTGGCTGACACTGTAGCATAAATACCAAAGTGTCTGACAATTTATGGTTATGGATGCCATTGTTAGTGATGTTACCAAATAATCTATAAAACAAATATACGTGCTAGTTGCTATGGCTTGTTTCTTTAGATGAAGTTAAACTGTTTGACATTTGAAGAGCCATCTACTGTTGTCTTTCCTGTGTCGTACAGTACAAGATTTACCTTTCTATCAAACCTTACTAACATCATACACTGGTATTTTTTAGGCAGTGTTTTTCTTTGTGTTGTTTGTTGTTTTTGGAAATGACTTTAACCAAACCTACTGATTAACGCTGCTAATGTTCATGAATGAACGCAGATTTTTTCCTTTATTCTCCCCACTTTAAAAAAAAAGCAGTGTTTTGTAATTACAGGAGCAATTAGGGGGCTAGTTTTTAATTAACAGAGGATACACATTCAGCATCCCCACCTCTGGAATCTGGTTCCACATTGAGAAGCCTTTTTCAACAGCACTTTCATCACTCTAATTACAACTAATAACTTTTATTAATAACTATGAAGATAATGAATTCAACCACATGTTTCAGTCTTGAATATTGATTAATGGGTTCTGTCAACTTTACCAGTGCATTCTTCTAATTGCTATGTCATTTGTGAAGTTACTGTTAAAAAAAATAATCGAGGAAAAACACTGTAGATGCCATTAAAATGGGAATCATGCCTCAGGGTTTATTTGGTGGGACATTAGAAACAGATTTTTTTGCATCTCTGAGGACTCACCTCAGTGTATGAAGCAATGCTTTGTTAGCTGCCGGTGCAAAGAAAGGGGTATTTAATCTATCCAGGTGTAAACACTGTAAATGAAAGGGAAGTGCTTCATGAGAGAACATTTCATGGTCGTCAATATGTTTTTCAGCTAGAAACAGCAAGGCAACTTGTCTTTTTATTTTACAAATGGGTAAACCATGCAGCTACTATATTAAACCTTAATTCTCAGAGGGAAAAGATGAAGCTGAAATTAAAGAGTTAGTTTTTAGAACTGTGTTATGTAACCATGGAAGTCATGTTCAGGCAATATGAATGTAAATGCAATACCTTTTTTTGATGAGGTCATGATACAATTAAAGAGGATAGCGCATTGATTCTCAGTGTGATAATGGTTAACTGAAAACATGTTTTTTTTAACCACGATATTCATAGGGCTTTGTGGAGATGGAACATTTATGCATATTTCTTACTAACAGTTTGTAATATTTAAAATGTTAACTACTCCTATTCACTCTTGGCTCCTCAACATTTTAAAGGAAATCCATGCTTGTGGTTATTGCAAAAATGTGCTGCAAAATTCACAATCAAGCTTTCGTTTACTGAATTCCCATCCATTAAAGCATTTATTAGTGTGTTAGCATTTTTTAAAGTTGGGTTGATCATTATTAGGAGCATTTCATATTGAACCGTGTAGACTTTATGCTTATTAGTGTGTTTGCAGGCACCAGGATTTGTCAAAACAACATAATCTCAAGTCATTAAGGGCACATCACATGCTCAGTCGGATAAGTTACACCAGTTGATCGTGTAATTTCTTGTTTCACCTGGAGATAGAACCGTGTTTCTGACCCACTTTCTAAAGCTGATGTATTGCCACTTTCGTCTTCCTGCACAGCAGGAAAAAAGAAAGCACTGCTAAGAGTTTTTCCCAGCAAGGATATTTATTGCCAGCTCTGTGTATTGTCCACCCCCTACCTTCCCCCACTGAGGCAAATCACAGGGGAGGATGGCGCTCAGTACCACCTCTGAGTCAGGGGAGGTTCACGTTTGCTCAGGTGCTACTCAGTAACAGGTGCCAAATGTCCTTTTTGATGGAGGGTAAAGCTGACAGACAACTTACTCCATCTTGGTTATTTCCTCTCTAGCAGGCTTCATCGGGCTCCGTAAGCTCAATCAACTGACTGCATCACTTTATATCACACCATCGCTGCCCTATGTAAATACAATGCAGAGCTCTACTCAGTTGTCATGGGCTGGGTCATCCCAACATGTGCATTGCGTCCATCTGCTGTCCACTGGTCTTGTTTACAGCTGACGGAAGCATTGAAGAAAACCAGTATATTCCCAGTGCAGATAAAGGATGCATGCAGCCGGATGTGTCTTGATAAGATTCAACGAAAAAACATTTAATGCAAGAAAGATTCCATATTAGATTTTCCAAAAACCCACGAGAGCCACCAAGAATGAACCAGCAGTTGGAATAGAAATCCCAGCTGGATTGCTTCTGAAATTAAACAAACCAAAATGCTCATGAACGACATACTGTATATTGTCTTCTCCATACTCTTTGCATTGGTTCTTTATTGCCTGATGGAAATGGGTGCAAAAGAGAGTGACATGGAGTACATGACTAATCTGGACAAAGGTACCGTAATCACAGCCTTTGCTTTTATCATAATTACATATGGATTTTCTATGAATGAATGAATTACATTATTGGAAGGCCCTTTATTCTAAGATTTGAAATGTTCCCTGATGATTTTAAATTGTGACATTATCTAAGCTGACTGAGTTGGAACCAGTAGTTGCACAGTTCTCAAACATGGATCACTTTGGAAAGGTAATTTAAAGATTAGCTTCAGTTAATGGATCTGATCTAGATTTAGTGCTAATTAGCTGCTGCCCTTAAATAGTTGCTTAAATCTATGTAATCAACTTGGCTGATAGCTTTTAAAATACCCACAGCTTATTGAGTGCCTCAGATCAGCAGGTTTGCAATGAACTTAAGACACATTTTTGTTGGTGTTGAACCAACAGGGCCTAAATAACACTGTCAGCGTAAATGATCGTTTTCTGGTGACAGATGTGACCTTTCTGTCATTGTAGAAATAAATTACAAGAAATGTGTTTTTGCCAATGTTTCGTCTGTTCCCAAAAGGTCACTGGAGGTGAAAACAATCAGATATGAGGGGGTTACTTCACGGGCCAGTTGATGAAAGAAAGCAGCCTGTCTTATCTACTCTCATTCACTTTCAAAGCTTTTTCCTATATCAACACGTACAGCTCAAAGTAGTTAATGAATGTGTCAGAGAGCATATTATATTATTTGAATAACACTGTGGTCAGATTCATCATTCTGCATCATCTCTTTATAAATTGTGTTTAATGTGCACATATGCATGATTATAGTTTTATTTCTCTACTTGTAGTATCTGTTTGGCGAGGACATACTATGTCTCAAGTTCATAATTGTTTTTTTCATTTTGATTAAAATGTCTTTTCATACCTAAATGTTTAACAAAACACATCATTTTTCTCATGCTGTCCGGCTGAATTGTTCTGTCACTTCAAGTCCCCCCTCTCGAAAAATCCCATTGTGCTCTGATTGGCTCAAGAAACGTATGACCTTTGCAAAGGTAAATCTGAAGTAAAGGTAACACTTTAGCTGTAGGTGCAGATATTAAGATAGGGTGTGATATATTCTGAAGAACCTTTGTGACATTGGAAGGGGAGCCAAATCATGTCTCTATCTTCGGCAGCCCACATTATACTGACTGAGGTCTCTTATTCCACAGTTTGTGGGTTGGTACAGTAAGAACAGATGCCCAAATGTATGTGTACAAGCCTTGGAGAGTCAGGTTAATGCTTTTAAATGTAGAGTAGAGCTTTGTGTTGACCATGTGATCTTATGCTCTCATACACACAAATATATTTTGTAATTCTTTTCACATCCTTTCCTCTCTTACCCTGTTCACACATGCTTTACATGTTTGATCATATGCCCCAAATAAATTAGTAATTACTTCCAGCTTCTAACAAAGCTGTTGCAATCTCAAAAATGTTTAGCATTGCGACAGACAGTAACCACAAGAGGGGTTTGCATGTATTAGTGTTCTCCATGCTTGCAATATCTGGTGGTTTTATTTGGACTCTAGTGAATGGAACATGTTGTTTACATGATATGCATCAAAGAGTGTTGGTGCACTCCAGTAACATACAGTATGGAATATTAATGTGCTGAAAAATTCAGTATTGCTATATGTTTCTAACCGGCAGATAAGATGGAGGCAGAGCTTCCATTAATAGCAGAAGCTTTTGTTTTAAAAGTAATGACAATAATTAGACTGTGAGAATTCTTTAATATACATAGAGAGTAAACCATTGTGTGAACTGATTTAATTGCTTTACAATGGAGGGTTGTGTTCATGTTTAGTAGTCACTATTAATCTTAGACATTTTACCCCCTTTGATGGATTAGCTGTATTAGTTTTGGCAAGAAGACCCCATACATAGTATACTGAGCAATAATATCAATACTCCTCTGGAGAATGGTGTGACAGCGAGCCATTATCTGGACAGCTCGAGACAGACACTCTCAGGACTGATTATGGGTCTTTTTCTGAGCTACTGCCTCAAGGTTGGGGTTGAGAACTGCTTAGTTTTATTCAATTTTTGATTACAATTTCACTAGTTCCTGAACATGGACATATTATCCTCAACCCATATGAATCAGCCAAGTCTCTAGACTGTGCATTTCTGTAGGAGAGGATACACAAGTCACAGTAAGTAACACTAACAAAAGCTGCTATTAACAGTCTTTAAAAGGAAAGAACAAACTCAGATTTTCACAGGTGAATCCAGTCTGGCTCTCTGGCAACAAACACGTCCAATAGTGAACTATTAATAAAGTCAAATCAAAGGGTAGGGTTTGTTCATTTGAACAGCTTCTTATCATTGAGCTTCTGTGAATTGAGCTGTAGAGAAAAGTCCTCCTAGACTTGACCAAACAAATTCGTTTGAAGTTGTATATAATGCCAACATAATCTTCAGCTGGTGATGTATATTGGCAAGAAAATTCTTTAAAAAACCACAATATTAAAACGGCAAAACAAATACGGGACTACAACCACGAGGAGAAAGCCTGCAGAAGAACAATATGAATAGCAATCACCTTCAGACATTTCATGCAGTATACACTGTACTGATTTCTTAACTGTATATTTACAACGTTGCAACATCACTAACATTTTGTACTTTCGAAATGGTTGTATTCAAACTATTTACAACCACACACTTTTTTTTAAATCTTGCACTACTTGTACATTTTGAAAGCACTTAAAGAGAGTACTAGAGTTGCTAGGAAATAACATCTCCTAAGTAGAATGTCTTAGTGTGCTGTGAAAAAATGAGAAATAAGGAGCTGCTTATCTTTTTACTGTTTATGAATGTGTATAGTACAGAAATTAGAATTTTAAGTAAACATTCATCTGTTTAAAGTTGTATTTTCTTCAGACAGAAAGAAACATTTGGACTTTTCACACCTAATGTTTGCCCAGCACCTTTCCACTGTTGTAGGTCCCAAGTTGCCAAAATAAATAGGAGTTTATCTTCAGCGGCCAGTTTGATTGAAAAAGATTTGATGTGTTACTTCAGAAAACGTCTACAGCAATGTGAGGATATAAAAGATAAAAGCATTTTGAAATGTCCTGGTATATTGGTAATAAGTTGACAACTGAGCTTAGCTTGGAAGCCACATAAACACAGTGTCTCCTGTTGAGTTTTCACAGTTCCCTCTGCTTACCCTCATGTCGCTCTTCAATAACCTTATTGGAAAATAATAAGAAACAATCGCCAAAAGCCGAATTAATGTGCTTATCAGCAATTATTTCCCTTGATATACCTGCTCTTGGCAGAGTGTCTGTACTTTAGACCGACTCTACCTTACACTGTTGTTTTAACCGTGGTTTTTATTTTGTGTGTAACAATGATTGTTATAGCAACAGTATTACAAAAGATTACTTCAAATATGGCTGCTGATGCATTTACCTCTACTGTATTCCTGCAAACAGAAATGAAAAATTGCCTGCAAAACAAGCAATTAAAACAATTACAATTTGAATTTGAAAGTTAGCTTCTGTACATTTGGGATTTGAGTGGATTTCAAGGGATGGTGCTGATTTAGCAGTCAGAGCTTGTCTGGCAGGACATTTTACAGCGTAGGTGTCCTGACAGTGAAATCCAGCCATCTTTCATCCTGAGCCTGGACCTTGCAACAGACAGCAGCCCTGCCTGTGGTGTCAGAGCTCCACTCTGACTTAAAAGGTCAGAGATATAGCTGGGGGCAAGGCCTCGACAAACCATAAAAAATGATCAATAAAATCTTGAAATGAGATTAAAGAAAAGAAATGGTTGCCAAATGGTTCTTCACTTAGACCTGGCCAAAAGCCTGGCTGGATTTTATATTATGATTGTCTGGTTGTTTGCTAAAAGGATAAGGAAGTTTAGTGAATCTTATGCATATATGCCAATTAAAATGTGCCTCAAGTAGGCATTTTTCTGTAGACCATAGAAGAAGGCATGAAAGGGATAAAAGAAGAAGTTGTAAAAGTAATAAGCTATATAAGAATATGTTTAAGTCTCTGCATTCCTAAAGCAATTTTATTTTGTTAGGATTCCCATGTTAATGAAAAACCTGGCTAGAATTAGGAATTGCCACCCAACCTTCAAACTCTAATTGAAGGTTGAAGGTTTTTAAAAAGAACATTCAGCTAAAATGACAGAAGTCCACCGTTTTAGAGATTGAATATTATAGTATGTTTTTTTTACTAACATACAGTATATGGCTATCACTAACTTGGCTCTAAAGGGAACCATCCAGAAAACTGACATTAAGTCTTGGTGTACCAAATGTAACTTAAGAGGTGAAGGAATATTTTCATTTCTTCATATTTCTTTCTTGTCTCATGTAAAATGTTCCTTCAATTTGAGCAGGATGTTTTCAGTGCTTCAAAAAATGTTGTTTTACGAGCACACAGAAAATATTGTATTTTTGTAATAATCTCTTTCAAGAATATTTGAGAATAAACTGTTATACTGTAGGTCTTTAGTTAGTAAAGAAGGTTGAGTCAAGGTTGGGTGTCTTCAGAAAAGGCTTCACGGGATTATAAAATATGTGACATTACCATTAGTCCTGAAGCAATTTACAGTGGTGTTACAACCTATGTGACCTTTTGAAGAATTTAGTAGGTATAATGTCGGCTGAACTGATCTAGGAGTCATGTGTGACAGTGTCTATTAGTCCTTGTGGAGAAAAAGACTGAACCAAGTGAGGATAAGTTATGCAAACACAAGTGAAAGAGGAGTAACACTGGGAATCCAACAGGATGTTGAGAGCAAACTGTAAGGCTCGTTTTACAAAACTTCATACTGAGTTGGAACTGAGAGCTGTCTGTATTTGTCTCACTTGGGAGGCGGCAAGCTCCATTATTTCTCTTTCCCTCCACCAAGGAACGCACACCACAAGAGGCTTCATGTTTTAATTAAATGGAATACACTGCGGATATTCAACTTCCATTTCTCCCAACATGCTGGCAAATAGGCCACACAGTTTAGACTAAGCAAATTAATTACACTTGTGTCAACTAACAGTAATTTCAGTGATTAATTACTATGTTCTCAAGAGTATATTGTCTCCTTTAATACCTTGTGACTATTATTGCAACATAGCCTGTTTTTTTTTTCTCCAAAATTACAGTTTTCAGCTTCACAAGATTAACTGTGCACACAAATGAGAATTAATGTTCTTTAGTTTATTTATTTTTTGTTTCAGATTTAGCAATAACATGTTGGGTTGAATAAAGTCTTCTCAGACTTAATAAAACACATTTAATTGTATTTGCATTCAAAAACGTTCATCCATTCATGTTTTTAATTTTCTATTGAGCTTTAGCACCATAATTAAAATAAAACTCTTGACATGTTAGTAGGTATTGCCTGTATTATCAAGTCAACGTGTCTTATATGAATCAAACGTGTATATGCATTGCTGTTAAACAGTCATTTATTACAAATATCAGATGTAATAATTGCTTGGCTCAATGGAGACCTATAGTGTAAGAATAGGCAGTTTTTCTTTGCAATATCAACAAATCAATTTCCATAAGTGAGTTTTCAGTGTGACATGTTTGATTTGTGGATACATATTGTGTTATTGCCGGCACCCTATGACCTTGCCATGACTCATTTGCATGCAGAAGGGAGCTCAGAACCTCCGACATCTTTCTTTGCGCTGATGCTGTCGTAGAATCAAGCACCAGAGGTGAACTTGGTTTGATAAACTGCCTCGAATTAATTTCATATGAATATTAACAATTGTTATTAATCCGTAATGAATGGAGACATTGGCTATTTCTTCAACTGTTTTCTGAGTTATTTGTTTTCTTTTTATCCTGCCCGCAGTTTACAGTTTATTCTGCAGTGGTGTGCTTGACTGCTCTCCAGCCATTCATCAAGGCACTGCTTTCCATTATTTGGTGCAGTCAGCTGAAACTGAGAAAGACTTTTGGGGTGGTATGGCTCATTCTTCCTCTACTAACTCTCTGTGCTGCTCAACAGAGATGCTCCTTGTATTTTTCTTACCCCCTGGATCACTGGTCATTAGAGGAGTCGGTAAAATTATGTATGCGATGTGGTTTTAAGACTGGCTTTCCCAGCATGCCTTTATTTTCCAAGAGATCAAAACAGAACCAACAGATTTTCACATCATCATCAATAATAATAAAGCACTCTATTTACATTCATCGGCCAGCTCTCTTAATCCTCCCTTTAAGATTAGTCATAAAGATTTATTTCACATTCACATTTTCAAGATTCCCACACAGCCCGCAACTATGAAAATCAATACTCAACTATTGTATTCTTGGCTTCTAATATTGTCAGACTCAGAATCCATCAGGCTACGGTCTGTGCTGTTCTGATAACAGCATGAAGAGCGGCTGGTTGAGATGAAATGAAATAGTTTATCACTAATGCACATACTCAACAGCCAGCCATTCTGGACATCTGTATTCATATTTATACTCTACACCTGCTGCACATCCCACGCTCAAATGTGTAGAGATGAAGGGCGGACAATTACATCTAGTCTGTGTTTTAGCGGACATCTGTGTCTGTGGTTTCCCTTGTAAATCAAATCATTAAATATTTGTGTACAATGGAGATGCTATCCTCTCTTCCCAATTTACATTTCTACCTCATTTCAGCTCTGCAGGTAAATATTTGATTCATGAGGCAGTGTCACTTGATGCTGTATGAAAGTTAATGTCACAGTGGAGGGATGTGTCAGCAGCATTCTGACTGTGAAGCACAGCAAACAACTTGACTAATCTCGTCTGTGCTGACATTGTGACTGATGATCAGTGAGCTGTGGGCCCACCTGAATGTGCTGGACCATAATCTCCCGGCTCAGGGTGATATTGCCAGTTTCAGCCTTCACTGGAGTGGGCTTTTAGCTTTAGCACTAAGAAGAAGAAAAAAATACAGCAGCTCTCAGATCTATGTGACCATCATAAAAAAAGAAAACATTGTGAAAGGGGAAAGCACTGCCAAGGGACCAATTACAGCTTTAAGGCTTAGGCCTATAAGCAGGCTGATGTTGGGAGTGTTTTGATTAAAAGCACGACACAAAATCAAATTGATTAAAAGCTTGGATTTGAATTGATTTAGTTAAATGTATATGCAAAAATAAGTTCATTGTAAGTTCAGGGTTCCACACTTCATGTTTTTATCTTAACCTCCCTTTCTGGAAAGCCATAAGGAGGCTGAATTGAAAAGACAACGAGACAGAGAAAAACACTGATATGACTTATCATATATTGGGTTTTTTCTTTTACCAAAGCACTTCAAATAGTTGCCAGCATGAAATAAAGCAAACGCTAATGTTACTCATGTGTCAGGGGCCACCAGCTTTCATCAAGATATCTCGGGTTACTCAATCCTCACCTCGCCTATTCACAGCCATGGCACCCTCGTGGCAGGCAGGTTGAATGTCTAAAAGCTGTCTGTAAATATGTGCACACTGTCAAACAGTACCTGGCCTTGATGGAAAAGAAAAAGTTTCCTCTTATTCAGTATATTACATTTGAGTGCATGAAAAGTGATACAGATATGCCCAGCATTGAAGTCCTTCAACATGTAGAACTGATATGCTTTGTGTTTTAGAGTTGGCAGTATGCCCTCCCCAAAGGCATATTGCAAAAGTACAGGTTTATTCCTCATTACATCACTGCACTTCACTGAGTTTTCTTGGATCATCAGTGGAGCAGACAACCTTCATATTTCCGTTACTCCTCTCAGAGATGTTTGTTCCCTTTCACTGGCAGGCTTTTACAGGAAATCACAGCCATGGCTCAACATAATCTACACGTTTACTTCGAAGCTTTTATTGTATCTTTCTTGGCCTTAAGTATTTATTGTTTTTTTGCGGTAAAGCCACCATGTTTATTTTTTATGTAAGACAATAGTTTTCTGTTGGGAATAAATTTGACAATCCAAGTGTAAATTGGTCTAGTGTAAGTCAGAAATGTTCAAATCCTACATTTAATTTAATCTGCAGTTCCCGTAATTTAAAGGTGCATCTTTCATTGGTGGAGGACAGTGTATTGCATCTTAGAAGCAGTTCATAATACATCTCAGGTATGACAAGTTTATGATATTTTTCAATAATAAATTAGGCAATTGTTAGACACCAAAATGTATAATCTTAAAAGTGCTAAAACAGATTTCAGTCAAACACTCTGCTCATGCCCAAGCCTTTTAAAATAGTTAAAACTACGATGTGGGTGTAGAACGTTTATGTCAGGTCTTTAAATCAGTATTGACACATTGTTAGGTTATTTTTTTTATTATTGTTCTAATGTTTTTTACCTATACCAATACTTGTTTTACATGGTGCTGCAACAAAAACATTTCTCAATTTGGGATTAATAAAATTGATCTTATTTTATGTTACCAATATCCCTCTGTTACTGGAGTAAAGCACCATTAATCTTTTATGATTAAAAAAATATGATCTAGTTGTTACTTTTTAATTATCAAGGCCTTCCCCATAACAATATAATAACAATGTATTATCTCTTATGTAACCACAATATAATAAACCATAATAAACCAAAGGTCAATTAAATATTGTTAGTGGAATATGCTGCCTTGCGGGACACACATGAACATATTTCTATTTAAGTGAGGTCAGTGTAGACGGTTACACAGCACTACTCAAAGTAGCTTTTGGTTACGTTTAGAATATAGTTTGGCGCTGTACTGTAGAAGTTAGACCCTCCAATCACCATCTCAAATAAAAATGAAATACAGTCTGTAGTCGGCACTGGGGATTATGTTTCCACAGAAAGGACAGTATTTGCCACACTCTAGGCTGCTACAGAATGTCAAGACTGGAATTTCATGAATGTATTAGGGGAAGCTCAGTAAGCTGCAGTGCACTGTAACCTGCACTGACACTTCTTTTAAAACGATGCTCAAGAGAGGGCCTTGTTACTGATTATGTGAACAGCCTTTATTGGCCTCGCTGGCGTAATTACAAGGAATTTCAAAACAGGTTTTTAAAGAAATCATGCATACCTCAACCAAAACTTGAGGGATTGAGTAATATATTCATTACCATTTGGATTTTCACCTTTTATTTCTTGCAATTCTGTGAAGAGTGAGTAGTATACACTGGAGACACTGTCAGAAGAGATGGTAGCGTAGATGATATGACAAGAGTTGAAAGTCATGCAACAACTGACAAAAACACCTCTGCATGGTTCTCCACATAAAATTCATTCACATCAATTTCACTTTTTAAATGACATGTAAGTCTGATTTTGCTGGACTATCTACTGACACCCAGCCAAATGCATTTCAATTATTGTAACGATGAAATGGTGACGTATTTGTTGATGTGATAGTGAGTGATAATATTTAATGAGCAGATAAGTTATGTGCACTGTTGGAATCATTTTCCTGTTGCTATTTATAGACAGCCTTACCTTCACCTATAGCTGACAATGGTCTCCATCAGGACAATCAAGGTCAAGGAAGGTCCACAGACCTCTGGCTGGCCCGATCGCCTCTGCTCCACCATTTGAGCTGGACTAATGAGGCAGACAGTTGCTCCCTTAGCTGAAAAGTCCCCGTGGTGAAGTGTACCTGGGAGAGGCAGAGACAATGTCACCTTCATATCAAGGCACATTACAAGAAGAAAACAAAGCAGATCTGTGAAATCAGGAGAACACATGAACAAAGATTAGCAGTGATAATGCAGCGCATTTAGCTTCAAGCATGAACTCAAGAGCTCTTACACGGTTGCTATTTACTGCTGTTATCCCTAAAGAGGCCTGTCTGGTCAGCCTCATTTTAAGCCTTCACTTGTGTTCGCACAAATAAAGAGTATTGGTTTTAGACATCTGTTTCTGAAGCTTGCCAGAGTTCAATAAAACATAGGCAGGAAACTCTTCTGCAATGTAATTAGGGGACTTTGCTGAGGCGACAAGTACAAATGCGGAATAAGAAGGTAAAATCCAGCAAGGCTGGGTGATTAGGCCTCATTTGGATGTCTTCTGCACACTGTGACGAGCGGCTGTTTCAGGGCAAGGCAGTCGCTCGGATCGAAGGCCCACAGTGTCTAGGATTATGTGTCAATTTACCACCCAGCTGCAGCTCTAGACTCTACTGCAGAACATGACTACCTCTAATTAGGCCATGCTACCAATTAGGGCCCTGCAATAAGGGAGCAAGGAAGGCGCTCTGGGAGAGTAAAACCTACCATTGCCTCCATTGTAAAAAAAAAGAAGACCATTGTTTTCTAGCACCAACAGCTGTCCAAGGCTAGAGTCCATGTCAACCAGGCTTCCATTAAGTTATATTTGGTTTACAGGGATGTAATGAAGACATAAATGTAATTGGGCGTAAGTGTAAATGTATGGTGATGGAAATTACAATGAAAGGTGTCAAGTCTGAATGGCATATTCATGTGGTTTAGTAAAAACACAATCATTCCAACACTCCAATTTATTCACGTCTTGGTGATGACCTCAGACTTTGTTTTTATGATCCAACAGGTGGACAAGGTCAGTTCCCCATAACTCAGAATGTGACCGTGGTGGAGGGGGGCTCAGCCAACATGACCTGTCGTGTGGATTACAATGATAACACTTCCCTCCAGTGGTCAAACCCTGCACAACAGACCCTATTCTTTGGGGACAAGAAAGGTGAGTAATGTTCCTGAGGATAACGGCTGTAATGATAAAATGATGAGATATGATAAAGATGTCTTACCCACACTTCATTACTGCAGAAGTCTTCTTCATTAAGTTTTCAAATTTGGAATGAGCGAAATTGTCTCTGTCTGCCTGCGAGCACACAATTCCACTGAATACAGGAAAAAGACAAGATAAGAGGGAAATGCATTACTCATAATGTAGACACAGACCTTTAATGAATTTATGTCTCCATTGATGTCCCAGGGCACACACTAAACAGAAATACGCTGTTTTTTAATTGAACTTTTGTAATCATGCAACACTGACAGTGTTGTCTACAACACAGTAACGCCTGTGGATTGTGAGATGATTTGGCTTAATTAGCGTTTTAGCTGCCCTACATTTGTATTGCTGTTTGGATGTCACTGGAAAAGGACAAAAAGAAGCACACTGTTGCAACCTCGTGAAACAAAACCCTAGCCAGAATTAATTATAATGTGCTCTCACCAGCCAAACCCAATTTAAAGGTGACAAAAGTCTGGAGTTGATAAATTGGAATTGGGGTGAAAGGGAGTATAACAGTGGACTGGTCTTGTAAGAGTTGGGTGTGTTCATATTTCAGTGTTTCTCACAGCATATTACCCATTTCATTTATGCTGTAGCTGCTAATACAATATCATTGGTTCAGTGATTGAAGATTAGCTTTTCCTTTGAATAACAATTGATAGGAGAGAGAGACGCCAGAGTGAACCAACAGAAAGAGAGTCACAGTCTGGTTTGAAGTAATACTTTCCCTCTCGCAAGTGATTGGATTTAGTAATGAGGTCTAAGGTGTTTTATTAGAAGAAATTACTTTCAATACCATTAAATGAAAGTTAACCAAACCTTACGAAACTCTTAAGTAAATGGTCTAAATGTGTCCTAAGCATTTGAATTCAAGCCAAAACGCTTATTATTTTTACCTCTATTTTGTCAATGTGCAATTGATAAAGCATATTAATATTTGACTTAGCACACCCAGTTCATTCAATTATATCACAAAAAAAACTTCTTAAATAACTTATTTTTGTTGTTTCATTTAACTTCATTAAATCAATCTAACAATGCTTCATCCATATTTCTCATCTCCTGTGAATGCAAATTCTTAATCTGTATCTATACCCATAATGCTGCTGTAATAACAATGTTGCGGGGGCTTGGAGAGCCCAGTATGTTAGAGCCATTTTGCCCTTCTTCGGCGGCCATTTATATTGCATGACAGATTTTTTTTCCTCAGCAATATGGATGACAAAAAGAATGTAGCCACTCAGCAGAGGTTGCCAGGGCTAAGTATTGGAACACTTCCTCTCAATCGCCTTTTAAACAGCCAAATGAAAAGCTTTATTGGCACAACTAATACGATACTTGTGAGGCCATCAGGAGAAATGGGAGGTGTGGATCAACACAGGCTTCATGTGGGGAAGAGAGTGGGACACCTGGGAAGAAATCTCTACTGTGCCAAATCACCAGTTAATTGCTTGGCAAAGGACTGCAACTGTCCTTCTTCCCCCGTTTGTTGTGCCTTCTTGTAGAAGCCAATAAGAAATGTTAGAATCACACTTATGCTAGCTCTCAGTCCAACAACTAACGGCCGACTGGCTGAGCTTGAGGCAGGCTGTTTCCTCCCTCTGATGAACATCTGGTCAGTGAGTAGATTAGATTAATATAACTATGTTGCATTCTCTTGATCTCAGTGTTTAGATTTTCTTTTTTAACCTGCTGTTTAGATGCGTCTATTCATTTTCCCTGTGTTTGTTGTCTCTGTCCTTTGTCTTTGTTGTCCACCTCTCTGCTTACAACATCCCCATGGGTGTTCATGACAGCATAGCCATATGTTACCAGTTGATGCACATGCAAGTTTCGCCTTATTCTCTTCCCACAAAGGTAGTTTGTCATTGTGCATGCGTGTCCCCAAGGAAATGCAGCCTTACCACTGTGTGGGATTTAATGCTCAACATAGACAAGTAGTGATGATAAACAAACATCAGATTTTCTGTCTTAAATTAGACAAAATGCATTTTAAGGCATTTTCTTAAAGTCTATTTTCCGTTAAGCTTCGTATTAAAGATAAGGGGCATTTGACTGGATGTGTTTGGAGTTTGAGTTAATATAGGAGGGAAGGGAAAGACTATTAAAATGACCTTTTAAATTCCTTTAAGCAGCTGTGGAGTGAAGTAAAGAGAAACATCTGTAGGAGGTTTGCTATTAGATCTATTGGGTTTGACAGCTGCTGGGTAAAGTAAGACAAAATCTGATCTTTGCCCTGACTATAATTTGCTCCATTTTAATTCAGGTCTGACAAATGAGAATATGAAAAAGCCCCAAAGAGTAGCTATTACAGCCAAGGACAAAGGGGATTTCAGTGTCCTTCCAGAATTTTAATGACCCTCAATACCTTAAGTCTACTTCAGTATATCAATAAGAAAAGCAAGTATGTGTATGTTTTGCATCAAACATTATTCACAAAAGTGCAATTTATGATCTTTTTCTGATCTGCTGAAATGGTTTGTTTGAATTTAGGCCACCTATATAATATTGGGAAAATATATTTGTAAAAATGAACATTGACAATTGGAAGGGGAGGGAATATGATCTGTGTTTTCTTAATGTGTAAAACAGATACAAAAACATACAGAGGTCATTTGAACCAATGACTGATGCCATAATTTTCTGTCAAGGACAATGTCCAGTAATGACAATGTGACTCAATTAACAATTATTCTGTTGCATGTTTCAATTCAATTACCATAAGGATCAGAATGGTACACTATTACTTTGTAAGCCGCTGGGAGTCTTCAGGTAGGTAAGTATGTATCCCAGCAGTGCGTCCTACAAGTTGTGACCTTTAATTTGTCTACACAGCAATGTCACATCTCATCACAGAAGGGGAACAGGGATAAGAGTTGTGGTTGCAGGTGGGAAGGAAATAGTTGGCAGGTTACAGCTTAATAGCTTAATGTATCTTTGGTGTGAGCGTAAATGGTAAGAAGGAACTCTATCTCATCCTCTCCAAAAAAGAGGATCAGTCAAACCTTGTGGAGCTCCAAGAGAGTGTTGACCTTGCTGGATTCCAAAGCCGATCCATATGGGTTGGACTGTCTTCGCACATTTGTCTAAAAGCTGAACACAGTCCTCCTCTTATATCATGCCAGCTGGCTTCTTGGCACGTTCCACCTAATCCATTATGTATATCTGAGTCTTGGTTGATTGTTTCCACCTCAAAGGCTTCCGACTACAATATGGCAAGGACCATAATGCAGATTCCTTCACACTACCGCCACAGATCTGAGAAAAACAAAGATAGATCACCTTAATAGCCGTGGCAACACATCTTTCATACATTAGACCAATTAGCGTGGACTGTCGACGAAGCGGCTCTCTGCTGGGCCGCCACATTGAGGAAATCGATTTGGACCATATGTCTTTTGTAGTATTATGCCTTTTATACGTTGCCGGGGTTATGAATTATTATTACTGAGCTGGACAAATGAGAGCAGAGCTGTCCGTTGCTGTCTTCATTATGAATTACTACTCTTTCGGGTTCTATGGGAAAAGGATAAAACTTAGGTTGCAATGCTGTAGAGAATGGTAATGACATCCTGAAGGCATGCAGGATGGAAGCAGATACTGTTGTCAGATACGGTGAATATGAATAATGAAATTAATGGGAAACTACTGCCAGTTGCATGTCAAAGGCAGATAACAAATTGCTCATTTGAACTACAGTAAGTGTTTGTAGCAGGGATATGGAGACATATACATACATGCTGTGGCAACTTGCACAGCCTTTTTCATCATCTCAATTCAATCTCGCAGAGGTTTATGGTTCATCGTTCATGACATTTAATTGGGGCATTCAGCTTGGACCATAAAGGTCACAAAGCAAAATTGATCTTAATCGGCTTGTAGTAATCAAAATGCTGTTATGTGCTAAATGAATGCTCTAATGTGAGCATTAAAACATTCATTAGCTTGAGAGAATGAAAGATAATTACCAAGGACGCAATTACTGCACTGAGCACCAATGAAAACACATTTTAGCGTCCATTCTAGTAAACACACAACATTTGATGGTGGGGCAATTTGAAGCAAGTGGACGAGGCATTTACTTGAGTTCAGTCTCAAGCATCTACATATACATCTCTTTATGAAACCCTCTTTATTGTCACATACATGCACACAGCAGAGCACACATAGGGAAATGGGTCCTCTGCATTTAACCCATCCTAGTACTAGGAGCAGTGGGCAGCTATCGTGCTAATTTATACATACACATAGAAAGCAAGAGGAAAAAGTCATGTACAGTACACAACAACTCCAAAACAACATATACATAAGAGAAATTCAGTTTGTAAACGTTAAGCACACTATGAAATTGTTTTATTTAATGGATTTGCTTGGCCATGCTTTGCCACACTTTCTTCACATATCTGTGGGAAAACATACACAGAAGCAATGCTAAAGGAACATTTGACAAGCTGCAAGTTTTATTCTCAAGTGGTTACTTTTCAGTCACTGTTTTTACTGGAACTAAATCTAAATGGGGTCTCGTGGCCCCAACTAATGTCTTTCTTCAGGGAGTAATGGGCTTTTAAGTGTAGTGGGTTACCTCCAGCTTCACTCAAATGAGAATCTACCATTATGGCGCGATACAGTTGGTTTATTATCACTAATGTGAAAAACTGCTCTTCAGTGTTCTGTACTCAGCTCGGCCACACTGCATTTTAATGTTTTAATGTTTATTAGAGTAATGAAGAATACGGTGTTTTTACATACCTGTAGTAGGTTGAGACCGAGCTGGATGTTTACCCATTGGTTTTTGCTGTAAAATAATTGATCTGTTGTATGGAAGAACAGGAAGATGTTAACCTACTGGTATTTATTGTAATGCAAGTGACATTTAGAGAGTTTGTATTGTATGAAAAAAAAGGGGATCAAGGGCAAGAGATTTCCCACAGTGAACATTCTTATGTCAGTTGGATGAAAAATGGACGGACAAAAATACATTTGTCTCATGAACTACTACTTAAAGACGGGACATAGGATTGCTGCTGGGAGAATTCCTCCTGCTTTCCTTCCGTTCTTTAAGCGCTGAAAATGACTCCAATTTGAGTAGCATCTGCTCTGTGGGATCTCTGAGAGGGCGGGCAGTAACAATGGCCCTCTGGAATATGGCCCTTTCCTTCTCTTAATTGCAGCCACATGTGTGGTGGGAAAGAGCCCCCTGCCTGCACAACTAGCCCTGGAACACATCCAGAATCGCCCACACAGTCGCTGAGTGAGCACAGCCAGCAGCAAACACACTCTAATTGCAAAGAGTGGAGCCCCTGGCTGGAGAGTGGGGGGGTGCGCCAGAACCCTGTGTTCTCGCTAAAGGACAGTTGGTGCTTTCACATTCCAGGACTGGCTCAAAGTGGTTACAGGCCACACAAAATGTGTCCAAATGAGGAGACTCTGCATTGCGGATGAAACATATTTTGGCTGAACCCGAGAGCCATCAGCTTGTTTCAAAACTAATGGATACAGTAGATGTAGAATCTCCTTTTCTATCTGGACTGTCATGAGATACTTCATGTTTTGGATTAGAAACATTGGTTAACATCTGTCTGCTGCTTAGTGGAGTGCAGAAGTGAAAGACATGATAAGTGCACTTGTAGTTTCTCTTCCTCCAGTTTCATCAGAGGACAGAGCTAACATAGCAACCCAACAGACTGGCAGCTCTTCTTTTACACATTAAAACAATGTAGTCTAAGTCGTTGAAACTGCTGGTTTACATGTTGGAACAGGATCTTGGATATTTCAAATTCAGAGAACTCAAAGCAAAATTGACCTTGGTTGTTAAATCTATATCTGACAAACTACAGTATTCTTGGGAGACTTCAAATTGGCCTTCCTCTGACATGTGGGGTAGTGCAAAGGGATGTCTGAAAAACAAGGCAAACATTACTTTGCATTAAGTGGCCAAAGCAACAGTATCCCTTGCCCTGAGGGGGAACCGGGTGTCAGTTTTACTGATTTGAGACAGCCTTGGTAAGGCCTCCATCACACGAGATCTACTGCACATTAAGCTGCCATGCTGCAAGGCTGTAGCATACACAAGGTCATGGTGCCGATTTATGCTTTCTGCTAAGCAGTCTGAACAACGCAGGAGCTATCTAGGGTTTGTGGGAAATGAACCTTTTCATCACATTGATTTCCTAAAGCACCTGGAAAAAAGCTTTGTCAGCCCCTGGCATTTGGGTCTGATTGTGACAGATCTGCCCACAAACTGGGCCTCTAGCCTGGATTGGATGCTAGTAGTATGGTTTCCTGGCCATATGCTGTTTGAGTAATAGAAAGCACTTGTCTTTGGGTTATTCAAACCTTTGTACAGCTCTTTCTATCAATATGTCATTGATTCATGTGCTGTGTAGAGCCAGTGGCTGTCTAAGAGATGCGTCAGTCAAGTCCATCTTTTGTAAAACTGTTGCATCTCTGCCACTACTTGCATTACACTGTCTGAATCAGTATTTCAGCTACTGACATTTAGATTTAGCTCTGTTTTCATGGCAGTGTGATATTGTTGAGCAGATAGAAAAACGATGGTGGACAGTAGCTTATCTAATACTTCAGAAATGTCACTTACTATAGTTAGGTCCATAAATATTTGGACAGAGACAAAGTTTTTCTAATTTTGGTTCTGTACAATACCACAATGAATTGTAAATGAAACATTTCAGATGCAGTTGAAGTGCAGACTTTCAGCTTTAATTCAGTTGGTTGAACCAAAAGATTGCATAAAAATGTGAGTAACTAAAGCATTTTAAACACAATCCCTTCATTTCAGGGGATCAAAAGTAATTGGACAAATTAAATAACTGAAAATAAAATGTTTCTAATACTACCGTATGCTGGCAATGACTGCCTGAAGTCTTGAACTCATGGACATCACCAGGCGCTGGGTTTCCTCCTTTTTAATGCTCTGCCAAGCCTTTACTGCAGTGGTTTTCAGTTGCTGTTTGGTTGTGGGCCTTTCTGTCTGAAGTTTACACTTTAACAAGTGAAATGCATGCTCAGTTGGGTTGAGACCAGGTGACTGACTTGGCCATTCAAGCATATTCCACTTCTTTGCTTTAGTAAACTCCTGGGTTGCTTTGGCTGTATGTGTTGGGTCATTGTCCATCTGTATTATGAAATGCCGCCCAATCAATTTGGCTGGATTTGGCTGGATTTGAGCAGACAGTATGTCTTTGAACACCTCAGAATTCATCCGGCTGCTTCTGTCCTGAGCCACATCATCAATAAACTCTAGTGACCCAGTGCCACTGGCAGCCATGCATGCCCAAGCCATCACATTGCCTCCGCCGTGTGTTACAGATGATGTGGTGTGCTTTGGATCATGAGCTGTACCCCGCCTTCTCCATACTTTTTCTTGCCATCATTCTGGTCGAGGTTGATCTTAGTTTCATCTGTCCAAAAACTGTTCTTCCAGAACTGTGCTGGCTTTTTTAGATGTTTTTTGGCAAAGTCCAATCTAGCCTTTCTATTCTTGAGGCTTATGAGTGGCTTGCACCGTGCAGTGAACCCTCTGTGTTTACTTTCATGCAGTCCTCTCTTTAGGGTAGACTTGGACATTGATACGCCTACCTCCTGGAGAGTGTTGTTCACTTGGTTGGCTGTTGTGAAGGGGTTTCTCTTCACCATGGAAATGATTCTGCAATCATCCCCCACTGTTGTCTTCTGTGGACGTCCATGTCTTTTTGTGTTGCTGAGTTCACCAGTGCTTTCTTTCTTTCTCAGGATGTACCAAACTGTAGATTTGTAGCAATTTCTTGGGTGGGTTTTTTTCTGTTTTCGCAGCTTAAGGGTGGCTTGTTTCACCTGCATGGAGAGCTCCTTTGACCGCATGTTGTCTTCACAGCAAAATCTTCCAAATGCAAGCACCACACCTCAAATCAATTCCAGGCCTTTTATCTGCTTAATTGATAATGATATAACGAAGGAATTGCCCACACCTGCCCATGAAATGGCCTTTGAGTCAATTGTCCGATTACTTTTGGAGGGTGGCACATGTTAAGGAGCTGAAACTCCTAAACCTTTCATCCAATCTGAATATGGATACCCTCAAATGAAAGCTGAGAGTCTGCACTGTATGTTCATGTCCATTATATAACTATAATGGGAATATTTTTCAGTAAACAGGTAAAAAAACAAAACTTGTGTCAGTGTCCAAATATATATGGACCTAACTGTATATCTGGTCACTGTTTTTTAGGGGGACCATACTTGAAATGTGATCCATAAAAATGTTTTGACAGTTTACCCTGTTTGTTTTTCTTTTAACCCTGTCAGAGACTTTATGAGTCAGCCTATCATTACAACCTAGCGAGGCTGTCCAACAACATCATCTCTGACCCAAACCTTGTTCTGAACAGTGAATATGAACTTCTACCATCTAATCGGAGATATGGGGTCCAGCCATTCAATAAAGTCAGACTGAAGCACTCCTTTGTGCACCAGTCAATCAAGTAAATACAGAGCTAAATCCCAGATCAAATGAAAGGGTCCTTGAGTAGTAAGTTAGTTAGTTTTTGTTCATGTATTGTGTCTTGATATTTGTCCATGTTGATTTTGCAAATGGAGCTAAAATGTTAGACTTGATCTGACCATTGAAGTACTTTCGTATCGTAAAAAAATAATAATAATCTTTTACTTTTTACAACTAGAGTTTTTTGGTGGAATACAACGTTAACCAAAACATGTCTGATTTCACTTAAGAAATCCTTCTTCAGAAACAGCCAGAACATTTATCAGCATCGTGGAGATGTTTGAGCTTTGAGGTTACGAAGAAGAATAGCTGGCCTGTATCTCCTCGTCTTTTCCTTGTGCGATGCAGAGATAAAGAGATACGCAGGGGAAGTACAGTATGTCATCTTGTCCAAAGCTTTGATCTTCTCTGCCTGCACTTCCATATCTTTTGAGTTCCTGCACGATGTTTGTTTAGACCCTATCACCTCTCCATTGCATCCACCAAAGGCATTGCTTTTTTTCTGCCAGAGCCTCTAGGCATTTTCAAGCTCTGTAGTGACTGTAGTTAACTACAAAGACCATCAAGATGCAGTTTTCTACAGTAAGACTATCAATTGTTTGTATTAAGCCCCGTAGCACATAATAAGCTGCTTCTCTGATGGCAAAGCTTGTTGTAAAGTTGTAATTCTGGTTTGAAGATTGTTTTTATTTACTGTTTATTCTTGGTTTACCAAGCGTCCTTAAGGGAAACTTCTTAGGGCCATCAGCATCTCCTTTGCCAATCTTTCTTTTTTTCATGTGATTAAATGATAATGATCATCAATTGATGTGGTGTTATTGAAGCTAAATACCTATGTCGGCGTAAATCTAATAATCATTTCAACCAATCTAATTTAACCGTGTATCACATGGCTGCTGTGCATGTTCATGGCTTGAATCACATAAATGGAATGGAGCAGGTGATTAATGATTTTCATAGAGATTTCTTCTTTATCTGAAGTGATTTTACATTGGCCACGTTGATTAAATCCTAACCAACACCCTCCACTTCTGCTGCATTTTGACCAGTGTTGTACAATCCAATAGAGTTAAAATTGCTGTAGATGAAAAAGTGTCCAGGGAGAGAGCTGCCCAGGCCTAGAGGGAGTAAAGATTAAGAATGTGTAATTTATTCAATGAAGAGCACTTTCCTCCCGGCCTTCTGTGGTTGGTTGCGTGTAGGAGTATGTGCTTCTCAATTTGAAATTATATAGGAGATGACAGGTGGGAGATTAACTTTTTTCAGCTGTGCTGCGTGGTTTTCCCAGGTTTACAGTGTTATAGTCTGAATGAGCAGTAGTGTGTGTGTTTAAGGAAAACTCTGAAATGTTTTTCTTTAAAGAAATTCCCATTGTGTTGGTCATGGTAGTAGTTAATTATTTGTATATTGTTATATCATAACAATATTTGACTAATATTGATGCTTATCAGAACACTGCCAATCTATTAACATTCTAATCTAAAATAATGTAATTGAGGTCCAATAGAAGAAATTGTGTTCAATGGTTATGTATTACTTTTCTATTTTCTTAGGCTTTTATTAAAACATCCTTAAAATCCCTTGTTTAGACAAATGACATGAATACTACAAACACATGTTATTATTAATACCACTATGAAAGAATGAAATATTGCTCTGCTCTTATCTATACTTTATTTGTTAGCGTACCGTTACAGTGGAAATTACAAACAACAAGCACTGAGTGGTTTGAATGATACCAGGATATGTTCAAAATTAGAAATCCCAACCCAGAGTCAGTTGCTGAAAATATTAGTGAGTTTAAATGATGAGCTGAATTTTTGATGATTACCTAAATAGATATGTTAATCGTAAGCTATTTGCAAATGAAGCTCACTGACTTTGCAACAATGTTAATGTAATAAGGGTTAAAGCCATTGGCCCCAATGTGTGTTTGATGCACTTAAAAACTATTTGAAATAAAAGAACAGTGCCTTCGGCCTTGAACTAGTAGGATTCATCGGGATAACAAATAGTATTTATACAAGCCAATTGCCATCACTGTACTCAGCGTGAACTTGCCCATTGGTATCTGAGTTTTCTGACTTGTTTCTGTTCACTCTGTTTCTTTGCCTGCTTCTTTACACAGCTCTGAGGGACAACAGAATCGAGCTGATACGGGCTTCATCGCAGGAGCTCACCATCAAAATCGGTGACGTCAGCCTTTCAGACGATGGCCTGTACACCTGCTCGCTCTTCACCATGCCTGTCAAGACCACCAAGGCCTTTCTCACTGTTCTGGGTGAGCATGTCCAATTTGCCCCAGCCTCTTTGCACTGTGGCTTACTTTACATGTTCTTTCAACATGAATACAGGCACTATGCTATTTTGCTCCACCAAGCAATACATTTGACCCTTATTTACTCAAATTCAGGATCACACCAAGCTTGCAAGCTAGTATGCTACTGAATGTATTTGTCTGCCAGTCAGGACAACCAAAAATAATAAAATCCTTTCACACCTGTGTAAGACAGATAGGTGTGTTGGGTCACCTCTACGATGACCTTCATCAGCCTCAGTCATCTTGAAGAAAAATGTTGGATATGTTAATTTTTCCTTTATTTGATTATGTTTAGTTTCCCAAGTACCACCTGCTGTGTTAATTCTGCTGTTTTTATCATACCCTTTTTCCTGCCTAAAAATCTAACATCAACGTCAAAGTTATGTATTATGATAATGCTAGTGAGAAAAGGAAGCGTGAATATCTGAATAGAGTAAATTATTCTCAATCTTTTTTTATCAGAAAAACACAGCCCTATTCATGTATTCAGTATATTCTTTGCATTTATATTTCCATGCTTTACAGGTGTGCCAGGACGACCGGAAATCACAGGATTCACCAAACCTGCCATGGAGGGGGACATAATCACCCTTACATGCTCCACACTGGGCAGCAAACCAGCTGCCAATATCCAGTGGTTCCGAAATGACAAGGAGGTTCAAGGTAGGCATGTAGTGTCGATTTCACAGAGCATCGTATCCTCTGTTACCTCATGTACACTCTTAGAGACATCTTTTCTGTCAAGTCAGTCTGCTTCCTGTTTTCCTTTGTGTTCATGCATTGTTCACTGGCCGGGGGTTTAGCACTGCCTGTTCGCCTGGCTCACAGCCAGCACTGCTGCTGACTTTGGAAGCTCTCCAAAAGTTGCTGGATTGTAACAGAGCCATCCACATCTCCCTACCTGACCAAGGTGAAGACATAAAATCTCGTGTTGATTCTAATTTTAAGGTCAAGTGTACATCCACAACATTCTGCTTTTACTGTTAGTTGCAATAAAGCAATGACTCAGCTGGTTGATTTATACTAAAGGTGATCCTCCAAAAGACAAATGTTTACTCAAAAGTTTGCTTCTTTTACATTTACAATGATTAAGAAGCTTCAAGTCCTTACAATTTAAAAGCTGAGACCAGCAAATGTTTGACACGTTTGCTTAGGTTTGTGACTTGAAAATTGTGTAGATTAGGGTTAGGGTTAGATAATCAACTCAAGGCCAAAGTTTACGTCAAAATGAGGAATCAGGTTTTCAAAGAGGGCTATCCTTACACTGCTGTAAGAGTGGACAAAGAAATAGAAATACTCATTCGTTGTTGGAGACTGTGTTAAAGATTTGTGTTTCATGTTTGTCTGCCTTCAAAGAAACACAGGTGTTAATTAAACGGTTTGAAATTCTCTGTACCTTGGCACTGTTTGCATGTGATGAGTTGATCTTGCTGGGCATTCGTTCCGCAGGAGGCTCTAAGGTGCTTTATTTTTCAAACAGCCGCATTTGATTAGTCATTTGAGTTAAGGAGGATACAAGAACACTCTAGAATGCAAACTCACAGAGGCCACATAACTAGCTTCACCCAGATGGAAAGAAAAAACATTGACAGAGACAATGCATTAGGCAGCAGATGGAGCAGCGTAATGTGTGCTGATAACACTAAACCATGCAGCTGAAGTTTTTTGTGGTTTCTCACAGTGTGCCTTACAAGCTTACACTTTCTTGTACACCTTTTTTCAAACTGTCTGAAGCTCTGTACTTTGTGTTTTTATAGAATTTATCACCGTCTTATTTATGCTTTAGAAATTCACAAAAAGACAAAAACATTAAGAAAAAACAGGAATGGAATGTTTTTCCTCAATTTGATGGCAGAGGTAAGCTGTGTGGAGCTCTTTAATGTAACAGAGCCCGCTGCAGAGACTCACTGTGACAGTTGCTCTTTATTGAAGATTTGCACCAGAGAGCTTTTCTTGGTGGTTCTGTCTGTGTTTGCCCAACATGGCATGATGATTGATGGGAGACGGGCCAGGATATGAAGTTTTCTTGTTGAAATGACATACACGTAGATTCCTGAAAGGCCAGTAGAGAGCCGGCTTACAGCGTCACGACCAGACTTGCTGTCCATCTCAAGAGGCATTGAGATGATCTTTTTTTGTGTGTTATGTCTTGAGGTAAACTTTAAAATACAGTTTCAAAGCTCATCATATAATATGGACAGGCACATACAACTAATCCCAAAAGTTAATATAGCAGAGTTTAAGGGGTGGCACAAATTCACTAAAGGCTCTAACGTATTTTTGAGGTTAAAAAACCAAAGGGCAGCAGACATACACAGAAGTGCATAAAGAATTATTAAGATTAAGTCATGATTCCCTATATTTTTATTTACTGTATGATATGAACAATAATGTGTTTGTTCAAATTCCATATTTATATATAAGAAAAAAATGATTTGCCTCAAGACTGTCCAAAACTGGTGCCTGGTATTTAAATGTGCTTTTATTAGTTTTACCTGGAAACATGGTTTATTAAGCCAATAAAGGCAAACAGACCTGCTGCGATGCATCTGCAAGTCAAAGAGAGAAACAGAACAAAGCGGAGACTGGAGGGCTTGACTTAAAACGTCATTTCCATGTCAAAGTGTCAAAGAGGAGGAGTGTCAATCAGTGCCCCTGATCCAAGTCTTTTGTAGGTGTTGCTTTAATGCTTTCTTTAGTCACTTTGTGCTGGGAGCAGCATGTTTTGCCATTGGTTCTTCTGTGGTAGATCATTGCCGCCAGTGTCTGCTGTCAGTCAAATCTATCCCCTCTGGGGGACCAGTCTACAAGGCTCCAAGATAACAGCAGGTGTAATAGCAAAAACATGTCATATTTATTTCATGCTCTAATGACTTGTTTTTCAACTATTTATATTAGAAGCACACACCATTACAAATGTCAATATGCAACTGTCATCCAGTGTCAATGCATTTGTTTGCAGAGTATAGAGCCTGAATGACAGCTATGCAGCAAATGACAGCTATGCTTCAAATGATAATCTATTGCGGAAAAATCCACCCACTGACATTTTGCATACGTAAAGTGACCTATATATTCCTTTTCACAGTGGCACAGAGGGTTGAAATATCTTTATTATTATCATTATTTGAGTATTAAATCTTTGTGCTTTTTGTGCTTCTCATTTTGATTCCTGAAAGATTAAGGACAGCATAGTTCACAAACCTTGACTCGTGCGTACACAAAAGATACACAACACTTGCTAATGAATATAACAGGCAACACATTTTGACCTAACTACTGGTGTATGCCAGACACAATTAAATAAAAACATGCTTCTGAAGTGTATGATTTAATTGTTGTTGACTGATTGCATTATGAATGAAAACCCAACATGACAAAATGAACAGGCCTGTTTAACTTTAAATCTATAACAATGGAACCCTGCCATCTTTCGGCTCTGTAAGCTCATGCATTATGGGATAGTGCTGAATGAAGGCAACATCATTCCTTCTCTTGGTCTGCTGACTTTTTTGAAAATGAGACGGTGTTCATAGTTTGTTCCCTTTTTCTGAGAAGATTAAGTAAATAATCGTTTACTTCTGTTCTTCAGTTTTATATTATCATCCTCATCAAGGCCATGATCAAGTGCCTCAATCACTGAGGAGCTCAGCGTACGCTCAGGTCAACTGTGACATTCTTTCAAATATGATTCTAACACCTGTGGACCCAACCCTTAGAAAATAACCACCTCCATGTTTTTCTATAGTAGCTTTATATACTTCCTCTCTCAGTTTTCACATAGGGGGGCATTCTGCGAAATATTGGTGAATTATAAAAACACATTACAGGAATATACAAGCATATGCTGAAGAACCACAGAGTGTTTTCTCACATTTATTGCCTTACATGGGGGGTTTGATGTATTTTTAGACAATACACACTCAATCTTTCTGTACATCTGTTTACCCCTTCAGAACTATATCAAGAAACAGATCAAGTTTAAGGGCCTTGAAACTATGGAGGAACTTAAAGAGAGTTATGGATGGTTTATGGATTTTTACATAGAGTGGTTAAATGGGAGATACAACTTGTTATCAACTGCAGCATTGTAAAAAATAGATATATTATCTATATGTATTTGCTAAATAACCTTGGGAATACATTTGGGTCATTTAAACAGCTCTGTTGAATTTATTTTGAAAGTACAGACAACACTTTGCTATTCCCAGATACACCCTGCATTGATCTTCATAACAGCAATACAGCACCAGAGGATCATCTGCTTTAAAAAGGGACCTGAGCTCAATACACATTTCAGCTCTGAATATATGAATGGTGATTCAACATTTTCAGCCATTTGTAATAATGTGCACTGTGATCTAAAAGGACAGTTAGACACCATTTGTTTAATACTGTGTTCCCTACTGAGCCCACTTGTGTGCTGGGAGAAGATGTCAATACAGTACAGTATGTGCATGCCTGTGTGTTAGTTGTAGCAGAAGAACATATAATCAAACATTAGATTCATTTGTTGTAAAGAAATGTTTACAATTAATCTAAAGTGAAAAATAGAATGGTTGTTGTTTTTTTCCGAGGCCTGAAATACTTAATATAATATCCATCTCATGTAAGTGTTATCATTAACAAATTGTGCATTGTACGGGTTTTTTTTTCCTGTTCCGTTTGTGTTGTGGTAGCTACATTGATGTTTATTTTAAGTTAACCAAGGAAGCCTTTTCAAACAGCTGTGACAACTGCTTTATCAAATAAATAAATAAATATGTTACAGGCATCTAATAAGGCTTAATGAATATGGAACAATACCATCATAGGCTATTAGTTCCAATGAGTGGATTAAAACCACATGTTAGCATGGATAGTATTGTATTAATGTGTAAGCATTTTTTACTATTTTACTACCCAAGGCAACATTGATTGGTAGAAAATCAACAGTTTTTACATTTAAAAAAATGAACATTTAGTGAGTAATTACTGCATAGTAAATCTTTCTATATAGAGAAACAAGCCTAGACATGCAAAAAAAACTGAGATCCTTATTAGGCATATCATATAAAAATATATTTTTCAAATTAGAGAGTGTAGAGGAGCCTCTTTGCACCTTGAGCATGTAATTATTGGTCAACAGGCAGTAAGCTGCAAATGGCACTCAGCACTAGGTGATAGCCTTAAAAGAAGTTCAGTCTAAAATAGCTGCATGGGAAAAAAATAAATGTGCTGTTGAATGCCTCCAAGGCCTTCATAAAATAACCAAAAGCTGAAATTGTTACACACCTATTTCCGCAACGCTGAGAACAACTTGACGCAATGATCATAAAACAATTATAAATCTGAAGTGAAGCCAAAAGCCGAGTATTACTCTTAGTATAACATAACAGGCATACGCATTTAGAAAAAATAAGATTCTGCTTTAACTAAGAACTAAGGTTCTTCTTTGCAGATGCAGACAAGGTGATTACAGGAGCCCACTTGCCTGAATG
This sequence comes from Eleginops maclovinus, assembly GCF_036324505.1. Lineage (NCBI taxonomy): Eukaryota > Metazoa > Chordata > Actinopteri > Perciformes > Eleginopidae > Eleginops > Eleginops maclovinus. The sequence goes on along the minus strand of NC_086366.1, from coordinate 18,864,448 downwards.
TATATCTGCTTGCCTTTTGGGGTTCTGGTTCAAAAGAGGTGAACCTGAGCACGTTCCCATTCTTAGGGAAAATGCCTCTGCATGCTCTCTAGCCATGCTAGCAGCCACCTTGAAACAAGCTGACAGCTTCTTTAACCACAGCTCCTACAATGCTGGAGAGATTTGTGTTTGTCGCCACAGAGATGCTTACTATCTCCCTTTGTACTTCAGGGCAAAATGCATGGTATATGACTTTCCTGTTTGTTTAAATTCTATGTGATGTTTGAAATTAGGTCTCAAAATTAATCTAATTTGTGTTGTATTTATCAATAGAAGTGCCATGTTTTTTAGGCTTTTTTTATCTTTTCTTTTTACTATCAATGATATTCTGCTCTAAACTCAAGCTTTTTTTGCATACAGAACCCTTTAATAAATCATATAAATCAGACCTGGAAGAAGCACATACTTTAAGTTAATTGCTAGAAAGTACAACAACCAACATTTCACATAGCTTACACAGTCATGTTCATGTGATGTGTAGACACTAAAGTAATGAATTATATGTAACTCATAAGACAGACTAAATCATTTTGTGCAGAAGAAGGATCATCATCAAACTGCAAGTGTAATGGCAAAAGAAAAATAGCAAAAGCTGTCATAGTAAAAGTAGCGGTTCCAAAAGAAAAAAAGCTGTGGAACAAATGGCACGGATCAGCCAAGAGGGATGATCATATCGGTGTTCTAGGTTTCATTGCATGGGGCTTTCTGTATTTAATAGACCAAGTGATTGAACAATTTGTATGCTGCGTGTGTGTGTGTTTGTGAGTGAGGTAGTGGAGTGTGAACATACGAATGTATTGATTGTTTGCAATGGATGGGGGGAGAAAGGTAGAAGTAGAAGTGAAAGTCTTTCTGACACAGTCCTGAAGTAATGCCTTTGTCTTTTTTTGCCTTGTTCAGGTGCATCAGTAGCCTTGTGAAGCTTTTTCCTGAAAAAAGCTATGCTAACACACAAAGCTTTGACAGGAGAGCAGCAGCAAACCACAAAGAAATGCTTCCAATTATAAGTTAAGAGGTATCTCTAAATGAAGATGGCATTGCAGGGCAGGGACAAAACAAACAAATCAAGATCTGAAGTTGCATAAAAGAGTGAATGTGTGGACAAGAAGACAAAAGAGAGGAGAGAAAGGAAAGGTGTCACTACAACTATGGAAACTCTGCACTGTCGGAGAGTTTGTGTCTGTTTGTGTTGACTGGGATGTTTGAGAGATGGTCCTGGAGGAGCAAACACACCCAACCAACCGAGTCAATGCTCACACTGCTCTCCCTCCTTATTCACTCTACTTTGACTTGACTTTCAAAGGCCAAGGATTCTCTCCCTCAAAGGAAATGCAGAGAAAAACAACAGCAACAACAACAACACTGCAGCTGTCTATGTCAGAAAAGCTACATCTCAAAATAAAATTTCATGTTTCACAAGTTAAGGTAGAAACTGATTTCAGTTTTTCACTGTGTCTTTCTAAAAACATGTTTTTGCATGAAGGGCTTGCACCAAAGACAGAACTGTTTCCCAATAAAATTAGTAATCCACTCATATTCATGTTCTGACTGTCTGCAGGCACAAAGGAGCTGAATGCCACAGGAAAATCCTTCACAGTGCGCAGTAGCCTCCAGTTCCAGGTGGACAGACGGGATGATGGGGTCGCCTACACCTGCAGCGTGGAGCATATGTCTCTGTCGAAACCTTACATGGCAACCGAGGTCCTAGAGGTCCACTGTGAGTGCAGTCATACACACCCTGCAAAGCTGGATTAGGAGTGAGATTAGCAATGAGAAGAAATACAAGGATTGAGATTACCTTTATGTCTGCAGGTTTAGCTTTGCATTTGCTCAGGATTAGTGTAGGATTAGTTTGCAGGTAAGGGATTAGTACCAAAGTAGAACAAGGATATGGGAGCTGCCCAGTGGGTAAAGAAATAACTACTGTGTTACTCTGTCAGTGTTAAAGTAGAAGGTTCTTATATTCAGCTCTGTGGTAACGTTCCATTCTTTTTTGTTCCCTTCTTTAAAGATGCTCCACATCTGGAGATCAGACAGCCACAAATGTATCCACAGGAAGGGCAATACTTTAAGTTGGAGTGTTTGTCCACAGGCAACCCAATGTAAGTTGACATATATTTACAAAATTAAATTTGATGGCATTTTCTTGTATGTTAAAAAATTGCTAAAATTCGACTTAAATGGGATTACAGAATGTTATTTTCTTCAGTTTTTCTTCATTGTTCCTTTGCATAATATTTGTTCCTATTATAAATTGTTTTAACATTAAGGAAATAATTTGTTCAATGATGAAAAATGATCATTTTTGGTATTTTTCTTGACCAGACCTGAACCAGTGCTGTGGTCTAAAGATGGAGGAGAGCTGCCAGACATTGAGCGTATGATTGTGGAAGGCAGGGAACTAACCATCACCACACTAAATAAAACAGACAATGGCACATACCGCTGCGAGGCCAGCAACCACCTGGGGACCAGCAGTGCTGAATATCCTCTGTTTGTATATGGTGGGTACAGTAATGGTTTGTCTTGTTATGTATGATCAGTTTCGCTGTTGCTTCATGCTCAAGGCTTTGCAGCACACTGTGTGCTTACTCAAAGAGGGTTAGTGTTCATTACAAATACACAAAGCCAGCAGAGGGCTCGACACTCCAGCAAATTCATTGTTAGATTTTCAGCCAGTGCACATAATGAATTCAAAGGACCTCCAATTAAAAATAGCATTATGCCAAAGGCTACATTAAAAATAAAAGACATTCAAAAGAATCAAATAGCATTTCCAGGAACCAGAATGTTTCTCTCCCTATCAAAATTCCTTCTTTAAATCATTTTTGAAAATATGGGAAAAAAGTAATACTATATTCTTGTTGTAAGTGCAAAATGATTTCATTGCATGACCTCACAGAAATACTGAAGTTTCTCATTGCCAGATTGATCTCTGTAACACTTTCTTGTTGTTAGTATACGTTCTGGCAGACCCATTATCATTCTGTTTCAGAAGGAAAACACTCTGGCTGGTTTGTATTGCTTTAAACCAACCACAAAGTTCTTGGCTAAGCAGAAAATGTAACAACGATGCCATGACAAAATACACTGAAAAAACTGAAACGCAATGAATTATGTCAACAAATTACACATGATTGAACGTTTCAATTCTTTCTGAGTAGTAACATGAAGACGGCTTAATGGAGGCTGTAAGGAAATACAAAAAGAATATCTGTATTAATCATCATATAGACATATTTTTTCGCAAAACATGTCCACATTTGAGAAATTAAGGCTAATGACAAATCTTGTCTTGGAACTGTGAATAACTTGGATTACCTCAATGCACTGTAAGTTTTGCCACAGGTTTAATTGTTGGTCTTTTCCTATGAGGGAACTTCCAAATACAGCCTGGGAGAGAGATAAATGAATCCAGAGACAGTGGAGCAGCTGAGAGAATAAAGACAGCATGGTGTTGAAAACGGATCATTAAGAACTCTGTGGCACACACATTTATAAAGTTTATCAAATACTGCCAAGTAAAAATACAAAACAAGTGCTGAATATTAAAATCCAACATGGATTTATTTGTTCTCTTTTTTGCCAATTAGACAGTCCCACAGTTTGTTTGGGAGCGACTTATCACGGCTCAGATGCTGGACTTATTTAAGCTCTCAGGCAGTTAGTGGATGCACAGCAGCTTCTTTGTTCGATATTAAAGGCTTTTGGGGAGAGAAAGCGGAGGAAAAGAAGGATGACACATTCGTCCATACAGCTTTTCTTATGTCACTGTTTTTTTCATTATGCTCGTTGAGGGGTAGGCGGCAGTGTCAGACTAGTCCATATCATCCTGTCAAATCTGGGAGCCATGTAATAGACCAACGTTTCAATCATTGCATTTCACAGTCAATCCAGAATCATTCAAATTGTTGATTCAACCTGGGGTTTTAGAGTCATAGGCTAGAGGTATATGTGCCAGGTAGCAGTTTCAAATTCTTGGCGGATTAAGAGAGGAAATCGCTAATTGTAAAAACCCTCGGCAGTCCTCTCACACTAAATACAAAAACCCATGTTGGTGGGAAGTATGAAAAATTGAGTCGAGCCGGTAAAGGATGTGTGAGATGGGCTCATTTCCACCGATGATGACAGTCATTCTTCAGAGCTACATCGTGTCTGGCTGAATACTTGCCGGGTCTCACTGGATCATCTCAGCCTCTAAGCCTAATTTGCTAATGACAGGAGAGCTGAGAAGCAATAAATGTCATCGCTTCGCCGCAATTTATCACCGTCTGCAATTATGCTCCTTAGTACGCTATATTAAATAAAGCAAGGAACCACTGTATATGAATTACTCTGGGTGAGATGTAGAGTGGTAGTAACAGATAGTCGTTTAGTAAAACACATTTAAGAAGTGACTGATTCTGATTGAGAAACCGCAGCCCTCACATCTCAATTATCTTACATGTTTACCTCAACATGGGGAACACATGATTGGTTCTACATTCCCTGTGTGTAGACTATTTACCAACCCATCATCAATCGCTTTGAAAATGTAATAGATGTAAGACATACGAGTCCTTCCTGTATGACTTATCCATTTACCAAAGATATTGCTGAACGAATTTACTCATTCAGAACTCATGTCATTTGTGCAACTGTTGTATTTCATCATCTGTGCATTTGTTTTTATTATTTTGCCTGTATTCACTGAGGTGATAGAACAGAATGAACCACTGCACTAGCCACGTGCAGTAATTGATTTGTGTTGTTTATTTTTGCTTTAAGTTTTCTCATATTGAACCAGTTCCTCACGGAGAGGTTTGTTTTTGCTCCCACCCTGTTCCTAGTGCCTCCATCTTCAGCTCCCTTGACTCCCTCTCTAGCCTCTATTCTTCCAGTATGCTAATGCCGACAATCCCACATCAGGCATAGGCAGTCACAGCTGCGTTTGCAGGTACGCTTGCAGCCCCTCCATGGCCCCGCCTCAACGTTCCATGCACCCACCAACATGACGCTGAACACACAGTTGATGATTGATGAGCAAACAACTGTGCTTTGAGCTAGAAAATAGCATTGTTTCATGAATTCAATACCCTGTCAACTAGCTGTTCCTAGTATTTTTGTAACAATTTCTGATTATCTATTATTATTGGTAGCTGACAATATGCAGACTGTGTAGGAGAGCATTACCACATCAGGTTGTTACTGTTCGCAAACCACTGCACAAATTACCATCTTCGCAGAAGCAGAAAATAGAAAACATTAGTGTTTATACTTTTGTACTTAGGCTGAGCGATTTTTACCATTATAAGAACACATGCAATTACCCTTGAATAACATTAACCAAAATCGCACACTCCATGTGTTTACTTCAGTTCATCTCTCCTGATGGAAAACCATGTTGTAGTGTTTGTATGACGTTTTCCACCTTGAGCCTAAAGAGCACTCCACTGGTAAAACATGCTAATTGCCTTAACAGTCCAAACAGCTCTGTTGATGCGATGGAGAAGACAGAAATGTTATTTTAGATTTGGGTTGTGATTTATTTTGATAATCAACATGACATCTTAAGGTGACCTGTGGCATTTGGATGGCAATTTAATGTTTCCTTGAGGTTTAGCAAACACGTATTCCTTTCAAATACTTGAAAATCCCTTTTTGGGTTAATATTTGAAATTGTGTATTGCTTACATTCAGTTCATAAAAAACACATAACTATTGGTGAGTAAAAAAAAAAAACGTTCTCAGGTTACTTTTGAATTTTAAGATTGTGATTTTAAAAGCTGGACTCAATATTGCAGACATTTTTGCGATTTGCCTAACCTTCATCATAGCCTGGCCAGTAGTTGTTGTTAAAGTGCTGGTTTTATTTGCCCAGACTTTAAAACATTTGTCTCAGAGATTCAAGCTTCAACCTATAAACCCAACAAAACCAATGTTGGTGACCAGAAGATCCCTATCTATTACTAAAGCATAAAAAAGTAACTGTCTTTTGAATAAAAATATGTGTAATTGTCTGGTTGACTGACATATTAAGGATTTACATAGCCAATTTAAGACACTTAAATTCTCAGTTTGTAAGCCTATGTTCTTCAGCTGGTCCTGTCGATGTATCTTGAGCTGCTCCCCCTGGGTCCATTTCCAGTAACTTCGATTAGGCAGGTTCACAGCTGTCACAGCAAGCATCGCTTCAATCACTTCTGTAAAAACACACCTTGCAAATTTCTCATATTTCTTGCAAACTTTGTGGTCACGTTTTTATATCACGGTGTTGTCCCCCTCGTCTTCCCTTACTGCTGTCACTCTCTGCAACCATGGCAACAGCCAAAGACTTTCCAGGGCCTACAACAGGTAAATATCCCACTGGACGATCATTGCCAGCCAGATTTACAGTGTGTGATGGTGGATCAAGATCTGGGTCAGGACACATCACAGCCTCCACACAGCATGAGCCAAACCATCACCTTGCATGGATGCTTCCTATGCAGACTCCCTCCAGCCATGTCACAGGCTGCATAAGTTATCACACAATGTGTTTCTGGTTTGCCTTGTCTTTGCACAACGAAGTAGACAGATCTATCTGAGTGTAGCTGGGCGGCAGATTGTATCAAGGCCAGTGTGTAAATATCTAATTTCAGATCTTGTGATTCCATATAAATCGAACGGAAAGCCAAAAACTATTGAGCAGTCTTTCACTCTTTTGATTACATGTAAATGTTTCCATTTACCATATTTTTCTAGTTATGTTCATGATCTATTCTATTTTCATATTTTGTTTTTGCTGCTTTAGTTTAGTTAGATATGGTATTTCTGAGATGTATTTGTGATGTTTACATTATAAATACAGTATTATTCATAAGGTCTAAAGAACATGGAGTATATTTGCAGACAGGATGAGAAAAGGATGGAACCAATATTCACATTTTATGTTGTCTTAAAGTGACCAAACACTATATCAGACAAAAATTTGCAAATGTAGTCATTGATGCCTCTGTGTGCTGCTGAAATATTTGTGGTTGTTCGTTCACAGCGGAGTGTGTAGTTTATTACGTGTCATCCTAATCTTTAAAGAAAATAGTTTTAATAAATGTTAACCATCTTGATTTTAAATGTTGCCCTTATGTAAATTGTTTAGGATTGACATAGGAATTATCAGTGTATTTACATTTGAATTTAAGCTCAATTATCTGTATGAATACTCATTTTGTCACACTTAGAGGGGGAAACATGAGTAGTAAGATGTGTCGAGAATATACGTTCAGCTTGTCTCTTTCCTGTGTGCAGCATGCACCAGCAGAGTGTGATATGAAAATTGCTTATGCTCCTTGTTGACAGTGAAGTCACCCATACAGATCATTATGTCCATCAACATGCAACCAAAATTGATAAATTGAACTGTTGTACCAGAACAGTTATCGCTTCAAAGTCTGAAGTGCCTGCTTGTGACTCACAAAAGAAAGCCATTGTGATTCTATTCTGCATGAAGTTTATTCGACTGCACGATTCACAGTTCCATCTCTTTTTATTTTTAACATCCCACACCGGGTTGCTGAAAATGAGGGTTGCATTCTGTTAACAGAGGAGTATAACAAGGTATGTAGGGAACATTGCCGCCGTCATTTTCCAGGGTCACTTTGCAAAACTGAGCACAAGCCATAGCCATTCATCAGCTTGAGATAATGAGAGCACACAAGGTGCACAGTAGAGACACAGCCACTTACAGGTTATTACAGGACTGACACAAAAACATGCTCTTGCCTTGGAGACCTTCAGCTCGTTCCCTGCCCGGAGGACGCCTTGTGTTAAATAACACTTATTTATAAAAAACATGATCCTCAGCAGCCGAATGTTGCGGTGGGTTAGGGGAAAACTAAAAATAGCATTTGTAAAGACTTTGGGGAAAGAAAACAAAACTTCAGTTGTCTTGCAGCTTTTCACTGTTGACACATTTTTTATTTAATACAATTACATGTTTTAAACCTACACACATGCACTTCAGAGCAGTGACATCAAGGAGGTCGGTCGACATTTGACAGTAGCTCTTTTGAGACTGTTCTGCTTTTAATCTTAAAGAAACATGTACAAAAAAAATGATGATTGCAGGAATAAAATATTTAAATTGCTTTTCGTTATATGTCTACACATGCACTAGACAGCAGTGAATCATCTTGCAGATGTAATATCTCTTTACTTTTTCCTACATTTCTCTCTGTCTGTTTCAGATCCTAATGCTTTAGGACAACATGGACCTGACCACGCTTTAATTGGCGGTGTGGTTGCAGTCGTGGTCTTCATCACCTTGTGTCTGATAATAGTTCTTGGACGATATCTGGCCAGACATAAAGGTAAAATAGGTCACTTGAGCTACCATGAATAACAATTTTCTAGCTTGAAGCAAGTGTAGGCTTATTTGGCATATAGATAACTTGCAGTGTCGCTCTGTATGTCTACAGGGACGTATCTAACACACGAAGCCAAAGGAGCAGAAGATGCCCCCGACGCTGACACAGCAATCATCAATGCTGAGGGAAACCATGTGCATGCAGAGGAAAAGAAGGAGTACTTCATTTAGACCTTTGTTACATTTTTTCATTGTTTCATGACAACTTTTGACAGCAGACATGCAATTTTATGCTGCCTCAGCCTCACGACATGATCTGTTTTAGTTCATTTATAATTATTATGTATACTTCAGCAGGCTCATACTTGGATTATGCTTGTATTCAAAGCATTGGCTGACAATATAGCTTTCCCTCATCTTCAACAATATAAATCATGTACAATTGGACTATTTTTAGGTTTAGTTTTACGGTACCTAAATGCTGTATACTTTCTGCATTTTGTTAAACGCTTGCATTAACTTTTTGGATTTACTCCTTTTTTTCTACTTAATTTACATGTTGAGTACTTCTGCAGATCTTTTGCAAAAATAATTGTGTTTCAACTCTAGTTCAAGTTAAATGTTTTGTTTTAAGAACAGTATAGGTATCCATTTATCTAACACTAAACAGGTTAAAATGTGGTTTTGGATGTTGCCTGAAGCTTGATCCATAACAGCCATACTGCATACATGAAATAACATAAAACTGATCAAATACTTTTACAAAACATAGAAGCACAATCTATGTGATTGGCTCTAGATGAAATCAAATCCCTCTTAGCACTGTCTGTATATTTCTGCATTGAGTTACTTTCCGTTATTGCTGATGCTGTTGATTTGTACCAATGGAAAACAAGTTAGAAAATTAAAGCACAAAGTCTGAGGACTAACACGGAAGGATAACACATCAACAAATCTTGTCTCAGGATTCAATATGAGTCTTGTTGGAGAGATGGTGTCGAACAGAAGACTTCAGTACACTTACAGTTTTCGTCATGGATGGTTAACTCTCATTCTTGTTGCTGAATTGATGTAAGATCCAAACTGAATGAGTGGAACCTTGTGGGGGTTCATTATTTATGTTGACTTTTATTGAACAACTATGCTCAATGTGTGGATATTGCTGTAAAATACTTTGCTAACGTGAATTTTGGTGACCAATATTGTTGAAACTTTGGATCCCTGACATTACAATTTGTATATTAGCATATACAGTATTTAACATATTCCACATCTCTTTTTTTTTCACCCATTTATCTAACAAGAGTTTGTTTTGCCAGGCGGCATGTAAATAATGTGTAAGTATTTAAATTTAGTAAAAGATAAAAACACTGGTTATAGCTTTTAGTTTCAGGTCAGTTCAGTCCCCATCACTTTGATGAGATTCTTTTCATATTTTTCAAGGTTTTTTCAAACAGGGATTCTAATAAATTGCTTAAAATGTAAAAAAAGAAAAAAAGGAATTCTGGTCTAATACTGTATATGTATTTATTATTATGATTGATTGACATTTATTATACTATATTGATTGATATTATTGCTGTTATTACTAAAGTAGTTGTCTGACATTAACTTTTCCATTTTTTAATTCTGTAACGTATCATAAAAAAAAAACAATACAAGGATCACCGTTATGGCCTTTGAGTTTGCTGCAAACAGTACTAATGACATGTTGAGGCATTGGTGAATCAGATATGCCCTCACTGTACTGTATATAGTCACTGTATCAAAGACATTGAACCACATTGCCAATGCTCATACATGTTATTTTGTTAGTTCGGTATAATGCTATAAATAACTCATTTTGTAAAAAGTTTGAATCACTGTAATTAATTTGCTTTTTATGGGGGATGTGTGAGGTTTGCTTTTTTTCTCAGTATTGAATATTCATTTTTCAATTATGCCACTGTAAAAAAAGAAAAAAGAGAGACAAAGTGCGGATTAAAATATGAACAACTTCAAAACTGCCCTTTTGTTGTGACTAGGTTTTGTACTTTGAAATGCACTCAAGACTAATGCTTTTTGCCTGAGAATTACAGCGCTATTAACAACAGTCAAAATACGAGTCTGCATCTCTACAGTTATAAAACAGGAAGCATATGTGGATGGACAGCACCAGTCCAAAAGCTGCAATGTAATTGTAATTCCATGCAACTGTCGAGTATTACACAGCCTTTAGAATTAATAATATACGCAAAGTTTTAAAGGATTAAAAAACCATGAAGCTCCTCAGGAAGATTGCCCGAGGCTCTCAGCTCAGCTCATGATTTGTGCATTAATACAGGGCGACAAAAGGAAGTCTTGAATCTCCCCGAGTCCCTCCCTGTCTCACTGGAGACAAGTTCGATATGCTTGAAGGGGCTTCATTAGCTTCCGTAGATGTCAATGCTGTAGGCTGCTGTGGCCTTTGTTTTAACAAACTTGAGAGAGGAAGTGGGCTGGGAGGCGAAAACTGGAGGCAAACCACTTTGTGATTTGACATTACGGTCAGGGATGTTAGGATGCAGCTGATTGCTTCAGCGGAAAGTGAAATGATAACACTTAAGATAAATGTTATTGATCCCTGTGGGGATACCTTACATTGGATCATTGACAAAACAAATAGTAAAAGCAGGAAAACACAAATGGAATAAATGTACTGCCAAATAAGAAAAAAATATCCAGGAACAACACTGGAGCATTAAAATAAATGGGATAAAAGTTATGCAAATGTTGTGAAATATGGAAGGAGAGCATGGATCACTGAAGATAGGTAAAGGTAATACTGCATGTTTTCTTACTTACAGGACATACATATAATTGCATTATATATGTGCTATGGATAAAGTTTAGTATGCTAAATAATGCTTTCATAAAATCAAAAGCAATATGCGTTGTGAATATTTCAGGGAAGAGCCTATGGGGAAATTTGAAATGCATGTTTTCCATTTACATGGTATGCAAATGCATATTACATGCACAGGGCTAAATGTTTGGTAAGTGTTATGGTCTGGAGATGAGCCCTATAAAAACAATATAGCTTTCCCTCATCTTCAACAATATAAATCATGTACAATTGGACTATTTTTAGTTTTAGTTTTACGGTACCTAAATGCTGTATACTTTCTGCATTTTGTTAAACGCTTGCATTAACTTTTTGGATTTACTCCCTCTTTTCTACTTAATTTACATGTTGAGTACTTCTGCAGATCTTTTGCAAAAATAATTGTGTTTCAAAGCCCTATAAAAACTACACATTTGACGAAAACAAATGTTGATTATATCTTACAATAATTAGTAATCCCCATACTACACATACAGTAAACCCTACCAAGAATGCACCTTTTGTTATCCATTATCACTGCCTCAGTGGCACTGGGGAACTTTCTGAAGTTTGAGGATGAGTATAATAGCCTTGTGCAGATTACTGAGCTCATATTAAATATCTTGACATCCTTAAAGGGAGATCTCGTTCCAGCACATGGCCATTATGACCCTCTATTCTTCAGCTCCGATTGACCTTGAGCATAATGTTGCTTCCCAGACTAATGTTGCCATTATCAACACTGTCCGGCCAGCCATCTGCCTGCTTCACACAACGCTTCGCTCTCCCTCTCGCAGAGACAGTTCCCAATGCTCACTTCATAATCATTACCACCAAATCTCAGCCCGTTCAAATAAACATCAGCTCCCACGATCACAGTGCTATGCGTTATTAAAAGCTCAGTGCTTTGTTAAGCTATGTAAATTGAGATAGACTGCTTTGAATAATGGCTGGCAGAATATATGCTGAAAATCCATCATAATATAGTAATTGGATATGGAGTGGGGAAAACATGGCATCTGCAATCGTAAATAGTGAGTAGGAAAATGGATTGTGTCCTTACCCTTGAAATGTGAGAACCAAACCCTGGGCAATGTTACAAACTCAGCATGACCTCTGAGGAGGCCTTGTAAGTCTTACTTAAGTGAAGAAACTGATCCCCACTGTACCCTGTAGGCAGGGTCCATATCAGTCCTCCAGCTCACAATAAGCTCTTATCATAGTACAACAGAAGTCTCTGACAAAATCCTTCAGGGTTGAATTGATATCTTAAAAAAAAAAAAACATGAATAAACTCAGATCTTCAGCACAACTTAAAATTTGAGTCCTGCACAATTGAAAATGTAGTCTGGGTGTGGTGCTTCATGAACATTTGCATTTTTTGTAGTTTAAACAACAAGTCTCTAGTTTCCTATTTCATAGCAACTTGGAGCTGATTGTTATCAAAACAGTTCGGGTTTTGTTTTTTCAGTTTCAACAGTTCTGCTGTAAATTAGTGACAACTAGATTTGTCATTGCGAGCCCCTAAACCCTGACACAAATAGTGATCCTTTTTTGGATTAACAGCACAACATTTTATGCAGAAATAATATTAAGTCCACTTGTTTCCACTTTCCAAGCATGTAAATTGCCTTGTTTAAATCCCGGGGCGATTTGCTTGGGAAGTGAAAGGATAAAAGGATTTCAAAGATGTGGTAGGATTGCAAGGCAAATGCAGTATTCCCAAAAAAATGATGAATAAATATTTGTCCTCTGGATCATATTTTTAATTCCAGATTTAATAGGTATTAGGAACACTGGGAAGTTAGCCAATGGTTAACCCAAATCTTTAGTCAGTGCTGTATTTACCGATAGCGATAATCATTACATTCCAAGATGGAAAAATTCCATCTAACTATGTACTTTTACTTTTGATTAATACTGTGTCATCTTTCATATTGCCTGCCAGGCAGAACAAATATTTTGGGAGAGTTTACTTGTAATCATTCCTGTGCACCAAAAGATGAGGCGCAAAGAGCAGACAGTGGAAGATGAAATTCACAATTTTTCAATATCTTCTTTTTCATTTTCAGAACTTTGTGTTGGGAGTCGTTTATCGTTGCCCAGAGAAGCCCAGGGTTGCATTGTTTGTATAAATAGTTTTGTTTTTGATTGACAGCTCATTGTAATGGAGAATTGGGCAGAATAATAAGTGATAAAAAAAAGTGCTACCTCTGAGAAGAGCCATAGCAGAACAAATCTCATGTTGAGGCCTGTAACATTGCAGGTATACTCCTTTAAGATCCTGGATTTGTCAAAATGGTCACAGCTATATTAGCTAAACGTTGTCTTAATTTTATATAAGCTCAAACAGAACATGTTATGTTAAGCAAAAAAGGTGGAGCTGAACCTTCCGTAGCCCCTGTTGACTTACAGCTTCTACATTTACGCATCATCTGTATTGCTGCTGAATCAGAGGGCTGTAAAATATTATCTTGAAATGTGTTTTGCCTAATCCTATTTGATGAGATTAAACAGATCACTCACACTTCCACTTGTGACAGGACCAAGTACAAGTGAGAAGGAGTCAAATGATCTGGAACAAAGAACATGAGCTTGTGTATCCCCCTGGATGCATCACCATGCCATTAGTCTAGATGAATGTGTACAGTCAGATACAATTCCCTTGTTTCCTGCATGAGGGCTTCCACTTTGGAAGGCTCCGCTGTTTGAATCAGGCCACATGCAGGCCCGTGGATTGATGACGGAAACAGGGCTACCCACTGTATTTTAAACTCATTCATCCACACTGACTCACATTCTCTGTGGTGCCTCTTTAAATAGCCTGCCCTGGGATTGTCTGTCTGCCATTTGATTTATTCTATATTGTATTTTTAGATCTAATTAAAACAAACTTTTTTCAGCATTGTTTGGCTGAATTTTGAATCGTACAGGCCCAGGAGAGTACATAAAGAGAAGTCTTATCTTGAGTAGTGTTTTTTTTTTCTTTTGGAGGGGGGGAAGGAAGTACCTGTTGCACAAGGTGTGCCATAAATAGAGTGCCATCTGTTTGGATTGAGCACTTGAGATTCTTCCAAGGAACACACCAGAGACTTAATTAAAGTTGGAATATTACTGAGTGGGAGACTGATGTTTCTCCGATGAAATGGCAGCTATAGAAATCTTAATAGTTTGATAACAGAGATTTTCTTTTGAGGCGGAATCCTGACAGAATGTCATAAGATATGATTTCCATGCTTTTTACCAGAGGTGTCTTTGTAGCCGTTCAATCTATTAAAGTTCTACATTTATTTTTTTTTAATCCTGGTTTCCATTTATGCTAGCAGGGTTCGCCATTTCCATTGGATGTAGAAAACAAGTGCTATTGGCTAAATCGTTTATTAGCCAGTGAATAAATGAAGGTGCATATATGGGAAAGAGAATGTTCCATTGGCTTATTGTTGGAAAGAGAAATAATAACTTGCTTTTATTGCATATTTGAAAAGTAAGTTGTCAAAAATGTCATGTCTCTGAAAACTGTAGTTCAAAACTCCTATCTGCTGCCATAGTCTTGTGAACCATTGCTTTATAACTGCAGTTAGAAGCATGTTTGTCATATAAAATTGACGCCCTTAAGATATAAGGTAAGATATACAGTACATATGATTATATGAGATTTACATGAATTTGTCGATGCAAAGAAATCTAACAACTGGATGATGTGCTGTCCATACAAAAAAAGACTATCATTTGTAATGTTGTCAGCACAATAACAGTTAATATTAAGGAACATTTTTTTTAAAACAATTACAACTACATCATTAATTAGCATACCACTACAGCATTATTTATCCTGCGTATTCTATTATAGATATTTCATCTTCAAATAACAAACACGCTCCAATGCAAACAGAATAATAATGTGTAAACAGTGTATTGAGAAAAGGTTCTGACAAACGGCTGTGCCTGCAGGAAGCAAGCTGTCTGGATGTAGGTGGACATCAGGCATTGGCATCAGCCTCATTATCATCAAGGTCCCCCTCTCCTCCTCTAGATTTCCTCTTTTTTTTTTTTTTCCTGTTTATAGTAATGGCATAGGAGAACATCAGGTTAAATTCCTCTGGTTCAAATCAGTGTCAGTAACACAACATATGCTTTGGCTTATTACACGGCTGTCTGTTGTTGCAATATGCTTTTAATAATGTCTGTCATCAAATATTCTGGGTTTCTTGAGTTTGCACAAGAATATCATTAACCAAATAGATTGAGTATTGGTTTGAAGTAGCTGTGAATGATTCTCAAAGAGTTTAAAATTAGCGCTAAAGCCAGTATTTTGTAATTCTACACGCAGATGTTTTAAGCAGACACTACTGTCAATGTGTGTAATGCACAAATGGTTTCTTTACGAATGTGGCTGTACAGGGTGAGATTTTCTTCCTTATAGAATACATTTTTGGCAGGCTGGATTTCTGCAAGGCCTTGACCCTAGTCAGTTTTATATGTTTCATTTCCAACATTAAAACATGTTGGATATCAACAACAGTGCCACAAAACTTCAGTGAAAAATCTCTTCAGCATGGTTTAGAGGGAAGTGTTTAGGGTTAAAGAGAGAAACAGAAAATAAATCTCTGCTCTTATTGGATTGCACGTACAGCCACTTCCTTAACCCTTATATAAATATAAATCTGTATTAATGCACAAAAAAATCACACTAGCACACTGCAAGCATATCACGAAGAACTTCACTTGATTTGTAGGGTTGTCGCTGTTAAAGAGTGCATACAAAGAGGGGATGGACCAGTGGGATTGCTATGGCTTGAATACTTCTTGAGCAGCGTGCCAGTCATCATGATGCCAGTCAGTGTGATGGTGAGCCTCAGGGATTACGCCAGACAGACAGCTCAGTAAGACAACTGATTAAATGTAGTGAGAAGAGAGAAAATGTTTAATTCAGCCATATTTAGTATTCATGGGATGGACAGCCATACAAGAGTTCACCTTGAGGGGTCATCAGGGGAGAAGGTCCAGAATCCCAAAGAGCTGCCAGGCCAAGTTTTCACACAGCACTTTGAAACACAACTGATTGTGTTTTTAATTGCTTTGATTATCAAGTTTACTTTGGCAGAATTGAAAATGGTAATGCAACACATAGCGAATTAAGAGACTGATATGCTCTGAAAGGGAGTTCTGTTGTGCAGCTCCTGTGAGATTGTGATAGATTTATCAGCAGACTCAAAGCTGAAGTTTAATGAAATACTGCATTTTTCAAACATTGAATCCAGTGCTTTAAAATATTACAGTCAGATTGTATGTATGTCTACCTGCTTTTGGCATAACACAGAGTATGTTACAAAACTAAAGTGAAAGATTGTGCCCATTATTTCACACTTTACACAGATATATTTTATTTTAAATATAATAGACGGCTTATGTCTCCACATTTATTATATCACAGTACATCTAATGCTATGAAATAACTTGTGGAGGAGTGGAGTGCAACCGTGCAACATCTAAAGACAGATGATTAATGCTTATCCAGGAGTCTCATCTGCCGCTGGTTTCTCTTATTTGCAAAAGGGTCAAAGAAGAATTATTATTGCTCACGTTGGCTACAAAACAATGTGGGATGAAGCCACAGCGGTGTGCAGAATTCTAAGCCTACGTTTTGGAAATTCAAATTCTCAAAACCTTCGGCTCAGTGTTTGCTGCTTCAAGTAATTCAAAACAATACTATTTATATTAGCTGGGCTCTGTGAAAGAGTGCCAGCTATGGAGACATGATGAAATCCCTCTGTTGAAATACCTCACCATGACGTTCAAAACTAATTCAATTATATGCATCACCAGTTCAATAGACCTACAGAATTGGGTTATTGTCTGAAATGATGAGAAAAGAAAAATACCAGTAAATCCTTTGTGAATGAAGTTTAGTGTAAAAATTATTTTCATAGAGAGTTGCCAAAATGGGCTTCAAGAACAAGGGATATGATTTCTGCAGTCATTTACCAAGATCTTGCTTGCTATGCATCAACCACAGAGCTTTTGGGTCTCCAAAGGTAGCTTTATCATTAAGCCTTCATAAGCAGTTTAGAAATATTTGATACATGGTGTATAACAAACTCTAATGTAGTTCAAAGCAGCTAAAAGGACACATATATAAGTGTTTATCATTAATCACTTATATCTGACTCCCCCCCCTGTGTTATAAACTATGTATTCAATGTTTTCGCTTAGCTATGCTAAATGAGGCGACACCAATTAAAGTGTGACCAACATGCTGAAGGGTTAACAAAGGGAAAAAACAGAACAACAACAAAAGGTGGAAAGCAAATTGGAAACTATGTGGAGTTTAAATTACTGGCTGCATTTAAGTGTATACAGAATAACCATACATCATGCACTGCTCTGGAGGAGGAAACATCCCATAAATGTACATTATAATTGCTTATCATACTGTTTAGGCTGGCTCATTTAATCAAGGCAACATTTTTAGGTTTTGATCGATTGATCAACCAGCTCATTGCATCAAACATGGGGTGTGTATACATATGTGGAAAGTAAATATGGATGATGAGAACCAGGAGAACTGTTGTCAGTAGGTAAACGTCTCAGTTGATTGATTCAGAAGCTGCTGTAATTTTTTCTCACTCTTTTCATGATTCTGCACCTCAATGACACCGGAGCAATTCAACGAGCGATAAAAGTACACAATGGTGTCTTAGCCATTTAAATACAGGGGTGTTTCCCATTTTCAGTTAATGAAAACATATTTATATGTCACAGACCAAATTGGCAATGAAAGGCTGTGATGCAGCACTGCCTTGCATCCTTTGTCCCTGCAGTTTTGTGATTATGCTGTTAGAGTTGCAGAGACCCCTGATCAGAGGAAACGAAAAGCACTCACGAGATTTCAAGATACTCTGAGCAAAACTTTGATCTGCAGAGTGGTCTTGGCATACTTCCATTAAACTATCAATGAAACTACTATATACAGTGCTGTCTGTTAGTTGAAGGACTGTGAAGTTTCCCTTCTTTGGGTTCTGTACAGAAAGGAAATAATGTATTGAATCTATACAGGTATACAGAGCAACTCTTAACTGTTTCAGGTCTCAATTTGACTTTCTCTAGCCGCATTTGTATGGTGTTTGCTATGTGGAATAGAGTCTGCTTTTCTTCTTCTCTGAGTTCCCCTAAAGGTAATGATTTCTTTCATAAATGTGCCAAATGTTTCCCATTGATTGCACTGTTTCAGATCAACTATATTAACATGAAGATACAATAAAGTCCAATCAGTAATAATTATAAGACTATATACTGATCTAAAAAATAATTTAATGTACATTGAGACTGGGACAGAATAAACAAGAATATTCAAACACACAAAGAACAGTCAAGAAAAAATACTGAAATGTACGTCTACTGTTACATAATTATACCGTTTTTTAAAATCTGGACCTTTTAGAATCTTTACATTCATCTGTGCATGGAATAAAACTAATTAAACGTTGGGGAGTTAAAACTATTCTGTCTTCATTAAAATAACTTGGCACCTCTTACTCCACTGGTCATTGCTTTATCAAGGCTATTATAAAATGATATAAATCATTACATTTAATCATGACAGGGGATATTTTAATCTAGAAAGGTGTACTTTTGTTTCATGCCAGTTCATTTAATGATATATCGACAGCTGTCCAGGTAATCTAAACTCTGCTGATGAGACTAGAGCTCAGCAATATAATGGCAGAAATACTGCTTGATTTACAATATCTTAATGCATTTGAAGTAGCCATCAAATAATTTGATTCATTTGTGTGTCAATTTGATTATTTTGAAGCCTTTACTGCAGGCTATCTTTCGATATTTTACAACCATACGCATGCGCAGCAGAGAAAGACACTTTCTCTATGCTGAATATGTTATTAACCAAGTTCAAATTAACACAACGTAAATTCAGTTTATTTTATCAGGAGCTAAGAGTGTTTAGTCAAGACCATAAAGAACACTTACGATAAGGTATGGTTTGACCAATTCTGTTTCCAGGGCTAACTGTAGAAATACTAATCCTGGGGGACAAGCTGGAGCCGTGGACTCACCTGGGAGTTCAGATACAATATACAAACAAACAAACAGAAGACTGCTCTGATGAATCTTCTGAAGAATTCTGTTCGAGTTGGAGTGAGAAGGCAAAGCAAAAACTTGTATCATCAGAAGGAGCAGGACCAGATGACTGACCAGAATTTCGCAGGAGAAAAAAAGGGGCCTGGGACTGAAAAATAGAATGAGCAACCCTTCCCCATAGCTGTTCATCAGTTACAAATTATAGAATACAACTTTTAAAAAGATGGCAATTATTTAAAAAATAGCACAAATGAGATGTTGTGAAAGTCCACATATAACCCCAGTGTATTTTGTATTATACAATACATATTTATACTTTTTAAATAATCATGATTGTTCTATTGCATTATTTTAGATAAAAACTGGTCTTTCCGATCAGGATTGTTTAAGGTTTAAATATGTTAACCTCCATAAACTACAGGTAACACCTAAGGCCATGTTTCCCAACTTTGATAATATAATGCTGCCATCTGCTGGGCATTGTAGACTCAGCATGTTTGTAAATCAATTCAATCCAGTGCCTGTAACTGAACAAGCAGTGCACTCTGGATTTCCTGATATCATACAAGTCCATGTTGAGCTGAACTTCACCAGGTCATCTAAGAATGATCTGGTACGACAGCCCTGATAAAAACAAGGCAGAACCAAATAGGAAAAAATGCTGATTTTCATATTTCATCTGTTAATTGTTAATTGTTAACAAAGCTTGAACTCTGAAATGCTCCCTTAGGGTTCAAAGTCCTATGAGTTACACATCTTCTGATAATGTATACATTTATGTAAAAAGATATGAACTGATGATAGACTTTAAAAGTGCTGCTTCCTGTGTGGAGATAAAATCAGCCAAAAGTTGCCTATAACTTTTGATAATCATACATTGAATCCAACAAGAACAGAATTCATTGTTTATTTTGGTCTGGGTTGAAATAAGATTAATGTTCAATAACCAGGCCTTTTCATTACTGGAAGTGTAATCCATTATTACACATTTTAAGAACGAATCATTCAAAGAAAATAGGAGGGAGACTTTCCACAGTTATTTTATCTATAATTCATAAGAGGAAAATCAACTGATTTCATAAACAGATATCAAGCATATTTGTGGACTATTTTGTCCAATTATTAATGTGGTATCTAGATCTGAAAATCCTATAATAGCCTGGCAGCAGTACACAGTGGTACCATTTCAGAAAAGAACACTTAGGGCAAGGTGTGATCTTTGCATGGTGTATTAAAATTGCAAATATATCTGGGGTCCTCGAGAAAAATCTCAAATAAACATCTTTTTATTGCTTTTTTTTTGGAAAACATGCCTAACAGCTAAACATAGGTTTTAGTTTCTCAACATTGCAGAAATGTTGTTCACGTCAGTGTTTCAGGCACGTGTGTGATTATTGTAATCTGAGTGAAACAGTTCTGAATCCTACTTAAATGTTTTAGTTAACACAGAATAAGTGAATTTAATGACAGGCACTAGTCAAATAACTATGTAAATTCAAAGTATGGTTCCAGCCATCACCTCCCTTCAATGCCAAAATACCTCTGAAAGATGTCACAACAGCCTTTCTCATTTAAGAACTGGTAGAGCTGCCCAAGGTCCATGTGATTACCTCTGTTCCCATGGGGGTCAAACATTGCCTCTTCAAAGCCTGTGAATTTGCGCAGGGAGTCTATACTTTCTACAGTCCTGCTGTCCCCGCACTGAGCATCAAGGGGAAAGTCCTCTCTATGTCGAATCATGATCTTCTTCCATGTCAGAACCTTCACTCTGTGAAATGGGAAAAAGTTTGGAAAATCAATAAACCTTGGACCACAGCAAGCATCTGGCTGTGACATCAGCAGCAACAAAATAACACTATTCAAGATACCTGGACCAGAACTCCTCGCAGGCAGAATGAAGACCTTCCACGCACACAATACCAGGTTTCCCAGGCATGCTAAATCCTGACAGGCCCAGCTCCTTGGACCACTCCAAGATGTTCTTCCTTTTTGTCTTGTTGTAGATGTGATGACTGTAAATCCACAGTCGGCTGAACACTTCCTGTGGCCGTGAAGAGGAAGACTCTTTCTTAGGTGTCGGTGCTGCTGATAAGCTCTGGTTAATGAAAAGCTGCAGGTTATCTTTCACCCATTCCACAGCAGAGAGCACACATACTTCCCCCAGGCAGTTTTCCATGAGGAACGCATTGAGATCTGTGTGGAGCTGCGTCTGCTGGGCCCTGCTGAGATCTGCACACCTAGAGCAAGAATAAAACATGCTGTGAGAGGGGTTCAAGGACATTCAAGGCCACATGTAGCTGGAAGCTTCCAACATTGGGAGCAAAAAATACTAAAGGAAATTTTGAAGAAGCTAACATTTGCTCTACAACATACTGTAGCAGAAAATCACATATCTTTAGGAGGTTGATTTACAAATAAATATGGATGACCAACCCTATATATTGACAAAATGTGTTTTTCTTTACTGCTTTTAATGCAGTATTCTGCACTGCAATTAACATATTTATAACCTGTTCTCTATAATGATTCAATATATTCATTGTGTCACTGACCTTTGTTGTTTCCTGGCCACCTAAACAGGCACAGGTGAATAAACCAAATGTCCCACACAAGCTGTGATGTCCACCATTAATCAATAGAGATAGATGAGTGTTGTTCTACCTCTTTAGCAGCTTCTACAAAGACTTCATAAAATTAGAACAATATGAATTAATGCTAGTGGTCAACATAAAGTGAAATCTAAAACGTGAACACATAGAGCGCCCAGCTAAATGTATGCTAACTGTATTTGTCATGCACATTTCTTAACCTCCTATAAAGCCATACCAGCAGAAAGCACTTCCCTATGTGTTGTTAGTTTGTTGCCAATCTATGTCATTTTTGATCATTTCATTTTCACATTAGACCAGATTACTAAACTGTTGTGCTTTGATTTGTTTCGGGGCTTGTTGAAGTTCAAGCTTTGCAGGTTTATGGGATGAAAACCTCTACATGTCAAACATGTTTTAAGCCTGCATATTCCACACAGATTATATCGTTTCTTCTGACCTCTCCTACATTAGGTTATATGAACATGGTATGTTGATGTTTTACAATATTATGTTTCCATTACTACCAATTGCATGCACATATTGAAAGCGTTATAAATTAAGACACTTAGAGATGTTGTTTATTAAAACTGCATCACCGTAACACTAAACTAAAAGTGGATATTGGCTTACCGGACTGTTATTTCTGGTAACACACTGGGATATTCGGATGGATAAGCACAGGATAGAATGACATCAGTCTGAGTGGAACAAAATGAGGAAATAAGTATATTTTAAGGACATATTCAAATCATTTAGACATACTATGACAGACAGTTGGGTGTTTTGTTACCCTCTCCAGCTTCTGTTTGATGAGAAAATGGGGTCTGGAGGGAGGGGGGCAGTCTGTTGAAGCTGAACCCTCCACATAGTCCCTGAGCTCAGCTAGTGCCAGCTGGTCTGTGATCTCCAGCTCCTCTCGGGTGGGAAACATGCTGGTCAGCAGCTCGATCTCTGCAAGCTGAGACTCAGCCCACTCCAAGTAAGACATAATGATAACAGCAAACTACAGCGTCGATCTTCACTACTGATATTCATAAACAATCACTGTAAATAACAGCTCTCTGTCCCAACATTCAAATATAGTTTGCTGTATGACCTGTCAAGCGTCAAACATCAGCAATACATATTTATGTCAGCTGTATACAGAAGGAGTTGAACAAGCTAGTTACACACCTGAACAACTTCAGTAATGTCAGTACTGCTGGTGCTGTGGCCAACGTGGAGTTTCTGTACGGTGGGTCTTAAATGAGCTAGTAGCGTTGTTTTACGTCGGACTGTTTAACGCGACGCACACAGGAAACACACGTAGCGAGCAGCCGATACAGCGGCACTATCACATTTTTTTATCTTGTTGTCCACATGTGTCAGCTGGCATTTCCTGCCAAATCAGCGTAGGGTCTTTTTTCTTATTTTTTAATTTTGTCACATTAGACCCCTTTATTATCAAACTGTAGACTTGCATCGTACGGCTGTCATTAGTAAACCAAAAGTGCTGTGTCCGGTTGAGATATTTAATCCACACAAAATAAACGTAACTGAAAACTGTGAAGGTTTTTATCAGGATCTGTTGTGACAGTAAGTTGGCTTGAATCTAATGAATGAACGAACCTGGTCATTGAAACAAATGTAACAGTATTCATTTGCTTCTGGCTGTGTGTGTACTCGCAGACTGGTGACTGCTGGTTGTGATTTCCATTAATTTCTTATTGTGCTTAACTTTAGGTGAAAATGGGAAAGAAGAGGGGGAAGGACAAAAGCTCCAGAGAGGATGATGACTTTGACATTACAGGTAAATAATATCATCATCATGACATGCATGTAATGTAACATATGATCACCTGTAGGAGGCCGGGGGTAACCTTCCCACATCGTGTGTTTTTATCTTAAGTTCCAAACTGTAGGCACATTAAGAAGGGCACAGAACAAACTCTTCTAAAGAAACTCTCTGGGAGTTGTGATTGGACAAGTTGCCAGGATTGTAAGCATGAAGAAAATGAAGAAAACAAAGAAAATATCAACACCTCTGTGCCACAGGAATCTGAAGAGGAAAAAGAAATGGCACCCATATGGATGTGCTTGAAATGTGGCCATAGAGTGAGTTAAACATAACATTGTGAATGTGGATGAAGTGATTTTTTGCTAACTGACAGGTGTACTTTCTACCAGGGATGTGGACGCAACTCTGAGGACCAGCATGCCATCAAACATTATGAGACTCCTCGGTCGGATCCACATTGTCTGGTGATCAGTTTGGACAACTGGAGTGTGTGGTGAGTATGTTGCAGTGGTGTGGTAATGTCAAAGAAAAAAGAATGTAAAAACCTACTTTCGTTAATCATGTGTTGCCAAACTTGCAGGTGTTACATATGTGATGATGAAGTCCAGTACTCCAGAACAGGGCATTTGGCTCAGCTGGTGACCAACTTAAAAAAACAAGCCTCTGCAGATCCAATAAAGAGACCACAGAAGAGTAGGTCCCGTTGGAAAGTTTAACACAAATACATGTTTATGGACATGATTAATGTATGTATTATTGGAATGTGTGTGTATATAACAATTTCCACCATGCGTTGATTGGTTATTTAGGAGTGAAGGAAGAAGACTGCTTGGTAGAAGTTGATCAGAAGACAGAGCCAGCAAAAGCAGAGGAAAAAGAGGACAAAGAGAACAAGGACCAAACAAAGAAAAATGCCAAGAAAGAGAGTGTTGGGAAATCACATAAGTCTGGCACATCCGAAGACTTGGGTGGTATTTCAGTGAAAGGGCTGAGCAACCTTGGAAACACATGTTTCTTTAATGCAGTTATTCAGGTATGATTGTGATTTATAGGAGTTAAAATTAGGTAGTCATACATTTTATGTCCTATTTAACTACTGTTATTTTCTTTTCCAGAATCTGTCTCAAACACAACTCTTAAGACAGACTCTCAACAAAGTGGTTGAAGAGAAAATAGAACTTAACATTCAACCTGTTGCGCCCTCTGATCTGGTATGTTTCCATTATTCTTTAAAACTTCTTTAACTATAGTAAATCTATCCACTATAATATACAAGGTTTTTTACTTAAATACTTATTTATTGTGATCGCAGGAGCCTCTCGTATTGCAGTTAGATCGGCCCGGATCCCTGACTTTGGCTATGTGTCAACAACTCAATGAGATCCAGGAAACCAAGAAGGGTGCAGTAACACCGCGGGAGTTGTTCTCACAAGTTTGTAAAAAGTAGGTGCGGCTAGCTTGTTTGCTTAAAATGTTCTTCCTAGCATCACGGCATTTACTGTTGTTTATTGTCTCGTCCTCTCTATTCAGGGCGGCCAGGTTCAAAGGTTTTCAGCAGCAAGACAGCCAGGAGCTGCTGCGCTACCTTCTGGATGGGATGCGAGCTGAGGAGATCAAAGTATGCATTCAGTTTGAAACATTTCTTGCTTTATCAATCAATCAATCAATCAATCAATCAATCAATAAAACACAAGTAACCCTAGGGGGAAATTGGGTTAGGTGACACCATATTCGAATACCATAAATAAATATTTATACCAACATAGGTTGAAGAAAAAGAGTCCTTCAAGATCTCCTCATGGTTGATCAAAAGGTAATTCTTAAAGTTTTAAAGATTGTGTTTTTCCCTACAGAGAGTGAGCTCAGGGATCATGGAGGCATTGAAAGAATCTAGAAAAGGCGCAGATGAAGAGAAGCTGAAAACACTAGTTAAAGGTAGGTAACTGGGCTTTAAATTAAATGTGAGCAAATAATACTTTTTTGCATCGTACATTGGTATACAATCTTGGTCCACCTAATTATTATATGTGGTCCTTTGACAATGTTCTAATTTCAGAGTACGAGAAAAACGGATTTCCCAAAAACTTTGTTGACCACGTTTTTGGTGGGGAAACAACCAGCACTATAATGTGTCAGCAATGCAAAACGGTATGCAATATGGATTTTACTGTTTTTAAATGACAAAAAAGCTGTTGTTGTCATGTCAATGTCAAGCTTAATGCCCACTTCTTGGCACTTACAGGTGTCCGTAGTCACAGAGATGTATTTGGATCTTTCTCTTCCTGTATCTGATGAGGTATGTCCCTTAGGTTTCTTTCTAAACAATTATTTGTTATTTTTTTTATATTTGTGTTACCCTCCTTTTGTTACTTCTTACAGGCATACAGGAAGAAGAAACTGAAAAAAGAAGTTCCGCGCACCAGTGAGTCGAGTCAGGATGGCAGAAACAGCCCTGCTTTGACTAACGGGAATGATGACATTCCCACGGGGTCCGGCAGCAAGTACCAGCAGAAGAAAGCCAAGAAGCAAGCAAAGAAGCAGGCAAAGGTAACTCCCTGAATGTTTTTCCTTTTATCCCAATTCATCAGTGTGCAGAATAAATGAATAAATAGGCTGTATTGTTCCCTTATCTTGGCTTACAGCAACAAAAAAGGCAGCATAAGCTTGACGGCAGAGTCACTTTGGACTGTCTCTCGAGCCCAACGGAGAGCGAACAGACCGATCCTACTGATCCAGATGCACAGGACGGGGAAAACGCTGACAATGAAACAAATGAAGAAGCCACACTAATTGGAGAAACTGCTGCACAAATCAGCGTGTCTGAAGAGGACCAGAAAACCCTTGACACGGATCAGGATGAGAAGGAAAAAGAAGAAGAGGATGATGATTCGGTGATTGAGTGTGACTCGTCCACTACATCATCAGTAAGCAACCGCTTTACAGTCTTATCAGAGGAGCAACCCTCAAAGGACAGCGTCTTTGACAATGACAACATTTCTGACATGGATCAGGAAGGAGAACAGGACACACAGCTAGTGAGTGAAATGGAGAAGGTTAC
Organism: Eleginops maclovinus; assembly: GCF_036324505.1. NCBI lineage: Eukaryota > Metazoa > Chordata > Actinopteri > Perciformes > Eleginopidae > Eleginops > Eleginops maclovinus. The sequence continues at coordinate 18,837,718 of NC_086366.1, read as the reverse complement.
CCTGGATGATGCCTTCATTCAAGATTCTATTGCTGTGGACCAAAGCATGGAGACTGAAGAAGAGCCATTGGAAGCTAAAGAGTACACTGTAGTAAGTCAGGACCCAGAGCTGGCCTTCCAAACTCTGGCTACGAGGAAAGCACCTGAGAAACAGGAGTGTTCAGTCCAGTCATGCCTTTTTCAGTTCACAGAAGTGGAAACTCTCACGCAGAACAACAGCCTGCTTTGCGTCACCTGCACTAAACGGCAGCCCAATAAAGACAAAGCTGGAGGTATGTTTCTGGACTTTGTGCAGACAATAACACAAATCAAGTAAATACCAAAACAAAAAGCCAATTAATATGTGTGTTGGTTGGTCTTATTTCTGATGTTTTCCTGCTTGACTCACTTTTTCATTTGAGGAATCAGTGAAGTTCATCGTCTTGTATTTTTCAATTTTTTCTAGCATCCAAGAAAAATGTCTACACTGATGCCTTGAAGCAAATGCTAATCTCGTCTCCCCCACCGGTGCTTACCCTTCATTTGAAAAGATTTCAACAGGTAAGACAGTTGAATAAAATGTCAACATTGCACACCTTTGATCCAGTAAGCAAAGCTTTTATTATTCACACAGCGGTGTACCAACTGTTTAAAGAGCATTACACGTTTTGTTTTTGATATTTTGTAAGAATGAATGTGGATTTTATGGATTTTGAAATCACATCGTTTGTTCTTTTCCTCTAGAATGGATACAGTATTTGTAAGGTGAACAGACATGTCCAATTCCCCCTGATACTGGATCTAGCTCCCTTCTCTGCGGTTAAATGCAAGGTAAATATTGCTATTAAGAACTTTTATTAAATATAGATATTCTTATAAGTCTATTATTGTTTTATAGAAGTATGTGCACTAACAGAAAGTTGTTTCCTAACAGAACTTGACAGAGGGAGATAATCAGATTTTGTACAGTTTGTACGGCATCGTAGAGCACAGCGGAACAATGAGGTCAGGTCATTACACAGCGTATGTGAAAGCACGACCTGAGTGTCCTAAACTCTCATCCAATGGATATACAGATGAAGGTAGGTGTACCCAAGCGGGACAACCTATAGAGTAATAAGTTGGTCCTAATGTTTTATGTATCTCCACTAACTCATCTCTTCCCTTAATAACCTGCAGATTCACCCAGAGGATCCTGGTTCCATATCAGCGATACAAGCGTTCAGCCTGTGAGCGAGAGCAAAGTGCAGGGTTGCCAAGCCTACCTCCTCTTCTATGAAAGAATCCTCTAATGAAACTGCGCCTCAATACTCAGGGAATCCAAACAAACCAACTTTCTGCTGCTGCTTCAGCTCCACAATACAAGGGATCTCAAAAAGTTAACCAATATTTGTGACAATGAATTAAACTAGGCTGTGATGAAATGAAATTGATTATACAGAATGGACATTTGAGAGAGTGGACATTTTCAACACAGTCGTTTCACACAGTATTTCCAGTAACCAGGACCAGCTGTATGTTTCCCACACTTGTTTGAATAATGGCAAAGTGTGTGTAATGAAAGTCAACAAGGACATTGTACGGATTGTTGTATTGGATTTGTGAGAAAAAAATATAAGACAAACAAATGTTGAGATAAAAAAACAACTTGTAAAACATATTTATACCTATTTTTATCAATATCATCATGTAATGAAATGCTTTAAAATCGGAAAAGTTGTTCCTGTCCTGTGTGCTGGATTCCCGAGTCTTACACTGAGCATGCGCAGTAAGTACTGTACAGTACTTTTTCCTGGTCCCAGTAGTCACATGACAAGAGAAAAGCCTGGCTCCGGATGAGTAGAAACATCTCTACTAAAGATTTCCTAATGCCAGATTTATCAAGCTGACATGGCAGGTCAGTGAACCTTTGCCCTTTTTAAAGAAATATTTAATCGTAGCGTTACTGTTTGAGCATGCCTGTGTGTTTTTTAGCCAACAACAGGAAGATCTGTCCGCTCGGTACAGTAGTCGAAACATGGCTAACGGTCTTGGCCTAGCGTAATGCCTCAGTTTGGATAAAATGATCGACCATTAACGTGACTTATCATAATGAAACGCTTCCAGTTATTGGAAACATAATGTTCCCTTAGTCACTTCGGTTATTTTCTGTACGCCTCTCCACCAGGGAGAGTTGTGTAACTTGGCTAAACATGAGTCAGCATTTATAACTCGCTACCCGAGTGAAAATGAAATGTATCCTGATTGCAGTCATTTGAGTTATCTTGTCATCTAACCTTAGCTAGTGGCATCAGCTGCCACATCATTAGATTTCTCTTTTGCTGACTTCACACTGGAGCATGTAATGGCCTTAACAAAGTAGGTAATCTTTTCTGCTGCATATAACAATAATGTCAATGAAGTTAAGTGTTTCTATACAATAAACAATGCATTTTGTTTTTACTTAGTATTAACACAACCTCTCCTTAGAATGTTTTGAGCCATGGTTTTAATGTATTCTAGTAGTGCTCGGATCAGCCTTCTCAGATGGCTTTTTTTTTTATTGTTCCTCAAGGGGTCCCCATCACCATGAAAATGAGCTTGTGCTCCTATAAAATGCTAGTTAATTGTGAAAATGTCCATTTCCAATTCAAGGTGATTTCTTCAAATCTTTTATTTCAACCCACCTGTCCAGATTCAAAAACTATTTAGTTTACTATCATCGTGTGGTATAGAAAACCGGAGTGTATTCACATTTGAGAAGTGGGAACACATGCATTTTTGCTTTTAAACTAATTTGTAAACTAATAAAAAAGATCAAAGATCAAATTCTGTTTATTTACTACTCAATAATGAACTTATCACTGCAGCTAGAATCCACACTGGTGTCTTTTTGACAGTGTTGTGACCATGACTCTTTTTGACTCCTCCCTGCTCCCTCTGTCACACAGGCTGAGCTTGTATGAACCATGTCGCTCCAAGCTTCTCGCATGTCAGTGTTCACCTTTCAGTCTGCAGTGCACAGTGCAAATGTGCTCCAGAGTCTCGATGACCAGAGGCAGCGGGACGTCCTGTGTGATGTGACGGTGTTGGTTGAAAACAGGAGTTTTCGGGCCCACTGCTCTGTCTTGGCTTCCTGCAGTGAATACTTTCAGAGCAGGGTTACAAATGTCACCAGACAGAATACCATCATCTGCTTGCCTGATGAGGTTGGTGTGCTGCTGATTCATCCTTTAGTCGCTTAAGGATTAGGGTCAAAAAGTTGACACTGATAATTATTTTGTTTGTGCATGATTGTGTTATAAGTAACACGTCACCAATAATTGCCACTGCTGAATTAACTTGCTTTATTTTCCATTTTAATTCAAATAAAGCAGTTTTCTACTTGAGTACAATTATTATGTGACTATTACATTATGTCCAAAGTTTTAACTAAGCCCTGACCTAACGCATCCTTGGAGGGAGTTTCTCTATCTATTAATGACTTGTTAATTTTGTGAATTGCTAAACATTACATTACACTAAGCAAGCAGCAATGTCTTTGCAAGACCAGCCACTGAAACATTTTTCAACAAGACTTTCAGTTGTCATCACGTGGACTGAAGCTTTTCTTCAAGATTTGCCAATAAAATGCAGCAGTCGTTGTGAAACATGACATTTGTTAATGTGCAGCCCTTTCAATGTGACAACAATTTATATCAGCCCCTTAAGCGATCAACTATTTTGAGCTTTGATGATTTTAGGTGGGTTTTTTAACCACTGAGCTTTATATTGTATTACAGGCTAAACTACATTTCAATGTTTACATTTTAGGAAACATATCAAACAGCCATATAGATCTTGATATAAACCTTTCTTCATTAGCTGGTATATTTTCTACAATAGGAATTTCCAAGCTTTATTGCTGCTGTTTAGTTTGTGGTGTGAGTTTTATTGTACCTTAATGTTTTATATTTCCTTTTCTCCACAGGTGACAATTGAAGGGTTTGAACCTTTGCTTCAATTTGCCTACACATGTAAGCTCCCCTTCACGAAAGAAAATATTCATGCCATTCACCGCAGTGCTGAGATTCTAGGATTTAATGACTTGGAGTCAGCATGCTTTGATTTCCTCATCCCAAAGTTTTCTGAAGGTAATAGAGCCTCTCAGGAGGTCAGGAGGAGAGCCTGTTGTCTGAATCGGGAACCCAGTGCCAGTTTTGGCCCCCGCGTAGAGAGCAGCCAACCAAAATCATTTGAGTCACACAGCTCACTGCCTTCAAGAGGTGATGAACAAACAGATTTCCCATCACAGAGTCCTCAGAGCGCACAGGGTCAGATGCACGGCACGGAAGAACATTTCTGCTTGGAGAATTGTGGGCCACAAATGGCCCCCTTATCTCTCGAGTTAGCGGCAAATGCTGTGTGCCCCATGTTGTCTTTGCCATGCCCAGCTGCGGAAAATGCAGATCATCCCACTCAGTTCTGCGAAAGAGACATTTTAGAGATGGGAGATGTGTGTAATCAAAGTGAGTTGAGTTTAGCAGACTGTGGCTTACCCTGTGAGCTGTCCGCCCCGGGGGATGTGAATCCGCCAGAACTCATTGAGCCAGCAGGCGATGTTAAGCAGAGTGTCGAGACGCTGGTTGCTGAAACCGACTGCAACCCAGGTTCATGTCCACTCAACACATCAAGGGTGGAAGATTGCAGTGAGTTATTAGGGCAGAGTGAGGCTGGTTTCATTCAGAAAATAGAAAGTGATCTGTCAGACCCGTCAGAAACTGATTTAAGCCATGAAGAGGGAACTGGGGAGAGGAGCAGCGTTGAGAGGGAGGTGGCTGAACATCTGGCTAAAGGGTTTTGGTCTGACATATGCCCATCTCAGGCTCAACAACTGCCCTTGGAAACCATTGACCAAAGCAATCTGGCAAAAGCATCAGACTTCCATTGGCTCAAGCAGCTGGACCTGACCTCCAGTGTAGGAGACTGTCCCTTCCTCAGGGACTTTGGGACAGGTGATGACCCGGCCCCACGCACTGACATCCTGTCCCAGTCAGAAAAGAGCCCCTACATGTCCTCGCTCAACTCTGGGGACGACTCAGACCTGGACACTGACGGAGATACTGAGGCCAACAACAAAAGAGCAGCAGAGGTCATTTGGATACACAAATGATTTTTCAGATGGATAAAGATAATACATTAAAACTGATCTAACTCCTTACCCCTGTGCTCTACAGATTCAGCTTCCATTCCCAGTGGAGCAGATCTCAGCGCTGAGTCGGAGTGCCTTCCAGCAGCTTCTGAGACACCATCAGCTGACTCAAGATCAGATGGAGTTTGTCCATGACGTTCGTCGACGAAGCAAAAACCGCGTGGCTGCGCAGCGCTGCCGAAAGAGGAAGCTAGATGGCATACACCATCTAGAAATTGACATAAAAAAACTAGTAAGTTGCATTTTTATACGTCTAGTGAAACAAGATTTGATTACATTTTGTGTTTTTGTTACCTTTGTCAGCCTCTAGTGGTGACCAGCATAAACTACAGCAATGTTAATTGTAGAACAAGTCACAGCCTTTCACCTCTTGTCAAACAGAATAATGATCTTCTAATAAATAACAATAATTTGAGCGTACATCCAACAGAATGACTATACTTAAAAATGTCTCTCAATTCTTCAAAAAGTTATTTGGAAATGTACATAGGGGAACATCTACATGGAAGCCTTTGCTGAACTGCTAGCTCTGAGGAGACTCAAATACATGTTATGATTGAATGCAGCTTGCACCTTTCGTCATAGATATAAAATAACTTCAAATATGTGATTCTCTAGCAGCTACAGATTGGACCACATCATTTTAAGTTATACTAATTTGCCAAGCTGCCATTTCCCTACAGAGTAACCACCAGTTGGAAGCTTTGGTCCAAAAAATGCATCTGTTATTACAATTTAAGGAAACAAATGAATCTTAACACTTGTTCTTTGTCCAGAAAAGTCAGAAAGAGCGACTGCTGCAGGAGCGAACTGAGCTGCAGCAAAACCTGGATGAGGCGCGGCAGAGTCTGTGCGGGTTATGTAAGTCCGTCAGCCTCGAGTCTGGCTCTGATCAGGACCATTTGCAGCTTGTTGCCAAGGTCTCTTCACCAGGCGCCCCCGTCTCCTCCCCTAGCTATTTGGGTAAAGTAGAGGAGTTCCAGATCCCTATCGAAATGGTAAGTTGTTCTTCAGAGTGTGACCCAAGCAAGCCGCCTGCAGGCTCTGTGCAAACTGCTGCACCAGATGCTGGCACTCAGACAGAGGAGGCAGGTTCTCCCCTCAGCTGCCCTGTTCCCACTGCTCTGCTCAATGTGTGTATGGACATTAACAACAGCTTATAATCGGACTCAATTTCTATTGTCATTTCTAATCTTGCAGGATCATGGAGCAGGGGTTGGACTCTGACTATATACTGTAAGCCCCCTTTGCAATGATGTGTAGGTATTTGAAAGTGACATTCAGAGATGTCAGTTTTCTTTTACTGTACTTCCAGTAAGCATTTCACTGTAGTTAAAATGGAATCATTCATGGTGACTTTGAAAGTGCGGACAAGGTTCAGGTTTTTCCTGGATGTTTCAATTTCTTAAAAATCTTCCTAAAGGGTTTTTTTTTCTCAGGGAAACTCATACCCTGACACCGTTTTGATGCCTCAAATATTTCTCACTGCACAACCATCTCATACACACATACAGTGGGGCAAAAAAGTATTTAGTCAGCCACCAATTGTGCAAGTTCTCCCATTTAAAAAGATGAGAGAGGCCTGTAATTTTTATCATAGGTATACTTCAACTATGAGAGACAGAATGAGAAAAAAAATCCAGGAAATCACATTGTAGGATTTTTAATGAATTAATTGGTAAATTCCTCGGTAAAATAAGTATTTGGTCACCTACAAACAAGCAAGATTTCTGGCTCTCACAGACCTGTAACTTCTTCTTTAAGAGGCTCCTCTGTCCTCCACTCGTTACCTGTATTAATGGCACCTTTTTGAACTCGTTATCAGTATAAAAGACACCTGTCCACAACCTCAAACAGTCATACTCCAAACTCCACTATGGCCAAGACCAAAGAGCTGTCAAAGGAGACCAGAGACAAAATTGTAGACCTGCACCAGGCTGGGAAAACTGAATCTGCAATAGGTAAGCAGCTTGGTGTGAAGAAATCAACTGTGGGAGCAATTATTAGAAAATGGAAGACATACAAGACCACTGCTAATCTCCCTCGATCTGGGGCTCCACGCAAGATCTCACCCCGTGGGGTCAAAATTATCACAAGAACGGTGAGCAAAAATCCCAGAACCACACGGGGGGACCTAGTGAATGACCTGCAGAGAGCTGGGACCAAAGTAACAGAGGCTACCATCAGTAACACACTACGCCGCCAGGGACTTAAATCCTGCAGTTCCAGACGTGTCCCCCTGCTTAAGCCAGTACATGTCCAGGCCCGTCTGAAGTTTGCTAGAGGGCATTTGGATGATCCAGAAGAGGATTGGGAGAATGTCATATGGTCAGATGAAACCAAAATATAACTTTTTGGTAAAAACTCAACTCGTCGTGTTTGGAGGAGAAAGAATGCAGAGTTGCATCCAAAGAACACCATACCTACTGTGAAGCATGGGGGTGGAAACATCATGCTTTGGGGCTGTTTTTCTGCAAAGGGACCAGGACGACTGATCCGTGTAAAGGAAAGAATGAATGGGGCCATGTATCGTGAGATTTTGAGTGAAAACCTCCTTCCATCAGCAAGGGCACTGAAGATGAAGCGTGGCTGGGTCTTTCAGCATGACAATGATCCCAAACACACCGCCAGGGCAACGAAGGAGTGGCTCCGTAAGAAGCATTTCAAGGTCCTGGAGTGGCCTAGCCAGTCTCCAGATCTCAACCCCATAGAAAATCTTTGGAGGGAGTTGAAAGTCTGTGTTGCCCAGCGACAGCCCCAAAACATCACTGCTTTAGAGGAGATCTGCATGGAGGAATGGGCCAAAATACCAGCAACAGTGTGAAAACCTTGTGAAGACTTACAGAAAACGTTTGACCTCTGTCATTGCCAACAAAGGGTATATAACAAAGTATTGAGATGAACTTTTGTTATTGACCAAATACTTATTTTCAACAATCATTTGAAAATAAATTCATTAAAAATCAGACAATGTGATTTTCTGGATTTTTTTTTCTCATTCTGTCTCTCATAGTTGAGGTATACCTATGATAAAAAATACAGGCCTCTGTCATCTTTTTAAATGGGAGAACTTGCACAATTGGTGGCTGACTAAATACTTTTTTGCCCCACTGTACACCTACAGTTCTGCAAACAAGACGTTTATTTCTATTATACTAATATGTCTATCATTATAATCGAAACACATTTTGTATTATTCTAGCATCATGCTGTTTCTTCGCAATATGTACAGCACTAACAGATTGTTTCCTACAGTCAACTACAACGAGTTGTTACAGCAAACATAAATTCAGCATTTTTTGAATATGCCAGTACATAGTTTGAATGATTAACTGTCAGCTTCCCCTGAATATTTGAGGAATAGCTCCTGTGTGTTTGCAAATGTTAGAGGCGAACATAGGAACTCATTGATGCAAAATGTGCCTTATGCAGTATTATAGTATGAATACAAAAAGGCAATCTTTGTATATCCTTCTCTCAAGCACTGTTGCACATTAACCAAGAGCCCGTATTGATGGCATTTTCTTATGCTAAGTTCTGTAGTCATGTTTTTTATTGAATGCTTCAATTGATTACAGATTGAATAAACAACATTTTGTTATCAACCGGTGTTTTTCTTTAACTGGCAATTTCATCTTCTATGGATGCACAGTACCACAGTTTGGCCAATAGATGGAAGTACAACTCAATTTTGCTCACCAGTTTATGTGACATGAATTGACACTACAACAACATGAATTGTTCCTTCTGGAATTCCTCCGTAAGATATTGGGCTTTTCTGCAAGACCAAAGCTTGATGTTGCCAAACTTTGGTAAACTTTGGGCCACAAGCTTAAGTTAAAAACCTAAACGCCATGTAGCATTGCACATGAAAGACCATGTGAGCATTGGTTTAAATAATCAACAAAACTAAACTAAAACTACGAAGAAAAAAAGTTGGGCTGGGGCTTTTAGTGAGGAATTTTAAGATGGTTTTCAACAACTTTCAGTATTCGAATACATTATTATCAATTATTTTTTCACCCCAAATTCTTGCTTATTGCACATATCGCTGCGGATATACATTAAGACAAAACTTCATCCTTTCCCACCGGATATTAAGATAAGGTTGGGTAATACTACTGCTAGAATCTTAACAGAACTAAACTGTTGTCTACAAATGTTATGGATCTACAGAGTCATTAGAAAGATTACAGATGGAACTGAATTAGAGTCGAATTAGAGTCAGACTCAGATAAGGCTGATAAACGACCTAAGCTCTGCAAAGAGTGAGTGTACCCAGAGACAGGAAATTGGAAAAAGTAAGGTGTATATGACAACCATCCATTCCTTTAACCCAGCAGTGCAAACTGATATTAAGACTTGTTATGCTGTAAATGCAAGGAAGAAAAAAATCAGATGTTCCAGGCTTACATTTATAAAAACTGCGATGAAACGTTGTATTTCTTAAATGTAAAAATAAGCAACACAAAGCAGGATTGGTTGCAAGTCATTACTCAATCAGTTCTACACACATTCCGCCAATAGAAAAAGAAAGGAAAGAGCCACCTGACGTCTTGGTATTGTGCCAAACATAAACAGAAGGAATGCCCTTTTTTTATGTGGCAGTCCTAACTTAAATGCCACGCATGAAGACAGTTTGCTGCAGATACTTTTGTTACCAATAGGTGGTGTAGTTTTGAGTTATCGTTTGCCTTCATTCATGGTAAAGTGTAGCACAACATTGTATTTTAAAAGAAGAAGAGGTCCTGAAGCTATCATCTGACGAAAAAAAGCTAGAGCTACTTTTCTTTCAAGGCAAGACCTTATAATGCAATCTGTTGTGAAGCAATCTCATTATCTATTTAAAAAAAACAAAGTACGTCATTCTGTTTGGAGTTTTTCCTCACATCATTCATTATAGCAACCCAGGTCTTATGCAGACTATGCATTGTTTTTAACAGTTTGTGCATGATGCTTGCTTTTATTACTCCTTATTCGCATCATTCCTCATCCCACTTTAGTTTCAGCATCTCATTCTTGTGAAGATCCTTGTTTGAGCAGGAAACATCATAACACAGTTGCAATCATTTATACCAATTCATTTTTCTTTGTTGGTTGTCCACTGTGTCTTTTGACCTGTTTCAGCTGAACACAATGGGAGTTTCCAACAGTTTTTTTGTCCATTAACATTATATTACTGTAGCACTTGAATGAAGGAAAAAGCAATCTCATTGTGTTTTCCTCAGAACACAATTTTCAAGGTTAAAGTGGTAATTACAGGGGCAACACTGAAGCCACTAATAAAACCTGTACTCATCTTTAAGAAGTCAACACACACACACACACACACACACACACACACACACACACACACACACACATGCACTGAGAAAAACAAAGCTCAGCTCTGAATTCGACAAGTGGTGTTGCATCTAAAAGTCAAAAGGATTAGATGATGATAATGCCACAGAGATTAGATATCATGACACACATCTGTAGAAAATCCTCAAATTGATGTTTGTCAAAAGTGGCATCACCTTCAAATACCAAAGCACTCCAAAGCATTATGTATTGGAACAGTGTATAATTTTCCCTTTCAGAAATTAGGATTTGTTTGTCTCTTGTATGCACAATTTGGATTTAGGAGCATTGTAGCGCAAAAAGTAAGATTATCCTCTCTTGCGAGCTACACAGGCAGAGAAACTTGATTTGAGGAGGAAGCAGCTGTGCGGCATGGCAAGGTCAGAGGCCCATAATCCGCGGCCTCATTCATGCGGGATTAAAAACCTGCTCTGAGTTCTGATTAAGAACGCAGGGTTAGAAGATTAAAGACCAGCAAACAAAATGAAAGCAGTTTAAGCCCAATCCTGGAATTCATCAGAATACCAAAACCTTAAACTGTCATTACAACGTGAGATTAATGCAAAGCCCCTCTGAACTCTGTATCAATCTTGATATATCTTCTGTGTCAGAGGCTACATTTCTCTTTCTTAAAAAAAAGGATGTCTTGATAAAGATCTCACACTTTGCCGTTTGTCTCCACCTCCCTCTTCTCAGCTGTTTCTTCTCTATTTGAATATATATCTTTTGTTAATCCTATTCAAACAATGTCAGTTTGTATTGGCTCAGATACTGTCAATAACATAAACAATCCTTATTATTTGATTTTGTTCTAGTGTTGTATGTTCTCCCTGTCTTAGCGTTTGTTTCTCTTGGTTCTCTTGCTTTCCCCCACAGTCTAAAGACATGGAGGTTTGGTTCATTGTTCTAAACTCTAAACTGCCTGTAGGAGTGAGCTTGAATGGTTGTCCCTCTGTGCCCTGTGATTGACTGGCCCACTCCCGCCCGTTTTCAGCTGTGATTGGCTCCAGCCCTCCCCTGTAAAGGATAAGTGGTTACAGATAAAGGATGGATGGGTTTACTTGTTTTTATTTTACCTACTTTTCACAATGATTCCAGTCGTTATCCTTTGATAGACAGACTCCACAGTACTTAGGTAGCAAGGATTAGGAAACAGGAGGCAAGCGGGAAAAACAAGGATTAGAAATTAAAACATCTGGAAGTTAGTTGGCCTGCAAATATAGTGCAGAGAATATACAGCCCCGGAGACCACTTCAGCATTATCATTTTCTCTTGTTTTATTATTTATAGGTATGTCTTTGAGTTGAATGACAATTTATCTTTTTTTATTCTATTCCATAAATTACTGACAACATTTCTCTGTGTTGGAATTCAACAGACACTGGAATGACTGCCTTACATGTAGAGATAAAGATTTAAGAAACATTTGGAGTGGTTTCTTCATTTTTTCCGGGGCTGTATAGAGTAATAACATTGACAAACACTGTTCAGTGTGTCACTCTGACTGCAGACTTGACTTTCCTGCAGGCTAAAACTGACCACAGATACAAATATCATAAAGTAGGTCTTGTTAAACAAGCAGCAACAATTGAAAGTAACGTGTGGTTGCTAAACTTTTCCTTATGCATATTTATTTTTCATTAAAAAAAAGCACAATCAAATGTTTGCAAGAGAAGAACAACAACAGTATGATACTAAATCTCACCGCTGTAAACACCGGATTATCAACTAATATCTCAATGAGCTTTTTCATTTCCCCTGTTTACTGATAAAAAAAACATCTTACTCTTTGTAAATATAAAATAGTGGCACAGCAGGGACATCTGTGACAGCCTTATGAATGCAGAGCTGAGAAGTGGACATAAATATAGTGTTGTAGTTTGTATACCAGGGGTCAAAATCCTAGAGAAAAACCCAATACTTGTGTAATCAATCCAAGCATACGGTCCATGACAACATAAATCTTATAAGCTGTTGAGCAACTGTATCCTAACTGATTGAATGCTGTAGTCACAATGAACTTCATTTTGGGGGCAGCGCAGAAAAGGGGGCTGTATCCCATTGACAGGATTATATAAATGAGGACCATAATACTGTAATCTCCCAGAGAAATGAGAGAAACCAGGGGACATGCCGACCCCAGCTAGCATAGCACCCTGGTCTTTAACTGTCAGATTAACAAACAGCTGGTTGAACAGTGACAGATGACATTCTTTCACACTTGCTTTCTTGTTTTAATATTCCACTCTGTGTTGCATTTGCAACTCCTAAAACATAAGGAAAAGCGCAACTATTCGATAGGATCCATCCATGAAATCATACTGTATCAGTGTCTGACTATTTAACCAGAATGTATCATTCAAGAACTAAGTGGAAAAGCAAAAATGATGCCTGCAATTCCGCATTGGTATTTAATTAACTTTGCCGTATTGAAAGTTAGATTAGGAGTTAAATCCTTTCTTTAAAGCAGCACAGAAAATATCTTCAAAGGGGGAAGCCATCATCCTTTAAACAAATTCCCATACTGTAAGTTATACAGCATTTCATGTGTGCCCTTGTTGAGTTGACCAAATTAACAGTTAGATCATTTTTTATTATTGGTTGCTGATTCACTTGAGTGCAATATCCAAACAGTAAACATCATTTACAAAAGATTCTCAAATATATCCAAAATATATCCAGTTCACTTGTGCAACTCAAGGCAGAAGTACAGGTCTCTGAACAATTTAAAACAACAATTTAAACTTAATATAAGATTTATCTTTATTAACTAATGTATATCAATTAATATAACAGCAGTAAAATCATGTTTTGAACCTTAGATTTGTTCACTCAAAGTGTGTTTCTATGGCAAAGGAACATACTGTGTAATCCTGCTCTCTCATTTGCTTTGACTTTTCTTTTCATTGTCGTCTGAGTTAAAAACATACCCAGGTCCTCCATCACAGCATTGAAAGGAAACTGTAAAGAGGAAAGATATTGGATAAAATAGTAAAAGCAATGAAAAGGAAGACACAGCTCTGAATCAACAGGTCAAAATCAAGAAACCCACTGGACTCAAACATCTTTAACATCACAGTAGAGTCCCTGTTGATTGTTAGATTTTGAACTGACATCATACTGTTTCGGTCACTAAGATACACCTTTAAAACTGACACAGCTGGGAGTTTACCTTTCAGAGCTCAGCATTGTTAACGCCTGTAATCATTTGATTGTTGCAAACTTGTGGTGGGTGAATATTTCCCCCAAAGTTCATTTCAAAATCTATATCCCTTTTTTTTTCATGGTGGGCATTCACACACCAAGAATAGTTCAACTTAAACTTTTGTAAATGAACAAACATTTATTTTCCTACAATACAAATTCAATGATTGAAATTACAGTGTCATTGTGAGCAAATGGGTGATGCTGTGTTGACAATAAATGCAACAATGGCATTAGATTCCCATTAAATATTTGGGCTTTCAAATCTAAATGAGCCTTATATTGAATGAATGCTGTATGTATAATGCAAGAAGTCAGTCAAAAAGCATCTTTCCAAAAATCGTAATCACCAGTCAGTCAATCATAGTTGTTGTTCATAAATCCCACCAAACTGACCTTAGCTACAGGTATTATTATTTAAAACCTGAAATTCCGTCACTGAAAATTGAAAGTGACATAAATCCTATAAAGCACAGGCAGAACAAGCAAAGCTTAGAATTAACTGTTAGATTTCGGGGAAGAACAATTTCATTACATATGCAGGATTTTTCTAATCTGTGGGAAATGACCTCTAAACCAGGAGTGTTCAATATGTGTTTGTAATCCACTTCATAATGAGGATGTTATTTTACAAGCCTAAACCTGAATGAGGTGAATATGTGTCTGATTAGAACTGAGAGCAAGCTAAGAGAAATGGGATTCAGGGATACAAGAAGCTGTGCTGAGACAGTGAGATGTGTCATCATCCAATGTGACCACCCGGGTTAACCTTTCATCCCAAGATCATCTCGCTGAATCTCAACTGCTGCAGGATGAGTTGCTTTACATTGTGTGCAAAACCATAGTAGTGGTTGAAGACTAGTTGTGCTGCTTCACACCAATTGTTAATTTACAAAAGTATAATAGTTGGTTAATTGTTGAGGATCTTGCAAGCAACATGTATGTATGCCAAAAATAAGACCTTGTGGATATACATTCAAGTAAGTATGCAAACAAAATAATATGTTGAATAAAGTATGATTTCTATAGTGCAGGCCAAAAACAACAACAACCAAACCTGAGTTTACCTAACTCCTAATAACCCCTGTTCTCAGAATACACGAGTGAAGCGTCTAAACTGTTCCCCAGAAACAAATTATAAGGGAACTAAAAACGATCACAACCATGAAATATTCAAAATGGGTTGAGCTGTTACTTGAAATCGTGCAAATGATTTCCCAATTGCTATCCTCTCCACCGAGTAAAGGAAAAGGTTGTGCGTGCAGAGAATGGGAGAAATCAAAGCCAAAACAACCGGGAAAAAAGGTTAAAGGACGTAATGTTCTCACATAATTTTAGTCATTCTGAAACAATTCCAACTTGACGAAACATATACATGCATGTTTGTGAACTTTGTATGATACAAAAGCAACAAAAAAACAGCAGACAGTAAGCAACTGATGGCCTGAGTGTAAATCAACTTGAATAACATTTTGTGGGAACACTCATAAACGAAATGGAAACATGAATAAATCAAGTTTTTTTTTTTTTTTTTAAATACATGAATACATACAAAAGTGGTCAGGAGAACTTCTCTCATGTCTCTTTGCACTCTTAATATGAAAATTGCGAAAACATTTTTACAGAACACTTCCAACCCTACTGCAGTTGTTCATAATAATACAACAAACAAGCCTTAAAAAATAACTCTTGCTAAGGTATTCACAATATCATGGCATGACAATGACCTTTTTGTTCCACACAAAACATTGTAACAGTTTTTTTGCAAAAAAAGCAAGGCCAAGATGGTCAAGTGTCATGATGTCAGAAGTCAACAACCATCTGTCATCATAGAAAAGGGTTTCAAACGTATTCTTCCAATCAAGACTAAAATGTCCTTGTGCTCTACATTAAAACTACTGAAAACACTAAACTCTTCATTAAAAAGTATTTCTTTTTTGATTGTAACAATGCAGTTCAACACATTCAGACATGTTTATGTTGGCCCAGTGATTACTGTAGTCCTCCGAAGACAACAATAACAACACAAATGTGTAGGTGCGTTTATAACAGTCTTTGATCAAGTCCCCTAGTGTGTTAATACTTGTTGTGCCATTCGCACTGACCAACACTCACCTCCTCGATGTCCAAGTTTTTTCTGGATTTGTAAATAAACTCTCCAATTGCTACAAAAACTGAGAGGACTAGTCCGGCTGCCAGCACAATAAAGATTCCCCCAATGTTCTCCACACCCAGAGCACTGGCCTCTTTGCTGTCCTCCTCTGGGCAGCCATTCCCTCTCCACCATTTCTCCTTCATCATGTGCAGCTTCCCTTCCTCCTGAAGCTGCAAGATGGCGATGGTGACCTTGTCTCTGTAAGGGGAACCTATAAACAGCAGCAGGATAAAATCATTATTACAGTCAAAACCAGCAACCTTTGGGTTGGTTGTTTTGTGAGGGTTATAGGGAGCATATTGGTTATCATTGTTGTTTGTTACTCATGTCTCTTACCAATTGGGGTTCCCACTCCATAGCCCTTTGAATCTATCAAGCCTCCGATCTGTGTGAGGTTGCAGTTACGCTGGCTGATGTACTCGATGCTGGTCGACTCCATCAGAAGAGCGTAGTCTGTAGTGAGAACCCTCTGAATCCCCTCCCGGTTGTTTTTCACCAAGGCCGTGTTTTTCCTACTGCTCATGAACGCCCACATTTTTTCGTAAGTTGAGATCTTAGATTTCTGTTAAATAAGAATTGGGAAGTTTAGAACAATGCATAGTGGTAGTCAAGGGACCTAACAACATAGACCTTTGCATATAACAGATAATGTGGTTGACGCTTTTATTTAATATTTCAAATGAAACAGTATTTGGAGTCTCTCTGTTGACTAAAGCAATCATCCTGACGAATAGTAGGAGATGGGATGGGACAAGTGTGTACAAATTTGCCCAGGTTGATTCCATTTTCTCCGACTAACAATCAATTCTTGAAATCTTTATAGAAGATTTGGCCAGAGGCTTTTCTTAATCTGCAAGTGTGAGGAAGTTTCTAAGAAACTAACCCTTAACCCTCCTCCTTTTTTTTCCTGAACCCAACCCATCACACGGCACTTGTCATGTTGCGATAATGACTGGTCGCTCAAGGGTAAAACTTATTTGACCCTATATTAAAATCAAAAGTTGTGTTCTTGTTTGCATCCCTCCCCCCCATTTTTGTAAAGTTACATTTTCCGTTTACTCTACAATGAAAAGAAGATTACCTTAAAAAAGGTCATGGTGGAGCCATCTCTTACAGCACCGTACTCTATTTTCGTTTGCTTGGCCAAGTCATCTGCAGAGTCGATTGGTGAGTCCATCCTCTCCACTGTGAGGAAGGCAGCCAAGTTGGCAGTGTATGAGGAGATTATGATCAGCGTAAAGAACCACCATATTCCACCAACTATCCTCGTAGAGAGGGCCTTAGGCATCAGCTCAGATCCTGTAATATAACAACACAATGTACATTATGAATCCCACGAACAAATACAAGTCAAATAAGTAAAGACAAAAATAGCCACGCCATTGATCATCTTATTTTTAAAGGCAGGACACACTTATTATAATATGCATTAGGAGATGGGAAAAGGTGCTCAACCAAAAGGACACTTCTGCCAGGTATGAACACAGCATAATAACATAATGCTATTATAATTGCAAGAAGTGTACCTTGCTGCATAAGTGCTCCAACTCCAAACCAGACACTGTTTATAAGAGTGAAGTTGTTTTCGACCACATCCGAGTCTGGGTTGCAGGGATGAGGGTTGTACCACTCATAAGGAGTAAACCTGAGGAAGAAGAATCAAAATGAAACAATAAACAATATTGAAAAATGACAATGACATCACATTTTGACTCTTTTTTCAACTCGTGTCAATAAAATTAGGAAAAAATCACAAAACTCCTTCTGACCAAGGACACAGAAAACAAACTACTGTTGTTAGTTACTGCAGCAGTGTGCAAACAAATGTTTAGGTCCTTGTTGCAGCCAAAATAAATGCTTGACTACAAATAAATCCAAATGGCCAAATGCATACACAAAGTTAATGAAATTCAGTTTTAAAAAACAGACAAACAATTGTATACAAACAATATTCATTTTGTTGCATTAATTTAAAATGTTCTTTATGCTTTTACCTGGCAATAACAAAGAGCACACAGCTGACACCGAGGCATGCCAGTAGCACATACATCCAGATATCAGGAGACAGAGGGTTGAGGAAGGAGAACACTCCTGGATTGGTGCCGTTTGGTTTGTGGTAGAGGATGCTGATTCCCAGCGTCATGAAGGGTTTGGAGAAATCTATCACCTTTTCCCTCACATATGTGATAGTGAGAGGGGCCACAGCGAGGTCAGCCACCTGGTTCACAAACATCAAGCAGAACCAGAGTCAGATGATACTGCGGATCGCATGGGTATTCTCTCACATATACTGTAATATTGGCTGTTACTCACATGGTCAATGAGTTCTCGCACCATACCGTTCCACTCGCCCTTGTCATTCTGAGCTCCATATTTGCCATCAGACACCAACTTCACCTCATAGGAGAAGCCCAAAATGTTGGAGAGCTCTTTGAGCAGGTCGAGGCAGTAGCCCTCAAAGCGATCATTTCCATACAAAGGCTTATCAGATTTCTTATGCATAACATAAGGATTTTCCTGGAACAAGGCAGAAAACAGACTTCATTAGATTTGTTCAAGATATTCATGATTTAATGCTGTCTGATAATTACTTGAGTTCATACCAGAATAGTTGTGACAATGAGTGTCCTGTTGGCCATGGAGTCGGTCACATTTGTGGATGAGTCCTTGTTGCTTTCTGTTAAATTAAGGCCAGTTTGAGAGTTCCACACGCCAATCTGTACAGAATACAATATTGAAATAATCAGTCATTTGGCAAAGATCCACAGTTGCCCAGGTCACACTTACATGATCAAGGTAAGGAATGCAAAAGGGGAAAAAACACAAGAAAGAGGAATCAGATTACATTGAAAGTCCAAACAGAGATGAGAGTGGTAAAGGAAAAAAAGGAAAAGTTATAAAACACAACATCATAATTAAAGATTGAAATTTCTTGTTCAGCGCAGAAATGTTGAACATTTCTTTCCAACCGGTACCTAAAACATATTTTTAAGAATAAGGGGAAACATCACAGAGGGCTGAAGGTGGAGAAAATTCATTAAAAAAAAAGGTAATATTCGAATTAGTCTGCTAGGGCAGCTAAAGTACAAACCTTTTTCCACACTTTATTCAGGCGATTGTTGCCCGCGATTGTCTTGTAGAAATAATAAAGAGAAAGCATTAAACTTAGTCAAAAACAGCTATGATACATTTTGGCAAAGAAAAGAAAAGAAAAGAGATAAAAACTGGTCAAAGCACTTTTTTCATTTTCTTTTGTTTGGCATAATTGGTACAACAGTTTTCAATACTGACACTGTATTGTTCAGTTCACGGTGAATAGCAGTGGCCCTGTTTGTCTATATTTGTCCTGCTCTGTTTAGCTCTGCTGTGAAAGTCTACAATAACATCCTGTAAAAATAGACTTGGGTCAGATAGTTCACCTTCTCCAAGCCATCTTCCTTGAGGCTGATGACATCTAAATCAAATTCTTTCCGCAGGCCGTCCGTCTTGTTTATAATTATTTGTCCCGTCAAGCCGTTCCATTGTGCCTGTGGCAAAGAGAGAACAGAAAATCTATCAGTCCCTCAGCTTTTAAATGCAAAGTCAAGCAGAAGCCTGAAAAAATTCAAAACATTAATAATTGAGTGCTACTTTAAGCAAAGAACACTGACAAAGGCTAACTGCATCTTAATGGACATTAGCATTGGCTGGATCCCCAATGGAAATATGAAGTATCTCTGAATATATTACACGGTGGACAGTGATGTAAATGGAACAGGCAGCATGGCCTCTGTGTGTGTGCGGAGCAGCGGGGGGGCAGCAGTGCTCAGAGATATTTGAAAGCAGTTGATAATGAAGTGAGCTCAGCTTAATAACAGTCAGGTTAAGTCTCTTTTACAAAGAGCTTAAAGAAATGGGCTGCATCTCAAGAACGCTTTTTCTTTATGTGAAGATGGCATATATGCAAATCAATACACCAACTGATATTTGCCAATGTTGAGCCCTTGGCATTTTGGTCTGGCTGTGAATCAAAGTGCGCCGAAAATAGAATTAAAGGAGCAGTCAACCCCAAAACAAATAAACAGAAATTATTGGGGGCATTTGGAGTGACACAATCCAAATGCCACTGATCGCATGGCTTCACACCACCACAAACTCACAACAACATTTTTTGGACGAATGAATGGTGTGATAAGAGATGGCAAACCAAGCTGAACCTTTTGGGTTCTTTTATCTTTTCAACTATAAAGCTTTTTTAGCAATGTGGCCCTTTGTCATAATGAAGTAACATTTATTTTACTCTGGCCAGAAAGAAGCATAAGATTTGAGATTAAACTCGATGCCGTCACGTTATCCCCTTCAAGTAGTGTCCATTTCCCATGCAAAGGTCTCTCACACCACATAGGTTAAAGGGTATCACTTGGTGAAGTTTCTCTTTGATTAGACTGCTTCACAGTCTTATTGCACACAGCTGTGAGGCCTACTGGACTCCTAAATCCAGATTTATTCATGTCATTAAGTCCCTTTTAAAATCCTCACTAATCAAAAGTGTCTCTGTCTGACCATGTGTTGGTGTCATTACTGTACATGTAGTGATGACATGAATCTGCTCAGATTGGAGAATCCAGATGATAGAAAGGATGAGAATGACCTTCAGCACGGAGACCATGGTCATAATCCCTGAATATACTAGACAGATGAGCATTGTGAGAAAAACTCATTTGGCTTTTCCACTCCTCCCTCAGGAGTCTTTATACCACCCTCACACACAAACATGCCCTGCGTAAACATTGTTAAATTAAAGAGAATAGTCCAAGTGCACAAAGCTCAACTTTCTTTTCTTGAATTGTGAGCTTTACTTGAAACTCTCTTTGCAAAACGTAACTTTTAGTATGAGGCTAAATAAATGATTAGCATTGATTCCTGTAGGGAAAATTGTCTGTTTGCCTTTCCTCCTCCATGAGAGCCATAGTAGCAGCACCCCTGTATTCTTGCTTAAGGGCAACTATTCCAGTTAAAACAGTTATAAAACACAATCTGAACAGACCGCATCAGTGTTTTGAATGTCTAATTTCAACTGTTTGAGTATATGATGCTACTGAAACAATAATACACACATTTTAAATGTATTTTCCAACATCCAGGCAGCCGTTAGTGTCTAAACAGTATCAAATGAGACTCCATAATTAACATAATGTCAGAGTTGAATGTTGTCAAAGTTACATTATTATGTAAGTCATGCTGTCTTATGTATTTGTGTCAACCACTCTAAAACAGCAAGAGGTAGACGGATCATGGCATATCCATGTACACCAAAATAGTTTACAGAGTCTGGCTTTGTCAGAATAGACACATCACTTTCAGCTCTAGTGCAAAACAATAAGACCCCTTCTAACAAAACTCTCGAAAAACCAAGATATTTATTTTCTTTCACAAAAACTTTCAAAATCATGGGTAAAAAAACAAGACTTGGCTTTGCTGAAATCTCAACAGTATTACTACTTAATGATGACTAATAATATAAGGACAGACAAGATGTTCACAATGACAGACTAGATATACATTTCAAAACCTCCAAGGTGGACACAAATTGTTATGGTTTCTCCCAGTTATTAAAATAAGTTTATTTCCTGTTAGCTTGCCACTAACCTCTCCTGTCATTTCACGTCATGATTTGTTGTGAATGAGATGAAAATATAAAAAATAAACACCAGTATGCTCCTTTTAAATGAATGCACTGTATTAAAACAAGCCCAGTGAAAATATAGGCTGGCGGTTTGTTGAGTAGAAGAGCGCAGAAATATGCAATGTTATCAGCAAAGGACAAGAAACTCATATTCTACGCTTCAATGTGTTTATGTATATGAATACTGATTACATGTCTTAATACAGACAATACCTGCTAAGGCTTTACATCACACTCTGCACTCTTTCAGGCTCTTTCTTGCCTTTGTCCTTCAATATTTTGTCCGCACCCGCAAATGAAAAGTTAATTTGTCAAAGGAAAACCAAACTAGAGAGTGCAACTTAACGAGACAGCCTTTTAAATTTCAATATCTGAGCAAAGCTGACAAACTCTGCTTCCACAATTAACCGGGTATATTTTCCATGTTTTTCAAACTGTCAGTGTTTGCATTTAAATGTACTTTTGTGTTCATTGTATTTTCTTTTGTCTGCTTTCAGATCAATAGCTTATGCAGAATTTAATCTAAGAGAAAACACTTAGTATCTACAGTTACACTTTGAAAAAATATATTATACATTTGGTGTTAGTTTGGGGAGTCCTTATTATTTCATGCATTGTGCAATAAACATTCATACAACTCTCAACAGGCAGATCTTAACAGTAGCTGTCTGACAACCCACTCATCTGAGCAGCATGCAGCACATGACAGCAATCCCTATCTCATGAGAACATTATTTCGAAAATTATCTTCACCCACACGTTATTCCTCAGCACTTCTGATCTGCTGACTCAATTGTTTTGCTTCTTCAACTTAGGAAATGAACTGTAGGCAGCACACTGTGAAATTGATGAATGGATGGATGCATGAATAGATGGACGGATGGAAGAAGAGGAGTGGGTGTCTCACATTCATAGGCCAAACTTACGTCTTTGAGCATGTTCATAAAGCGCGATCCAAAGCGCCAGGGTTTGTGTCGGTGGCATTGAAGCGAGCTGACAGTGATCTGGGAGGTGCGCTGCGAGGCAGCAGCCACCATGTAGACGGCGTCATACATCAGAGCTGCTTCAGTCTGAAAGAGAAATGCGGCCGTCATCATCCATCAGCAGGATAACCTCATGCACTATCACGTCAGGACTGCTGATGTTCATGCACATATCCTTATGTTTTCTAAAAAAGTTAAGCCCCAGTTTCACAAAACTACTCATACAGGGAACCACAAGCAGTCACAGTAGTGTTTTTGACTGAAATGTGAGCGTTGAAGAGCTCCTTAAAATTCAGAGTAAATGTTACGTGCAGCTTCCAAAATTAGACTACGTGTTCAAACATTTATGTATAATATCTCAGTCATTATGTTAAAATGTAGCAAATTGTCATGATCCTTGTTTTCTGTCTGTTTCCTGTTCTGCCATGATCCTTGTTTTCTGTCTGTTTCCTGTTTTATTTTGAAATGTTTTCCCTCTGTTGTGTCATGTGTAGTTTTACTTCCTGTCTTTTGGTTTTCCTTCCTTCCTTGATTGTTTCATTGTTGTCACCTGTTGCCCTGTGTTTCTGCCTCCCCTCCCCAGCTGTGGCTTGTGTTGTGATTAGTGTCTTTGTATTTAGTCCTGCTTCACCTTGTGTTCTCTGTCAGTTCGTTGTGGTCTTTCATGTATCAAGTCAAGCGTTTTTCATGCCTTGGATTTCCCTATCGTCTTCATGTGTTCAAGTCAAGTGTTTGTCATGCCCTGGATTTATCGTCTTCATGTGTTCAAGTCAAGTGTTTGTCATGTCCTGGATTTTTTCCTAACTTCGTATTTTTGTAAAACAGCTTTTGGAATAAAGCTCGCCTTTCGTTTGTACCCATACCTGCCTCCCTTTGTTGCTGCACTTGGGTCCTATTTCCCCAAACCCTGACAAATCTGTCAGCTGTTTTACAAAAATACGAAGTTAGGAAAAAATCCAGGACATGAAAAACACTTGACTTGAACACATGAAGACGATAAATCCAGGACATGAAAAACACTTGACTTGAACACATGAAGACGATAAACGATTCAAAATAAAACAGGAAACAGACAGAAAACAAGGATCATGACACAAATGACATTTTCCGATATATTATAGGTTTGAGCAAAGTCAGCAACATGCAGAAAGAAAAAAATGTGAGTTCAATTTCACTTATTTCATTCTGATAGTGAGATGTTTAAATAAACTATGTTCATTCCTTCCTTTCAAAAGAGGTAAGGAACTAGAGGATTTAATCATTTTTAATTAATATGTGATAATTTGCTTAAACACACATAAACCAAATAATGACAAATCAATGCTGTTTGACAACTTCCCTCTTCTGACAAGCTCAAACTCTCCATATATTTTCCATTTCTTTTAACTTTAGAAATATTGAGCTTTCAGTGTCCTTTTGAGCATGATGCTTAAAGTACATGAACAATCAGAATAGCAGCAGTGGAGACATTGTTAAGATGGGGATCCCCACTGGGTCCCTGTCCTCGGTGAACATTTTGCATGAGGAATAAAAGGAGGAAGGTGAAGTCACTCACTGTCATCATCCCCTCCATCATTCCAGATTCAGCTTTGGAGGGAGCCTGCAGCCGCTCCATGGCCCACCTCTCCACCACCGAAGCCACCTGCGGGCTGTCTATGTTAAGCAGTCTGAAGCCTGTCATGTTGACCCCACTATAGCGGTACGGCTCCAGATCAAGGGCAAACAGGTCCTGTAGTGGTACAACATCATCAGTGAAGAATCAATTTGATTCTACTCAAACATACCCAAAAGTAGTTGTGAGTTACTCAGCATGGGACAAAGGGACACTTGATTAAAACAGAGGAACAATATACTGCATAATACTATGGAATTATGCCTGGTGCACTGAAAACATCCAGCAATCTTGTTATAAAAAACCCCACAGATGTTTGAGTTCATCTGCCTAATCTTTACATAACAGGATCGCTAGGTGACTACACACATTTCAGCTTGCAGGATAGGATAATAAGATACCTAATTAAGACAATAGGAGAACTGTAATTACGAGCATAGCCATCATGTTTTTCTATTTAGTTTCAGAGATAAACTATTTCCTGTAAGTATAATGTGAAATGTTTTCTTACCAGTGTGGTGAAGAAGAAGTGGTAATATTCAGTCATCATCCCCATGGACAAGATCTAAACAGGATGAGAAATTAACGGTTCACAGTTTCCCCCCGACTACACGGTCATGTTTTTCTCCAGCCAGCATAAAATATATTTTCTTTCAACCACATCCATACCAAGAGACTTGCAAATTAGATATTCCACGCTTTTTCAGAATTGCCTCATTTACTTTTGTTTGGATAGTTTGTATTAACAAGTTTCAAAGTGAGTATATGTCACAATTTGCTCATGGAGGCGTA
The DNA here is from genome assembly GCF_036324505.1 of Eleginops maclovinus. NCBI lineage: Eukaryota > Metazoa > Chordata > Actinopteri > Perciformes > Eleginopidae > Eleginops > Eleginops maclovinus. Next base: position 18,812,815 of record NC_086366.1, on the reverse strand, counting down.
GTGCTTCCAATTAATCTTCCGTGCAGCTTTAGGTTTTGAATGTCTATGTCTGGCTCAAAAATAGGCTCTGCTTGGATCTGGAAATGATCATAACACTTTCTAAAGAGGATAGAATTACACTAATCTTGCACATAATGAACATTAAACAAAAAAGCACCAAAATAACACAGATACTTCTCTGCACTGAAGAATTCAAATTGGATGTCAAACAGCTCGTTGTATTTTGGGTGTCAAGTTGTGAATTAAACCCTGAGGACAATGAACTCTGTCCAGTGTGGTGGTAGATCCATCCATCCATCCATCCATCTTCTCCCGCTTTTCCGTCAGGGTCACGGAGGTAACAGCTCCAGCAGAGAACCCCAAAACTTTCCTTTCCCTGGCCACATCAACCAGCTCTGACTGGGGGATTCCAAGGAGCTCCCAGGCCAGCGAAGAGATATAATCCCTCCACCTGGTCCTAGGTCTACCCCTCGGTCTCTTCCCAGCTGGACGTGCCTGGAACACCTCCCTAGGGAGGCGCCCAGGTGGCATCCTCACTAGGTGCCCGAACCACCTCAACTGGCTCCTTTCAACGCGAAGGAGCAGCGGTTCTACTCCGAGTCCCTCCCGGATGACTGAACTTCTCACCTTATCCCTAAGGGAGATGCCAGCCACCCTGCGGAGAAATCCCATTTCGGCCGCTTGTATCCGCGATCTCGTTCTTTCGGTCATGACCCATCCTTCATGACCATAGGTGAGGGTAGGAACGAAGATGGCCCGGTAGACAGAGAGCTTTGCCTTCTGGCTCAGCTCTCTTTTCGTCACAACGGTGCGGTAAAGCGACTGCAGTACCGCTCCAGCTGCTCCGATTCTCCGGCCCATCTCACGCTCCATTGTTCCCTCACTCGAGAACAAGACCCCGAGATACTTGAACTCCTTCACTTGGGGTAAGGCTTCATTCCCTACCTGGAGTGGACAGTCCATTGGTTTCCTGCTGAGAACCATGGCCTCAGATTTGGAGGTGCTGATCCTCATCCCAGCCGCTTCACACTCGGCCGCGAACCGATCCAGTGAGTGCTGATGGTCACTGACCGATGAAGCCATTAGGACCACATCATCTGCAAAGAGCAGTGGTGCAATCCTTAGCCCACCGAACTGCAGACCCCCTCCCCCACGACTACGCCTCGAAATCCTGTCCATGAATATCACAAACAGGATTGGTGACAAAGCGCAGCCCTGGCGGAGGCCAACCCTCACCAGAAATCGGTCCGATGTGCTGCCGAGGACCCGGACACAGCTCTTGCTTTGAGAGTACAGAGATTGTATGGCGCTGAGTAGAGACCCCCTCACCCCATACTCCCGCAGCACCTCCCACAGTATCTCCCTGGGAACCCGGTCGTATGCCTTCTCCAAATCCACAAAGCACATGTAGACCGGATGAGCGTACTCCCAGGCCCCCTCCAGGATCCTTGCGAGAGTGAAAAGCTGGTCCTTCGTTCCACGACCTGGACGAAGACGGCATTGTTCCTCGTCAATCTGAGGTTCGACAATCGGCCGGACCCTCTTTTCCAGCACCTTAGAGTAAACTTTCCCGGGGAGGCTGAGTAATGTGATGCCTCTGTAATTGGCACACACCCTCTGATCCCCCTTTTGAAAAAGAGGAACCACCACCCCGGTCTGCCACTCCTTCGGTACTGTTTCCGACTTCCACGCAATGTTGATGAGACGTGTCAACCATGACAGTCCCTCAACACCCAGAGCCTTCAGCATTTCTGGGCGGATCTCATCCACCCCCGGGGCTTTGCCACTGTGGAGTTGTTTAACTACCTCAGTGACTTCCCCCTGTGAGATTGGAATTGATCCCCCTTCATACTCCAGCTCCGCCTCTAACATAGAGGGCGGAGTTGTCGGATTCAGGAGTTCCTCAAAGTGTTCCTTCCACCGCCCTAACACCCTATCAGTTGAGGTCAACAGCATCCCATCCTTACTGTACACAGCTTGGATGGTTCCCTGCTTCCCCCTCCTGAGGTGTCGGATGGTTTTCCAGAACAACTTTGGTGCCGAAAGTCCTTCTCCATGGCTTCTCCGAACTTCTCCCACACCCGCTGCTTTGCCTCGGCCATGGCTGAGGCTGCTGCCCTTCGGGCCCGTTGATGCCTTGCAACTGCGTCAGGAGTACCCAGGGATAACATATCCCGGAAGGCCTCCTTCTTCAGTCGGACGGCTTCCCTGACCACCGGTGTCCACCAGGAGGTTCGAGGGTTACCGCCCCTTGAGGCACCTAAAACCTTGAGACCACAGCTCCCCGCCGCAGCTTCGGCATTGGAGGCTTTGAACACCGCCCACTCTGGTTCAATGTCCCCAGCCTCCACAGGGATGCCTGAAAAGCTCCGCCGGGGGTGTGAGTTGAAGGCCTCCTGGACTTGGGACTCCTCCAGACGTTCCCAGTTCACCCGCACTACACGTTTGGGCTTACCAGGTCTGTCCAGAGGCTTCCCCCGCCACTCGACCCTACTCACCACCAGATGGTGATCAGTTGACAACTCTGCCCCTCTCTTCACCCGAGTGTCCAAAACATGCGGCCTCAGGTCCGATGATACGATAACAAAATTGATCATGGACCTTCTGCCTAGGGTGCTCTGGTACCATGTACACTTATGAGCATCCTTATGTTCGAACATGGTGTTTGTTATGGCCAATCCATGACTAGCACAGAAGTCTAGTAACAAACCACCTCTCCGGTTCAGATCAGGGGGGCCGTTCCTCCCAATCACACCCCTCCAAGTGTCTCCATCATTGCCCACGTGTGCGTTGAAGTCTCCCAGCAAGACTAAGGAGTCCACTTCAGGAGCCCCATACAGGACTTCTTTCAGGGTCTCCAAGAAGGCCGAATACTCTGAACTGCTGTTTGGTGCATAAGCACACACAACAGTCAGAGTTTTCCCCCCCATGACCCGCAGGCGTAGGGAGGCGACCCTCTCGTCCACTGGGGTAAACTCCAACAAAGCCGCACTCAACCGGGGGCTTGTGAGTATCCCCACACCCGCTTGGCGCCTCACACCTTGGGCAACTCCGGAGAAGAATAGAGTCCAACCCCTATCCAGAAGTAAGGTTCCAGAGCCGACACTGTGCGTAGAGGTGAGCCCCACCAGATCCAACTGGTAACGCTCCACCTCCCGCACAAGCTCCGGCTCCTTCCCCCCCAGAGAGGTGACATTCCACGTCCCCAAAGCCAGCTTCTGTCGCCTGAGTCTGGTCCGTCGAGACCCTCTGCTTTCACTGCCACCCTTCTGGCAGCGCACCCGACCCCATCGTTGTTTCCCGTAGGTGGTAGGCCCGTGGGACGGAGAAGCGGAGGTGTTGCCCACGTTGCTTTTTCGGGCTGTGCCCGGCCGGGCTCCGTGGCAAGCCTGGCCACCAGACGCTCGCTGACGAGTCCTCCTTCTGGGCCTGGCTCCAGAAGGGGACCCCGGGCTTCTTCCGGGCCGGGTATCCTCGCTTCCAAGTGTGTTTTTCATGAGGTCTTTTTGAACCAATCTTATTCTGGCCCCTTACCTGAGACCAATTTGCCATGGGAGACCCTACCAGGAACACAAGGTTCCAGACAACACAGCCCCCAGGTTCATCGGGGCACACAAACTTCTCCACCACGTTAAGGTGCTGGTTCTCGGAAAGGCTATAGGTGGTGGTAGATGTTAGGGATAATTCACCTGCTTGAGAACATCAGCTGATGTTTGGTAAGAGCAGTCAAAGATGACGTAAAACTCCTTTCCCTTCTTCATCTCTTTTAATAGAGGACGGGCATCTTTACTTCCTGTTGGCAGCTGGCGGATCTTGATTTTAATGCTGTATCTGGATGGAGCTTTGATCAACTCTTGCAAACGAATCAGTCCTACATTAAAAGATAAGGAAATCGTGATTAGGGTCAACAAGCACAATTTACAACAAACCCACATCTGGATAGTAGGCTACTCCAAAGAAAAGACAGTGGAAGTAAAACTATGTCGTTAAACATAATCAGCTTTTGATTGTGTTTGAGTGTTTGGTTTTCATGGTATTGAAATTACAAAAAAATGCATGTGCTTAAGTCACTGGGCTATTAGGCTACAATTGTTCACAATGCTTTCTAAAGACATAGCTGAAGCTAACTGAGTATGAGACCAAAAAACGCATAATCCAGGTACCAACAAATAGTCATTTGAATAAACCAAGATCTGCTTTTAGATGAGATAAGAAAAGAGAAGGAGGTTCATTTGATAAATGTCAATTCTGCAGGACTATATAGGCTACACTTTTAGCAGATCAAATTTATCTGTGAATATGGAAAGAAACTCCCACAAATCCCCCTGAATTTAAGCTAGCAATAATGTTGCTAATGTTTGCCAGCAAGCTCATATTAATAGTATTTCTGTTATCAGCAAAAACATATTGTAAGAGACACAAACGGATAGAGTATTTACGTTTATTTTACTAACACTGAGCACAACAATTAATATTCAATTAGTTAAATTAATGCAGTTACTTGATTTATCCAATTTATTTTTGAAATAGTTCACCGGAAGTGTAACGCATATTTAGTGTACATTGATGCTAGCTGGACAGTTTCTCACTGTGACCACAAGAGGGCACTACTACTATTATCGATTCTAAATATACAGGTAAACGGCATATCTCCCATCTAGTCAAAATACTTTCCCACAAACTTAATTTTGTAGAATCTATACTTTTTAAAAAGATAAAATTAAACGGTTCAGCAATAGACCAGTTCGAATCACAATAGAGACTCTTAATTGAATTATACATATAAATATTTACAAGGAAGTGTTAGCATAGTCTTGGGTCAATGTCGTCAGTGTCAACTAATGTCAACTAATTTGTTGTTACAACCACCACTAGAGGACAGATTCGCGTAACGATACACATTTTTGAAAGAATATAACGTTACCGTAATCAGTTAAAAGAAGAACCAAAATCCTATAGCACAACAATCGTATTGGTGTACTCTACTACCACACCAAAGGGTGAAGCTCTATAAAGTAAATTCTATACGGTCATCACCAAAGAAAAAAGCATTCATGTTTGCTCATCGTTTCTAACTTCTCTACTTTGTTTGACTTTAATTTGAAAGCAATGAACTGAAATAAACTAGCATGTCACTATTAATACTAGTTTAACTAATTAGGATTATGAAGTTTCCTTCCATGACCACAAGAGGGCACTAAGACAAAACGCCTTAAACTAGCCAAAGAAGCTTGAGGACTTGAGGATAACCTTATTCAAGCAAGAATGTTTTCTTCGGAAAAGGTGGTACCCACACTTTATGGGAATCCTATCTTAGATGGTTTTTGCAAAAAAATGTAACGTATTCACTGTCCTCCACTGGGCACAGTGAGTAATTGCAACACATTAAAGTGGTCAAGAGACGGCATTGGGAACGTAATCATTATAACCTAAGTTCCTGTTTTTAAAATAAAATACAAATTTAGATTCTAATTAGGCATGTTTGGATACGCCCTTCAACAACCACCGGAATATGGGGTTTGCGTTCAAAAAGTGTCTAAGTGACGTCGTGCACGTAGCCTAATCAAGACTTTAATTACCGAGTGAGGTAGTCTTTGCAAACATCACTAGCACCTGGCGCTAATCAACTTCACGAAGCTAGCTAAATTGGGAGTGCTCAAAGATAAAGGTTGATGAAGAACTCCATGGCGGGAGTTTTAACGCAGCATCCAAACATTGAATTTGTTTCAAAAGTAGGATTACAATCTGCAGTCGAAGAAGAAGATGATCTACCAAAGGTAAGAAACATTAACTAGTATACTGCACATTTAGAAGCAGGCTAGTTCTAAAGTGTGTGTGTATTAATGTATTAATTATCCGGTGAAATGATTTTTCATAAATTGCTCTTTACATGGTGGTGTGATTTTGATGTATCCTTTGTGATCAGTAGTTGGTGACAGTCTATTTCCTGGATTTGTCAAGGGTAATTTGTGCTTTTTCCAGTAACTACACAACATATGTTTGCTGTATAGGATGATTTGCCATTTAGGCCTGCCTGACTCTGGATTTAGACCCTTTCCCTCCACATTAGGTGTGGTTGCATCTGGTAGTTATTCATTTAAGTATTTGTAAAGTGAATAAATGACAGAAGCTTGTTTGTATTGTATGGGTTTAAAAAATGTTGGCTTGTTATTCTGCCTTATGATATTGATCCCAATCAGCAGCTCAAGCAAAATGCAAAACAGCTGTGCCTAAATATGTCCTCTTTGCAGGAGGGAGGTCTGGGTTCTGTAAAAATGGGAGCAACAAAGGTCAAATAGCTCTGCAGTAAATTAAAATCTATTTGCTCTATGCTGATTAAGATGGATGGGTGCCTATAGATACATTGAGATGTTAGCAATAACATAGAAATGTATTATTATTGCCATTTTAATTCTTCTGTTTGATCAGGATGTTTGTTTGGCTTAGCTCACCCTGTGCATGTATACAAGTGGTAGGCTCCAGTCAGGTGAATCTCACATTGTAACATGCAGTTGTTTAGTTTGCATTTGTTTTCATTTTTGCGTCAGTCTAATTTAGTTTTATTGAATTTCCCAGTTTAAAATTTTGATTAACAAATGCCACACATTCTTTAGCACTGCTCCTGCTTAGCAACTTAATTCTCATAACTTTTTACAATTTTAATCATAGGTTTAAACAATAATACATGTGGGTTTATCTACACATTTTGTGAACCACACAATTTTGCTAATCTTTTAAAACATTTTCATGATGGTAAATTGCTACAATTTAAAGCAAAAAGGCTAAATAAATGTATGGAAATACAATTTTACAATTACATTTTACATTTAATGTTGTTTCCTCAGACCATGGTCCTTATATATTTCAATAATAATAAAACACACAAAATGTATCACATATTCCAACATTTATGTAAATATCACATATTCAACATTTATGTAAGTGCACTTGCATGGTGTTTTTAAATATATGTGTTATAATTTGACACATGTTAGTGCTCCTTCTGTTTTAACAACTGCTGACATTCAACTCTGAAGTGTTTTTAAGCTTTGATGGTTGGACTCACCTGTTGCATCTTCATAAACAACAGTGACTGTCTTCCACTTGTAGTACTGCACTATGTCCAGCACAGCTCGGCTTATAGAGGTGTATTCAGGATAGAGGTTAATGTAGAAGCTGTCTCTGTTGTCCACTGAGGGGTGTTTCCAGCGGGTCTGGATGTGAGGGACTTCCAGGGCATTACAAATAGACTGGACCGCACTGACTGATGAGCTGTGAGAGGGGCCGAACACTGCCCCAACACCCAGGGCCAACTGGTCGCAGGCTGATGTGATGAAACGGAAAGTGGAGAGAAGAAATAACAAATGATCAACAGAAGGGAAACCCATGTCACATAAACAATATATTTCATAAAAGCTGTCGCATTAAATAATATCCTTACCTCTTCTTGAGGCTTCAAAACTGTCATATAGGTTTATTCTCTGGATATCATAGGTCAATGTGGTGTTTGGCATTAAGGTCCGGTTCCTGTTTATGTTGGTGACCGCAAATTTAAAGGCCAGTTCTTCAACACTAACGGGGTCATTCTCAAGAGTCTCAAAGATGCCGCCTGTAGGAAGAGAAAAAACAGGGTTGGTGAGAAGGGACTTTGGCTTTCATTGCAGGTTACAATGTAAAAAAAAAACAAATGAGTATTAGTAATACATTTTAATTATTGGGATTATCGTAAATATCCTCACGAGCTGTAACACTTGCTGGGAAGTTTTTAATAAAGAGCCTGATTTAAAAAAAAAAAAAACAATACAGGAATTATCAAACTCATTGTTGCTTTATTTGAAATATAGTTTTTTGTGTAAAATGTAAGATATAGTAACCCAGTATGATGTTTGAAAGTCATTTAAACAGGCTTTGAATATATTTTACTCCGCTATTGGCATGACATAAAAAAATTGCAATTATTCTGACCAGGATGTTATAGTGAAATAACATTTTTATTTGGTCCAGTGCCTAGCGGTGAGATTTTATAGTCAGCACTGAAGTGATAGTAGTTTTTTGGAACGATGACTTCAGTAGTGATTCACCTCTATCATAGCGTTGGAAGGTCACAATGACTTAATACTGACAGTTGCATAATGTGGCCCAATTCTCTATGTTACTTATACCGCATAATGCTACTAAGTGACCTGCTTGAGAAAACAAGATTCAATCTCATTCAGAGAAAAGGTTGACCTTTATTGAACTCAACCTATTTACATGGCCTGAATTTCACAAGCTGACACTATGCCATGTGAATGATTTGTTTTGGAAGACATGCATCACCTCCGGTTCATTAAAAAACAACTTCCCAGCTAATATATCTACAGATTTAACAAATCCTATCACAGATTATCATGGCAGACTTTTAAAAGCATCCCATACCATATTTGTTCTCCTTTTTCAACAGTATTTTAGCTTAGTCCAACCATAAACTGCCCAACTCTTTCACCTCATACTCGTATTTGAAATACTTTAAAAAATGTTTTCGATTAAATCATACTTAAACCAGCTTGGGATTTATAGTATCACACAGTGAAGCACAAAACATAATGCAATTTACTGTGCAGAGGTTAAGTGTTACAGCTCAAGCTGCTGAAACAATGAAAATGCAAATGCTAACATCTGAGGTGTAACTGTTTTTAGAGAAGCTGCTTCGTGTTGCAGTGTAAGGAAAAAGATTAAAAGATAAGTGATGCTGCAGTAGATTAACATCATCTACCAATCTCATCTAGAAACGGCACGTTATGTATTGTAAGGCTTACATATTTTAATTTGAGTACAACAGCCATCAGCAGTGTACAAAGGATTTCCTGTTCATGATAGTCTCTTTAGTAATTGTTTTAGGAACCAACTTGCATGCAAAGGTAGCATAACAAAGCACTTTCAACCAGGTTTAACATGGAATTTCGGAAATCTGACAGTCTTTTGAGCATTATATTTAAGTATCCAACTAATAACACTTTCAAGAATTGTTTCATCGGTATTGGCTTTGAAATTGTGGGAGCAAAAAACATTTTAAGAGTCTTTGGATGTTTTTGTTTTAATAGCATTTCGAAATCCAAACATAATCAGTTCACAATAGATACAAATGAATTCTCTCAATATTGAACTAATCAATACACCTTACCATTTCAGAGTAATTGTTTCAGGTTCTCAGAAGATCGTAATGTCTACCAATATCAGCTTAATTGAAAAGGTCCCTAACAGTAATCTTAAGTATCAGCCTTTATCAAGCAAGTAATGCAATTTATAATTTGTTTTAAATCAGCATATAAACCTGCAATTGACTGCTGCATTACCTCCCATTTCACATTTCCCACTACATAGGACTAGTCGAAAAACACTGACGTATGAGACAACTGTCAATATGTAATTTAAAGTAACATTTCTCTTTTAAATACAGTCAGGTTTTAGCTGGCTGCGTGTGTCAAGGGGTGGTTGCTTCAGAGTTGAGAAGATCATTCTAAAAACCGTACGACTCTTAATCCACCACGCTGCGCCGTGGTAATGATACGGCTAGCATGCCATGACCGGCAATATTGATATATATTACTCCAGCTGGGCTCAAGTGCAACACACAATGTTTTACATTTCAGTTATATAAAGTGCAGCATGAAAAGCATCAGGATTAAAGCCAGAAATACATTGTCACCACCTGCGTATAGGGTGACATGCAGTGTCCTTATCCCTGCTGAACATGTCCCTGCACTTTTATAATACCAAAGCCTTTTAGATGTATATTATTTAAAACCGCGTTCAGTGATAGGATTTCTGAAATAATACACTCAGGGTTAAATCTTTTTTCTCATTGACATTCATCAGTGCAGACAGAAACAAGGCCAGTGCAGAACAGTCAGGATGAGTTTCTTTATTCTAAACAAATCCAAAATGAACTGTCTCATGTACATGCAGTAAACCTAAAAACAAAGCCTAAAGGAAGGTTCTTTTAAAACCACCTGTAGTTGTAAATCAATAGTCACATTATCCATGAACCCAAATCATGAAGATGCCATTTTGTTGCTACAATAGTTTGGAAATGACCTCACAAAACTGAGACTGCAGATGGCAATAGGTCATTGCACTCTCTACAGTGTTTGAAGAATTGCCTGTGAAATTGTGATTGATTTGGAACAAGAAAGGTCCTTTAAAAAGCTCCCCTAGAGACCTTGATTGTGAATGACCTTTTTCTTTGCTGTAGCATAGCCTCAAACCCCAAACTGAGAGAGCCTTGTCTGCGCTCCCTGGTCCACTAAAAGCATGCTTGAAAGTGCCAATCCTAATTATTTTACCAAGCCTCAGTCAGCAGCTGCTAGGCCTGTTAAAGTCCCTAATTCTCTCACTGGAATATGATTTTTATTGCAAAATACAATAACCTTTGATCCAAATTTTCACAACAAAATGTCTTCCATTTCAGCGTCTTTGATGTGTTTTCACGGTGTTTTTGTCATTAAAATGGAAATAAACACGAGTTTGACCAGATGGTAGATGTTTGTTTGCGTACAGTGCAGTGGCTGCAGTAAATGTCACAGGCCTTATTAAGGATTCAACAACAAAATAATCCGAGTGGCAGCAGCGTCACACCATCATTTCCAATCAGTGATTTGTTTTGCTCATACTTTCATGGGCTGTGAAAGGCAAAAATAGCTGCTGCAATTCAGATTTTCTCAATTGCATTTTTGTATCAGACCTTTAGTGGCTTTCATAAAAACATGCATCCATCCCGATGCAAGAGCTCAAAATGCAGCTGAGATATACTTCCATGTCTGCAAAGTGCATAAGGCTACATGGCAAATGATTGAAATGAACAAACAATGAATATTGAAAAAAGCAAAGTGTGCAAACTTGAAAACCTCTTTTAAATGAAATGAAAGTAACTTATAAATGTCGGCATTTATCAGTAGCTTTTAATCATATTGATTTGCCATTAGAGACAATTTAATTTACTGCCTCCTCTAGTGAGAAATTATTTATTGACCTCATTGGCTTTTCTACCGTTGTAGGTCTATAAGCTTAGTGGTACCTAAAAAGAGACCTATAAGGAGCTGTCAGACAGCAGCAGTATCTGCTCATGTTGGAATAGGCCACTGTATTCAGTTGCAAGATTTTAATTTTGAAATGAGCTTTATCGTCTATTTACACTCCAAACTTTTTATTGTCGGCAAAAGACAAATATATCTTTTATTGCACAGTTCGCTTATTCATTTCCTCTTTGAAGTTCAATAGAGGCCCACCCCAGAGTGAAAGAAACACATTTATCTCTCCTGTCATTTCCACCTGAGATAAGATCTTAAATTTCTGCTAAAGTAGGCTATAACGAGTTTCTTGATTTCCAGAGGGGGGATGCAGTGTGACGGCAGTTTGCCTGCAGCTCAGCATGGACAGTGCTGGTCCAAGCAATCAGAGCTGGTCCACATCAGAGCAACGCTACTAGGAAATATTGATAGTGTTTAAAGCAGCCAAGCCTTTTGTTAAACATGTCTTTGGACCAAACACATTATTAATACACCTGGTATGGTTATACACAAAATGTGAAACGGGAAACAATGATCCATCTGTTAGCTTGGATGTTGTGCAACAGAGTACCGAAGCCCAGCTATAATCACTCGGTTATCGTCATGCCCATGGCCACGATCAACCGTCCAGACATCTGGAGTGAAGCACCAACCATACTTCATTTCAATTATGGAAAATTGGTTTCAAATTAGCTTATAGATTCATGTGAAAGGATATGTTATCTCTTACATGCATTTTCAATTAAAAACGCCACAAAACATAATGCGCATATCACAAGGAAAATAATTAAATCTGTCTCTAGCCAAGCCTTTCACATTTATGGCCCAATGAAATTGAGTCAACATTGTTGTCCAAGGCAGGCATATAATAAGTTACACTGGGTGCAGATATTTGTTTTTACTTGAGCACCTTGAACTCAAGCAACTATTTTCACAGCTCAACCTGTCTGTGGTCTCTCTCAGACAACAAGGTATTGCGTAACGTACATCTTTGGAATTTCTGTACTGTTGTTTGGTAAGTCACCAACATATACTTAACATGTGTCTTTGTTCTAGCTGTTCTTCAAATGGATAGTAAAAAATAGATCATTGCTTTCTCTGACAGATTTGAAGCTTAGTCCTATTCTTGAACTCTAATATTGAGGTAATGCAAATATAGATATAACAGCATGTCTTAAACTTGATCGATATTTTCCGAAAGCATTTGAAAGTAAAATAAGATTAGGACATAGACATGGATGAATTTAAATAAGAAATCAATCCTGTTTTTATTTTGCAACATAATCCTGTGGCCTGTGAACAGTCCTGCCTGAAGCTGTTGAGGCGCGTTGTGTGGTTGCATTTTGAGTGTAACTCCAAAAATGGGTCATTGGATCATGACTCAGTGCACCTTCTTATATTCAGCTCTCAAACATGGAGTTAGACAAACCAACAGTATAAATGGAATTCATTTCCAATACTGACACAGAGAAAATAGGGAATTTCACACTTTCTGTTTGCAGATGACTCATGGATCAATGCACTGACTCAATAGACTGTTAGCAGGCAAATTGACGAGGAAGTTAGAGCTGTGTGTGATCATATATACTCCAGTAATTGATAGTTTGAGCTTAGAGATGCAGGTATAACTGTAGAGTTAGAGCAGAAATCACTCGACAAGGTTGTGCATTGTAGAGGAAGAATGAATTCAGCCATACCCTGTCTGCAAAACATAATAAAGACCTCTCTAATCTCCTGCATAAAAAAGCACAGCTTCTTTTGCAAGGAAAACACTTCCTTGTAATTTGAACACTGCAGAGTTCGCTAATTTTTTTTATCAGGGCTTTATATTAATTCAATTTATAAAGAAGGGTTGAGAAAAACATTGCTACAGCTACCATTAATTACTTTCCAATATAATTTTCAGGATCACTGAGCTTCCATCTCATCTTTAATAGGCCAGACAATGCTGTGGGGTGATGCACGCTTAGGAGGTCACAAAAACAAAAGATCTGGCTCGTGCTGCAGGCAATGCTGATAAACCCTGAGGCGTTGCTTTTTATAGGCTTCCGTTCCTCCCTTCAGTGCTCAGAACAAGAAATATAACAGTGTTCAAGTTAAGGCATCTGTGTGGATCAGTTTTAATCCAGAAAACCCAAATAAAAGGTGAACTGATCTTTAGAGCCTGATTCTAATCTGGTTTTTCTGATCAGTGCAGTTATCAAATGAAGGGGAGCCTTTAAGGCAGAGGGACACAATGACGTAGTGTTTTGCTTTCTCCTCTCTCCCCATCCTGGGCTTGTTCCAAGTGAGCCCCCCCCCCCCACCCCCCACCCCCACCTCAACAACACCACCAGCACCACTCCAACCTGGGCCCATGCCAGACTGTGAATGAATGAGGAAGTCCTAACCAGTCTACTATCTTCGTTTGATGTGGAGCACTGAGGTTTCTCTGTTTAAAGGATAGCTGCTTGCGACCCAACTCCAAAACATTTAGACTGAAAGAATTAAAATCAGGTTTATAATCTGTATCAAAGCTACCTAATTTATAAAAGCGCTGGGTGTAAGACTCTTAGGGGGATGATTTTATTAAATCGCTGGCTGGTAGCAGTTTATCAAACCTTTCACATCCTATGGGTTGTATCGTAAATGAATTAATCAGATGTCACCAATAAATGAAGCATGCAAGCAAGAACAAAAAGGACGTTAACAAACTGCAAAATCAAGAGGAGGCTAGGCTGCTGCTTCTGTGCTCTCCCCAATGAGCAGATTTGGTCGCTGCCTAAGTACCATATTTGGGGAAGAGACTTTCTGCATAAAGACGATTAGTGTAGTTGTTTAAGGGCTTGAGAGAGAAGATTTACCATTATTACCAACCCCAGTGCAAAGAGTGGAAGCCAGTCACAATCTGATGCCAGCACTTGCCAAGACAGAGCAATGTTAATTGAACGAAGCCACACACCATATGGGAGCGATTAGGATGTGTGCGGGTCATGAAGAGAATGACAAAGATTAGGTGGCCTCAGAGAGTGATAGATGATTTAGAGAGATTAACAATATAGTGCACAGATCGGGACCAATAGAACGGGTGGTGGCACCAGCCTATTAGCCTTTAAAGTTATGTAACGCACACGGCTCAATTTTAAAGTCTCTTTTAGAAGAAGAGGAAATTCAGAAAAATACAAAGTTGCGTAGGAGAAAGTCCTGAAGCCTTAATAATAAATAAAAAAAACGTGTGATGCAATCTCCTAAACCATAAGGGGAGCAGAGAACATTAATTTGCGAGCAAATATCAGCTCCATTGTTACAAAGTTACATCAGAAATCAAAGGGGATAGTTGGAGCTTGAACTCTGTTTTTATAATTAAAAGTGAAGGCAGGGTTCTTGTCAACTCTCAAAGGCTTTACAGACAATTTGCAACTCAGATCCACATTCACAGATGTCATTAGCCATCATCATGCATATTCATCAAGTCTAAATAACTTTCAATGAGACTGGCCACTATTTTCTATCGCTCTGTATCCATTTCACATTCCCCAGTGCCAAAAAAAACCAAAGGGAACATGCTTTTTCTGTAGAAAATCCTAATCACTCATCCGCCTCTGACCTGCACTGTCGACATGGTGGAACAGAGACAGAGAATATGGCATTAGCCAATCAAGGTGGATTAATCTGATTTAGGTGAAAAAAAAATATATGAAGTGGTTTCAAGGGAACGTAGAACTCTGTCCTTAGTGTACCTCCCTTGTGATCTCTTTTTTATAAACATCATTCCACTATTGAATACAGATTACTGATGATATGATTGCATGATCCAGAAACAAGTTGTATAGTGGCAGCAAGAGATAAATCTGAACGGCATCAAAAATGCAACATGAACACATAGTGATTCCCTTTTGCAATGTTTGGTTTTATCATGCAAGGAGTTAAGTTATCCTCCTCCCATTAACTCCGCTGCCGTGTCTGAGCTGCACAATTGCTTTGAGTAGATATCCTTACATGACTTCCACATGTTAATATATGACAAAGTATACAGAAAGTCAACTTTTTAATAACACATGCAATAAAAGGTAGACTAAGTTGATAACCCAAAAGGGAAATTAACTTCAACCTGGGTCTTGTCATCACATAATAAGCTCCGGTCTGTATATTTACACAAGGGAAGGACTTAAAAGGATAGACCATTTTACCACTTACCTATTCTCAGGACCTGCTGCGAAGTGAGCCAAAACTCTGCTATAAAGTACAGCAGTGAAAATAACAATCCCTTCCCTTTCGCCATGGTCCTCTCTCCAAAGTCGAATTTAACATTGATATCAGTTTTTCTGCCCTCTGTAATTCATGCTGATGACTTGCCAGTCCTTGTATCCGTAAAGAAAATAAACTGGCATCCGACCCGCATCCATCCCTCACACATTGTGATGAGAAAATACAACAACCAAAACACACACTCCACCTGCAGCTGTCACTGATCAAAACTCCAGTTTTCCCATTTTAAAATCCTTTATGTGCCAGTGAGGTTTTTCTTCCCATATTCACTGTCCAGACATCCCTCTTATCATGTGTTTTTTTTTCTGGTTCACACTTGAATTGCAGGCTGCAACTGAGGAGGAGCACTGTGCGCCCGGCTCCTCCTGTCACGCGTGCATTAATGAAGAGTGCTGTTTGTGATTAGTGTTTTCAAAATAAAAGGTGACCTGGCAACCCTATAGCAACAATACAGAAAATAAACACGTTTTAAATGTAACAGACTTATAGATATTATGCACATTTTATTTGAATATGTAAACAAATCTGACCCTTAATTGTACTATTTCCAGTGGTGTGCCTATTTAGTTATTAATTAATTTATATATCTTAATGATCTTTGTCTTTCATTTTCATTTTTTTAATTAAATGCAGTTGATTAATATATTCAATCAAACAGCGTTTTTTTATGATTCTATTTACCTAATTTCCAATTCTTTAGTCATGTAAATATTTAATTATATATCTGCTACAATGCCTTTATTCTGAAATCTTGCCTGCCATGTTTCCTGTCTCCCTCTTGTTATCTTTGGCTGACTTGACACAGCTGAGCATCCCTCCCGTGCAGGCACTCAATTGAGGGCACAGCCAAGCCACTAATCCGCAAACATGGATACGTCCTGAAGATTAACTTCAAATCTGGCAACGTTCGACCTCGACAACGTCTTTGCTTTGGTACACCGAGGAATGATTAAATCTTTGCTCCAGTCCTGATGGAAACGCAAATCTAATCTTCAAACTGGTCTGTGGCGCTCTCTTGAAGATTAACTACCTCACACTGTTTATATGAGACAGTCTGGTAGGAGAATAAAATGTGTTCACATTACCTTTAGTGGTTTGGGGTAGAAGTCAAAAAGTCGGTTGTTCAGCTGCACCGATCATCAACTGGTGTGAACACTGACCCCCCCTGCTCCTTAGAAGGTATAGGCACCATGGGGTGTTCGTTGGTTTTTGGTATTACTGTAATCTCTCACTATGATTTAATTCCCCAGAAATAAGCTAAATTAGAGACAAAATGTTTTATCACTAGAGGCTAAAAATGTACGGTCTCTTCTTGAGGTGAAAGCGTTAATGATGGTTAAATCATACAACAAGTAGCATATAGAATATATCCATCTTTTTTAAATCAAAAGCTAATGTAATGCAATGTAATGACATAGTGTACCCACTTCACCATGTTTATCATTTTCTAAAAACAGCCTAGTCCTTCAGTTTTTGGTGTTTTAAATATGTACGTTGTTAATAAAGCTTCAGCTAAAGAAGCAGTGAAAGGAGGGCATTATCCCTCTGATGCCTGCTCAGGGAGTCCAGGGTTTTGGATGCTCCTGACATTCTCTGGTGTCCTCTAGTGGTGAAAAATCACAGATTCGAGGATTGATTCAGGCCACAATGTTGATATCATAACAAATCATGCAATAATCACAACACACAAAGTGTTTGCTGATACAAAGCTGAGATATATTTCAATGGTTCAATAGCTCTTTAACATGTGTATGTGAAGACCCATACAGGTGGTCTAACCTTTTTACATTATGTTGTCATTTAAAGGCTTTGAGTTCAGCACAATTGGAACGCAAATCAAGCACTTCATAACACATTTACCATTACCACAGTTATTCAGTAGCATTAAATATTTTCTTATGTGCAACACATCTTAGAAAACACGTGGGCAATATGCAGAAAACCATTCTTAACTGGTTGCTGGTCCACCACAGGGCTATAAACACATGTCTTCTACTTCGTCTTAGGAATATTTTTGTTATTATTAATAATAACCGAAATAATATATTTTGGAAAACTATTGCCTCTCAGAAAAGATTAAAAACAAAAAGGATTAACTGTATAAACTGTTACATCTCAAAGACTGGACATTCCACCTAAAATGTGCGTGACATTGTTGTTTATTGATCATTTGTAATACAAACTTATGACAAGCAACTTCAAGAAGGTTTAAGTGAGTTATACTGTTAGTAAAAGACAATTAAAAACACACTAAAACAATACAATTTAAAAAAAATACAAGACAGATCCAAAAATGCTAAACCTAATGTCTTTCTATTTCTTGAAAGTAAGCCCATACCTTATTTACACTAACATCAACAGCAGTTATATTCAACCTTGTTTTTTTGGGTATTATTTGTAAGAAAAAAAAAATCAACACATCTACTTGGGCGTCCGGCAATCATTTATCTTCATCTTGCCTCTTATGTACAGCAGTTTCAATAAGCTTGTGCTGATAAACTATAAAAGCATAGTGTTTGTGTCTTTAATGTTTAACTAGCTAATTAAAACCCACTCACAATGTTTGTTTAGATGTATACACCAGGACTGCTTCCACTGCGAGACTGTACTTGTGTCCTTGATGAGTTATATCCTATGAACACAGGAGTGTGTGGAACTGGGTGAAAACTGGACTGGTAGGACGAAGCAGGATTGTGGATGTAAGTCAGGGAATATGGTGGGGTGTTCTGGCTTATGTACAAAGAGTTGCCTGGTGTATACAAGCTCTCAACATGGTTTGAGCTCTGCATGGAGGAATGGTGAGCCAGGCTACCTTGATATAACAAGGACTGATTGTCAGGCAAACCTGGATTATAGACGACAGGAGGGCTGATTAGTGTTCCGTCATTGGTCATCTCTCTGGGCATGTTTTGCATTGGCGTTGCAGGTTGTTGTCCAACAAAGCCGTTGTCCTGCAGAGAAGGATGGTAAGCATTTGATCGGAGGCTGGGAACACTGGAGATGGGATGATACCTCATTAGAGTCGGCCTGCTGGCTGCTGGCTTGTAATGTAGCAAGTTGGCTTGGTTGTATATGTTGAATGAGCCTTTGTCTCTAGGTATACGGCGGCAGACGAACAACAGGCCTGAGGCAAAAAGGAAGGCGCTGGTCACCCAACCTATGTATAGAGCGTCTCCAAGCTCCCTTCTCTGGGCATCGATTAGCAAAGGATTATAAAAATCTTGAATGATGACATGACCTGTCCACGACACCGGGATAATGACACAGATACAGGCCATG
Organism: Eleginops maclovinus; assembly: GCF_036324505.1. Classification (NCBI taxonomy): domain Eukaryota; kingdom Metazoa; phylum Chordata; class Actinopteri; order Perciformes; family Eleginopidae; genus Eleginops; species Eleginops maclovinus. The sequence goes on along the minus strand of NC_086366.1, from coordinate 18,794,240 downwards.
AACTGCATTCCACCTGCAACCATCAGGATGATAGTTTTAACCCGATCATTATTCTGAACACAGGATATACAACGCATTCCTGCCATTGCCACAAGGAGCCCAAGTCCCGACATGGCCAGAGAACAGCACATCAGGCCCCTGGCTGCCTGTAAATCCGCGGGTAGGAACAGCAGGGAATCGTACACCTTACATTGCATCCTGATGTTGGATTGTCTGTAGCAGTTCATCCACAAGCCCTCCCAGCGGGTTTCCATCACAATGATGTTTTCCCCGATGAAAGCTGTCACCTTCCACATGGGCATCCCTGTAGTAGCCGCCGCACCGATCAGGCCAATCAGGCCAACAGCCATTGCGGCTATCTCGGAAATTCCTTGAACCATTTCGCAGTCTTCAAGACGTCAGCTATGTCCACATTAGAGTAGCCCACGTTGAAATCAAATGCTGATGTTCTAGTATAACATCACAGAGTCTTGGTGGGAGACATGTCCAAGGCAGTAAGGGTTTTCCTGTCTGACGCAGTTTGTATGCTTTAAGTAAGAGGTGGTTTGTTATGGGAAAGATGCTGTGCTGTCACCTGGTTGGCTCAGAGCAATGGGGGTAAAAGGACCTCTGCTTATTCTGTGTTTATGGTTCCTCAGGCAATAGTGGTATCTGGGCCATCAGCTACTCCAGCAGTTTACACCAATATATCACAACAAGATACAACAAAAACTGCTCAACTTCAGTTTTTTTTTAATCAATGACATGTTTTTATTCTCCCTAGTGTATTTCATTACAATTCAGAAGTAAACATTTATAGTACGATGAAGCACATACACTCCTGCAGTACTGATGTTGTCCACAGGGTTGCAGAGATGGCTTGTGAAGAAATGAAACAGAGGAAGCTTATGTCACACAGTGCAGTTGATATTCAAATCTCAATGTAAAAAAAACAACAACATAGACAAATGGGTTATTCATTTTGCTGTAACAGTGGAGAAAAACATCAAGAAATATTTTCAGTATGAAACATCAATGAAATGTAGTGTACTGTACTGACAACCAGTTTATAAGGAATTGAGATTATACAGTTTCAGCTTGCTTTTAAACACAATGAAAATGAAATGTGCTGACCTAATGGTTCAAGAGCTAATAAACTGCACTGCTGGGGTCCCCCTGGGAATGAACTTGAAAACGTCTGAAGCTTCAGTCTCAAGTTTCAGTCTCAAGTTTGAATGCAAAATGACTTGCAAATTCTTTAATCATGAAATGACTGCGAGGTTGTCTCTGTCTGGCTTCTTCACAAACAGTAAGCTAAACACACCTTCAACAAACAGTCTTAAACCTGCATCTCATGTTTACTCAGCCATTTGTTCAGTTTTCGTCAGCTCCCAAAAGCTCCAGGGCACAATACCAAAGTTAAACAAAGACTTACAATTATTTCCTGGTTGAATAGACCCACAAAAGCTGTTTTGAGTTTCAGACATGCATTCCTCTGTAATACACACAATCAGTCACCAATAAATCATTTACTGTCCTAAGGGTAGTACCTGTGATTTCCTCGTCCCATTTCTAATAGTGGTTTAGACTGGAGCAACTGGTAAAACTAAGCAGGCAAAGATTGGACTCTGTGTAAAGTGTACTTGTAAGATGGAAAATAAACAACAAGGATGTGTGACTTAATGTGCATGTGTGTTTTGTGCAATGGATGGGGGATATACATTTGAATACGAAGCTCAAGCACAGGTTATGTGTTAAAGGAAATACATTGAATTATCCAGTATATGTATATAAACTGTGTCTCTAACTACAAAGCGCTGTCATATGTACCAAAAAAAGCATTTTAACAGTAAACAAATATACACCTGCGTTATGTCTACAACTCAATGGTTAACTTATATACAGCGTACACAAACAGAATCGGGAACCTACACTAAAAAGGGTGTCAATAAAAATAAGATTATACAACACGCACACAAGTCATGTAAATCATGTATTGATTTATACAGTCCGTTTTACAATGTGATTATAGACTGAAATTAAGATTGTGTTCTCCTCAAATAATGTTTAAAGAAGTGATTTTAATTATATTCACAGCAGATTTTTTGAAATGTGTTTTTGGTTTGCTTTAACCTATAAAAGTGTCAAATGTTTGGATTGCACTGCAAAGGAAAGACGTATCAAAAAGAAATCCCCTTGTATAGGTGCACAATATCTGTGATCATCATTACCTCAATCTGTTCAGTGTTCAGAGATATGCCACCCCCTTACAGAGGGGTGTCCGGATGAGTAGCTGTAGGTGGTTGATGGATGTCTTGACAGCATTGGCTGAAACTGGGGTTGTGTTTGGGGAAGTTGCACCAGCTGTTGAGGCTGTAGAGGCTGTGGATAGGCAACGTAGTCAGAGTTCCTTGAGTACACGTACCTCTGTGAAACCTTTTCTTCCGACTGCAGATTGCAACAAATAAAAATGCATCCTCCAGCGAAAAAGAAAGCGGAGGCCACCCATCCAATGTAGAGAGCCTCTCCAAGCTCCCTGCGCTGGGCGTCAATCAGCAAAGGGTTGTAGAAGTCCCTGATGATGACGTGACCTGTCCAGGACACAGGGATGATAACGCAGATGCAAGCCATTAGGATCAGGCTTCCTGCAATGATGAGGACCAGCCGCTTAGCCCGGTCATTGTTTTGGATGCATGACGTGCACTGAAGCCCCACCATACTGATCAGCAGCCCAATGCCACCCAGTGCCAGAGAGCAGCACATTAGCCCCCTTGCTGCCTGCAGATCAGGGGGCAGAGCCAAGAGAGAGTCGTACACCTTACACTGCATTCTGATGTCGGCCTGCCGAAAGCAATTCATCCACAGACCCTCAAAGCGGGTTTCAAACACAATGATGTTCTCCCCAATGAAGGCTGTGACTCGCCACATCGGCATCCCAGTGCTGGCTGCTGTCCCAATCAGCCCGATCAGGGTCAATATTAGACCCACTAGCTCCAGTCCTGAGTTGGCCATGCTTTCCTCCTCTTATTCCTGCAAACTCATGCGTTCAATAATGTGTGGACACCGTGTGACTATAAAGGGAAGTAGTATATGGAGTGTATTTGCATCCTAGTGGAGGAGGAGCAGGTCGTGTTCACCTGTTCTGCCTCCTCCCTGTGGACAGGACACCATCATGGGAGGGGTGGGAAATGCGACCGGTTGCCAGGAAACTGAATACCCCAGGCCCTTTCTTTTCTTTGTACACCTAACCCAGGAGCTTCTCTAAGCTGCCACCTTGTTTATTCAGAAGTCTCGATTAACATGCTCAGATCACATTTTACAGGGAAAATATATTTTTAAAAATCCCAAATTTGTATATTATCTATCTATCCATCTATCCATCAATCACGGGGTGTTTAATAAATCATAAAATGGTTACTAGCTGTGACTTAATGTTATACCAGTTATAAAACAACATTGAAAAACTGTTCAACATCATATTTTGTAATATTTATGTCTTTTATCATGAGACAGGGGTAATTCTAGTGAACCAATGTGTCACTGTCATTATTGGATATCTTGTCCCATGTGTCTGTCTGCTCAGGAAAAGGCTTGCAGTTGGAGCTCTGGCTTGTTTGAAATGAAATATCTAGGCTGGTTTGCTGTGTGGGTAGACCTGTGTGAACAGTCTGGTTTTACCAGTTAAATAACATTTACACTGACGACAATGGAAACAACATACCAACCTTCCACTTCCACACCCGTGAGCTAAATGGGTGCAGTTTGTTAGGCAACATAATAAAAACACAACTTATGTTTCTTTACATTATCCCTTTATTGAAAATCACAATAGCCATTTTATGCATGTCATCATTTAAAAAAAGTACATTCACACAACAACTCGGCAGTTAACACAAATCATATGGATGTATATTATCTGAAAAAGGCCTAGTGCATAATTTGTTCTCAAAGAGCATGTCGACAGAGGCAGTTAAGACAGTGAAATCAGTAAATTTTGTATAATGCTGTTACAGATTGAAATACTTCTGAATGATTGATATAATTTAGTGTTAACTACACATATGGCAACAAACAATACATAAAGTAATTCAGCACAATTCATCATGATCAAAACACAATCTGTTCCATAATGAATTTCCACCTCTGTAATAAACTTGGCTCTCTTTGAGGAAGTAATAAAAGATTGGGCCATTTCCAGTGACGGCCTTTTGTCATATTAGTCCGTTCAAACTCATTCAAATGTGCCAAGTCTTGGCAAGTTAAAAAAAATAGTCCAAAAAGGTCTTGATTTTCCTTATTAGTACTGACTTGGTGTGTATGCCACAGACCCAGGTGGGGGTAGTGAGTAGGGAGGCTGGTAAGTGTAAGCTGGCTGGTATGTGTATGCAGGCTGATAAGCGTATCCAGGTTGGTAGATATTTCCGTTGTTGTATACAATCCTCTCATCTGATTCCTGGGTGCGGGGAGCGTGACGGCACAGCAGGATCACTCCCGCAGTGAAAAGCAAAGCTGAAGTCACCCAGCCGATGTAAAGAGCCTCACCAAGCTCTCTGCGCTGGGCATCGATCAGCAGAGGGTTGTAGAAATCCCTGATGATGACATGGCCAGTCCAGGACACAGGGATTATGGTAGTGAGGCAGGCCAGAAGGAACAGACAGCCCCCAGCAACAAGAACAATATGCTTGGTGCGAGCCCGATGGTCCACCACTTTGGTACACTTCATCCCCACTGCTGAAACGATGAGGGCGATGCAGGACAGGGCTACGGAGCTGCACATCAGACCCCTAGCAGCCTGGAGGTCTGGGGGCAGAAACAGTAGGGAATCGTACACCTTGCACTGCATCCTAATGTTGGCTTGTCTGTAGCAGTTCATCCATAGACCCTCCCAGCGGGTCTCCATGACAATGATGTTCTCCTCGATAAACGCTGTTACCTTCCACATCGGCAGGCCCGTCACGGCTGCAACTCCAATTAGTCCAATGAAGCCAATGATGAGGGCCACTACCTCACAACAGATGGCATCCTTGCGGTCTTTCTTCTCAATTCTCCTTTTTTCCTCTTCAACAGAGTCTTGATAGTCTGCATATGTCCTGGCCTGCTTCTCATCGTAGTAAGAGCCTGCGTAAGATTGAGGCGGCTTGCTGTAACCGCTGTAAGCAGTGTAAGCGGCCATTGCTATCACAAAGCCAAAGTTAGACCTTTGGCTGTTCTCTTCCGGCTCCAGAAACAAATCTGAGGAGAAAAGCAAGACAAGGAACTTATACACCCAGAAAGACATGCTAAGTATGCAATGCAATCTTACTGGTTGAGCTGCTCCACAGCCAGATAGATGAGAACACAACAGAGAGTGGAGCTTATTTTGACATGCTAATACAATTGCCCCACAAACAATCAACCATTTAGTTTCATGATTGAGTAGATTTAATCAAAAACAGATGTAATCACTTTATAGGGTAACGTTTGGTCTAAGTATGTTGATCAAAGCAATTATTTGAAATATGGTAAAGTAATTTCAAAACCACTTTAATACTACATGTTTTTAATTTATTTACGATGGTTCTAAACAGAAAACTCACTTGCGAAAACTTTACTATAAACATAAAAATAAAGTGTCTATAATATCATTACTGTCAAAAATTGGGACTAGGACCTTAAACTGGATTTATTACATGTGTGGTGTTTATACCTCTTGTCTAAAACAATTGGTATGAAATGTAAACAATATAGTTGTGGATATATTGTGAAACAGAAAGGCTACATAGTGCTTTTTTTTTTAAGAATTGGTAAGAATCTGTTGTCTCTCTCTAACTGTAATCTGATAGGATGATCTCACAGATGTCAAACTGTCTCCTCCTTCAAATGTAACCTGAGCTGATAAATAGGTGTGGAGCACAGAAACCCAAGTAGGATAGGTTTCATTGTATCATAGTGTCTATTTGCCAGCCATTCGCACCTTGTTACTGCAAAACTGAAGTCCTCCTGCCCTGCCTTTTAGACAATCTGTACAGTTTCGAAAAATGTAAATTGTAGCGTTCCCGGCTGAATGATGGTCTAACTCTGGAACTGATGGTATCTGTTTATTGTATACAGTGGCGGTTCTACATGGAATTACACCCCGGGTGAGATCCCCTCCGAGAATCTTATAACTACCAAAACAAAAGTGCAAAAAGAAACTCCAAAGGTCATTTACATAAATCTATCTGCATTTGGTAATAAAATAATGATAATACCAACAGGTTTCAAATGGTGTATTGATGCATTAGAAAAAATACAATTTATTTATATAGACGGTATAGAATTGTGAGAGGAATTTGTATTGTTAAACATACTGATTACTTAATAAGCATATCTATGGACTAGAATAGTTTTATATAATTCACATTTTCTTTTGCAACTGTAAAGAATTTGGACTGAGCATACAACAATGGACATGAGAACCATAAAAAGAGTTGGAAGAACGCTATGTACATTTGAAATGTACAGTAACGGTGATTCAAATGTGTAAATAGTTAGGATAAACATTTACATTCATACATAAATTGCACACTCTTGGCCATATCTGGTGACCTTTGCTCAGGTAGCATTATTGCAAAGTGGAAGATGTACAGCTCAGTTCTTTACACATATTCTTGTTGCTTATAAGAGCTGGATGGCGTCCTCCCAAGGAACACGCTCCCCTCTTTCTGTATGCTCTCCGCCATGAGATGCACATCAGCATAAGGCTCTTCCTCCTTTGATCTACGTTTGCAGTAGCTTGACAGAAGGATGACCCCAGTGATCAGCAGAATGCCAGAAGTTGCCCAGCCAATAAACAGGGCCTCTCCCAACTCCCGTTTCTGAGAATCCACCACTAGTGGGTTGTAGAACTTTATGATGACGGTGTGGGCCACCCAGCTAACAGGGATGAGTGTGGTCAGAAAGGAAAGCAGATATAAACTACCCCCTAAAGCCAACGTGATGTTCTTGCTCTTTTGGTTGTCGCCACAGCAGTTGCTCTTCTTGGTCCCACATCCTGTGACAAAGAGGGAGATGACAACCAGGACTATGGACACACACATGAGCCCCCTGGCTGCCTGCAGCTCTGGTGGCAGAATTAGCAGTGAGTCGTAGACCTTGCACTGCATGTTGAAGTCGGCCTGTCTGTAGCAGTTCATCCACAAGCCCTCCCAGAGTTCCTCCATGACTATGAGATTGGCACCAATGAAGGCAGACACCCTCCACATGGGCAGGGCCGTGACAGCGATGGTCCCACACAAGCCGATGGAGCCCAGGACCAGGGCTAGGACCTCCAGCTTTGCTCTCATGGCTCCGAAGCAAGTGCTCGTCTGTCGTTTTATGAAGAGACTGCTCCAACAATCTTTTCTGTTAGGCTGTCAATCTGTGATAATATCCTCATGACTGCAATGTCATCCTACTGGTTTTCATTGGCTTCACTTCTATTCCTATCAGCCTTTCAGGTGCCAACATCACTGCATTTTGTTAAAGAGTGGCCGTCATTACTCTCCATGCATGACAAGCACATATACAAAGAAAGAGTATGACTATGTTGACATGTTGAAACCCTGCAAGTTTATTGCTTGTCACTGAAGTTTACACAGTATTGGGTATGTTATACGGCTTTACGGCTTTTAAAACCTCTTCAAACTCATGAAAATAAATGACACTTTGGAGAGACCACTTTTTCACAATCGCACATTCCTTTACTGTAGTATATTTTTATGTTGTGCCCACTGCCCCTACAATTTCCAGATTCAGTTGATGTGGCATGTAATTGGATGGTTTTGTTAATTGAAGGACACTGCTAAGAAAAGCTATTTTTAAATGAAGTCTGACAACCAAAAATGATTAGGCATATTTCCTTTTTTATTCACAGTCAGTCTGCAATCATGGACTGAAATACAGATGGGGAAGGACTACTCTACATATTATACCTATATATTTTACTTTACAAAAACAATAATACAACATTGTAGAAATACTGTTTTACAAGTAGAAGTCCTTTTTACTTATTAAATATATTGTGAAGTACAATTTTTGGATTCTGAACTGTGGTGGTATAAAGTAGCAGGAAATTAGTACTTTTAATATTTCAACCTGGATACGTAATATGTTTATACCACTGCAAGTACCTCAAAAGTATTCTTAACTACAGTATGAGTCAATATAATTATTTACCAACCACCACTGAGACTCTATAGCATTGTCCCATCAAACACATGATGCATGGTCATCCTTATGTATAACACACATGCCCAAACATAACTAATTTGCTTCCCATGGTTATCTTTGTGTGTGCTATGGGCATTATTAAAACAACACAGTTCTATGGAGTTATGTTTTATAAAGTGAAGTTTGTTTTGAATCATTAAGTCTCAGATGGCTTTAATGTCAGGATCAGAATACTTTATTTATCCCAGGGGGGAATTGGGTAAAGGTTCGACTTTAACTGACTTTTCTGTTTTAAATTAAATTAAAGGAAATAGTGTATTGATGCTGCTGCTTCTATGAAAATTACAATCTTATCTTGGTTTGGTTGCAGATAAGACAATGGGCGATTTCACAGTGAAAGAGCCACTTCTTTATTTAAACATAAGTTGGTCCGGAAAGTTTACACCCTGTTGGTCATCCTGTTTCTGAAAAGTACCTGTGACAGGAAAGGAAGGAGAGATAGAACGAGATCAGGCAGGAGAGGTCACAAAACAGAAACTGGAAAGCCTGTCGAGCAGGTTTGCTGAGTGATACCATTGTCACATCTCTAGCTGCTTTAAATGTAAACAGATACACTCAGGCTGAGAAACGTGAAGTTGACCTGTAGCTCTACATACATCAGATGTGCTTTGAAATATTTTCTTTAGAAATGTAACCATAAACTGCTGTTATTACAGTTTTAGAATAAAATTTGAGATACATTGGTTTTAAAATGATGATGCAATTCAAAGTAACCAAGTACACATTATACTGTAAGATGGTGCAAGTGCTGTGGCGCAGATAGTAATGAACAACAACATCAGGCTGTGTGTGCCACCTGCTGTAAGTTAATGTGTCCTGCACATTTCTTGACCCAAATAATTTTGAGATCATATTTTTAAAGAAATGAACTGACGTTTGTCTCCTCTTTATGTTAGTTATGTGTTTAAGAGAGAATCCTATAAGTCTACCTTTTTGCTTTTTATTTGGGGTAACATACGAGTCTGTTCCAGGGCATTAGCAAGGCAACCCTGTCCCATCTCAGCTCTCTGCCATTCAGCACTGCATCAGATACTGTCGCTGCAGATCTACAGCACAATTCAGTCTGAAGTGATCTTCCCCTTTTTATCTGAGTGAGCACCAGTGCTTTTGTGGTGGGGGTGGTGATTGACAATAGTGAGGGGGCTCCTGAAGCTTGGGTGACAGGATATCCATAGAGCTCAGAGACAAGAAAAAGAAGAGATAGGGCTGTGAGCTCATAGTCTGGGCATATTGTGCTCTGGATCGCTGATGAAACAGGAACAGCCCAAGTGAAATTGTGTCAAGACAGTAACCCTAGAATTGTGAAACTGTGGATTGTTGAGGTTAGGTATTTAACAACAATGCAGATAAGTTGTTGGGTGTCGAGATTCACAACATTTTTAGGAAGTCAGTGGCTACCATCCTTGAAAGGTAGACAACATACATCTACACTTCAATGAGGATTCATGCAAATACAAATAATTGGCTGATATGAGGTGTTTTGTTTTTTTCGTACATTCCTGTTATTGCCACTAAGTGTGCAAGAGATTTTCTATCATATCTAAATTAAAGATTGTTGGTAAGGTTGTGGAGCGCATATCCCAGATACTGTAAATGCCTTTCAGTATGTGCTGGAGAGCACTGGCCATTTTTGATAATGCATTTTTCTGTTATCATTCGGGTATTGTTTGTTGTGGATGACGCACGTTTTATTCCTGGAAAATCCTGACATTTGCCAGAAAAAGAGCAGAGCTCGAACATAAAAGGAATAAAACTCTGTAATAGGGCTGCCCCCGATTAGTCGACTAATCGTTATTTGGCCTTAAAAATATTCGTCGACCAGTTTTTCATTAACCGATTAGTCGAGAGGGGAAAAAAAGGTCCATCTGCGCGCTGCATGCGCTATAACGCGTCAGGCGGAAACCCTCTCAGACTTCATTCAGAGCTGTGCCTGGTCCTTAAGTTATTTTGTCGGGCAGGATATCCAAAGTGTGCGATCCTTCTGAGCATGTAAGGAATGAGCCCCAAAACGTGACATGCAAACTCCGCTGGAAAAAAGGTGCCTCCGTATCCACGCCATCATAACAAAACACGGAGCTTTATTATCCCCGACAATGTGTGTTCCTTCCTCAGACTCGGAGGAAAACAGCAGCAGTGAGTCAGGCAGTAGCTAAAACTACTAAAACTCAATGCTCAGTGTGTGTGCTCGCTGCTTGTACTCACACACATTAAGAATCCTTACTGGAGCTTCTGCTGTTTGTACCGCTGCCGGGCGGACTGCTCCGTCCGTGCAGTGCGCTGTGACTCTGTGCTTTCTACGATCTACAGTTGAATTTATATTTCAACGGTTAATTATTACAGTTGTATTTTATATTTCATGTGGAGCACAACGCACCATCCTGTTATAATAAGGTTCTTTATCAGCCTTTTTAACTGAAACCATTTTGGGAGAAGAAAAAAAAATATTATGATATTCTTTTTATAACTCATAATATATCATATAGGTGAGACGATGAGTCGACTAATCGCCTGAATTGACGACTATTAGTCGACTAGAAAAGTCTTTAGTCGAGGGCAGCCCTACTCTGTAATGATGATGAAATTGCATTGCAAAGCAGCTCCCTGAGCTTGCCTTGGGGTCTAATATAATTTTTCTTATTTAGCCTGATCAATTTACTTTAACTTCGTTGTAGACACCACATACTTTCCCATTTCACGATTATTTTACATTTCAGTCTATTAACATTCTCAACAGATTTCTGAGCATTATTCTTTTTTTTTTAAACCAAGTCAGAGCATCTGTCTGAATTAACTACACTTTGATTAAACATTTCCTATTCCCTGTGATAATTGGGTTAAGGCCCCTTAACCACTTTTCAGGCACCTAATCAGTTGTGGCTTGAAAACACAAAGTGACTCTAAACGTCTTCTGAAGACTATCTCTTTTGTTGTGGCATTTCAGTCTGTAGTTTTGGGGGCCTTTCAGGTTGGAGAGCATCTATCAGCTGCATAGTTTCTGTCTTTTAAGGCATGTCTGAGCACATTGAGCATTACGTTTTCCCCTCGCATCACAAGTTTGGGTTTCACGGATGTTATCAGAGCTGCAGGGGAGGAGTGAGACTCTTGAGTGAAACCAATAGATTTTTGAACCACACAAAGCAATGAATCACTACAGGGAGGTGCATTGAATTATAAGTAGGAAACAACTGTATTTATTATGATATCAATACATTTCTCTATATACACACAGTAATAAAAATGCAGTCTTAGTAGCACAATGAGTTGTTTACAGGTATGTCTTCTTTCACTGTTCAGGCATACTGCAAGTCTTTCCCCTTGATTGCTTGAGCAAATTTGGACTTTCTTTGTGGAAAAAAATACATCTTATTTTTTCCAACTAATTCATTTACATATGAATAAATAAAAATACATTGCATTGTGATCAATTAGCAGTGGACACTCTTTTTGACCACACTTTTAAAAAATAACTGATAACCGTGCAAATTCCCTACAACACAGACGGACAAATTCACAAAGCATGGATTGTGGTCGTGGATGGCACCTTCAGGTTGCTCAACACTTGCGACTGTTATCTGCACCTTCTCAAGGTGCGAAGCAAGATCACATCAAATACTGCGCTAATGCTTTACATGGCGTTGAAGTGTTGCGTCTTATTAAAATCATGCAATTATCCATCTGGCAAAGTATACCCGATGACTTTCAGCCAGGAAAAGAATACACCATAATCACAGGAAATTCTGCGTGTGACACCCCTCATAAATGTGCTTCAGTTACCACCTACTCTACACCAATTATTTCACTGTAGCTGTGTTTGGCTTTTGCGTGGTCAAATGATCCTAAAACCATGAGAATTGGTCGAAAACAAAAATAACTTTGAAGACTTCTGAAATAAACAGAATACTTTAATGTTGTAATAATCTGTACTGAAGATAATTTGAATCATTTTAATAATCCTCTTTTTGGTTGCTTATACCTTATACCAATCCTTAGGCAACCTATTGAGAAATATTTTCTACAGCTACTTGAGCAATATTGACACCCCTCATAAATGTGCTTCAGTTACCACCTACTCTACACCAATTATTTCACTGTAGCTGTGTTTGGCTTGGGCTCATCTGTCTTAATCGCGACTGTTTTTGCAATGAGGCTCATTTACATGTTGAGGTGCTGAATGTATGCGTACTACCCAATTAAAATTGTGCGAATAGCACACAGATGCTATTCGCTTGGCAGATCAGTTAAGGGATGGGCATTTAAACATTTTTGGGTGAGGATTTGTGCAGGTTTAGTGGCCACAAATGCTGTGCAATTCTTTTGTGAATTCGCCCCGGAGTGTGCACGGTAAGTATGAAATGTAACATTGAGCGTTCTTTAAATGGCAATACTGAAAAAAATACAAGAAATTGGTTTCACAGTAAGACAGCAAGCTGAAACAGCAAATTCAAGTAAAGCAGGATTATGTTAAATAAAAACAAATACAATTCCCCTTAGCGTCTGAGACATGGGGGCCTTTTACATAATCCCAATATTAAATGTAACTACAAAACAAAAAAATGTCAGGCTAAAAAGATAGCTTTAAAACAAGAGAACAAAATCATATATTATACATAACCATAAAATATGCTCCAAAAAACATGTCAGTGTCAATTCATGTGAAAATGTACAAGTACAGTAAACTATGTAAGACGAGACTGTCCTTTTCAGTTATTCTATTTCTTTAAGGACAAATAATATACAGCCCTTAACTATGATAATATCGGAGTCACATAGACAAAACAAATATCAATGTTCTCACAATAACCAAATTTGGCAACAGCAGGCAGGACTATAGGTTGCTGTCCAAATGTGCAAACCATGCCAATCAAAGCCACTGATCTGATTCCATGATTGTACCATTAGTTCATCTCTCAAAGCTTACACATGACTTCTATGTAACAGCATTTGATTTGGGATAAAGCTCCCTCATTCTAGATTCCTTTATTGCTCCACTGATGCTCTAACCTTTACAAAAAAGCTATCAGCACAAGTAAGGTAAGGGAGTATATATCTTCTAGTAGCTGTGTGCGATATATGTCAATGCCCATGCATTGTTTGTGAATATGACTTGATCTTTATGGGGTCCAATGTGAAGCCATCCTCTTTTATGTGCCACAGTCTGGGGACAAACCGGATTGCTGCCTTTTGACCCAAATCTCATCGTTCTCCATTTGCTTTTGATTCTCCACGTTATCATCGATCACTACGCTCTGCTTCTCGGTATCGGACAGCCTTATGTCATCCGGCGTCCCACTGGCCATTGGGGTCTTAAGGCTCTCACTCTCCTCTGTTTCTTCACTCTCCAAGGACAAAGCCATGACTGAGGCCTCCAGGTTGGCCTTGGAGGACAGCGCTCTGGGTGACTGGCTGAACTCGTCATCCTCATCACTTAGGATGTCCGTCTCTTTAACCTCTTCCTGGTCTTCGTATTCTTCTAGGTCAAACTGTTCTTCCACCCAACGATCTGTGTCTCCTGCTAACTCGGACTGCTGCAGCTGCTGACCTGGGTCTTTGTCCTGCTGCAGCAGGTTTGAGTCGGGCTCCTGCGGTGAAGTAATGTCCTGGTCTGGCTCACCGTCAAAAACAATGTCAGTGTCTATGGTGAAACGATTGCGTACTAACTTCCTCCTGCCCAGGGTCCTGGTTGGTGCTGATGCTGCAGGAAATGAGAAAAAATAAAATAAATAATATTAATATTCAATAACATCGTGCCACGTTATAAAGCCAGCTCCCTCCTCACCACCCCCTCACTGCTCATATGTCAATGCTCCTAGACTCCGAGTGTGGAGAAGAGAGGGTAGGAAGAGTTAAGAAAGGATGTTGGAGGCGGTTAAGAAAATACATCTCTAAGCTGGTTGAAAAACAAAACTGATAAACTTAGAGTCAATTTTTTTTGGGTTCAATCTACGTCAAAGCACCCAATTTGTTAGGTAAGAAGGAACATGTTTAAAATCAGAACACTTCAATCTGTCGGGTGATTGCAGCCCAAGACTGGCATTTACCTGCTCTATTTATGGCGGGCCGGGCTCCCTTCAGGGCACAGAGGCGCTTTCCTCCAAAGGGCACATACTGCTGGTTGAGAGGTAAACTCTCTGTTTTAAGGAGCTGCCGGCGGTGCTTTTCCCTCAAGATAGAATGGACTGTCTTCAGAAAGTCTTTTCTGCTCTCTGGAGAACTGAAGGAGATAGAAGAGCATGTTATCAGTGTGTCACTCAGCAGATAGCAGCAGAGAGGACCGAGAGGTGGCATCCCAGCTCCAATCTCCACTGGTTGTCATCAGGACAGACACTCACCTACAGCACAGCTGAAATGTCCTTTCTGGCCTTCCCTCTGACTCAGACTTTGTGTGGACAATCTCACACATGGCTGAGCCCTCCCCATCTGAGAAAGTAAAACGCTAACGTCATCTCAAGGACAGAGCATCCCAGGAATAATAATTTCAGATTTTATAACAATGTATTTTAATACAGCACTAAACATTATGTATTATGTTATCTACCTGCGTTGGCCAAGGACCTGACTTGAAGGGCGTCAGTTGGGATCATGTGACGGTATCGGAAGGGGTCTTTTTCATCTGAAGATGCAGAGACCCGATGGGAGCCAACCTACAATCAGTCAAACAAAGGAAATTCATTTTTAAATCTTGCTATTTCAACCCACTGGACTGATTCTGAAAGTGGCATACTGTACGAATTGTAAATGGTAAAGAATTCACAATGCTTTAACTAAATCTGTGATATTTTACGGGGGCTTTGGGTGAAAACCTACCATTTTCTTTTTCTGCTTGGATCCATCTTTGCATACAAAGACCACTGCCGTTTTGAACACTAGGGAGGAATGGAAAGACACACATCAGTTATCACTCAAAGCGGAGATGACTTTAATAAGAGTGTCCTCCAAGATTTGGTAACGATTAGGCCTGACATACCAAATGTAGCAATCTGGGGCTCTTTCTTCCATTTTCCTAAGGAGGCAGGGGGGTTGATCCAGGTCACACTGGTGTGAAGCAGCAGGTCCCCCATGGACAGATCAGCCACCTGGCAAGAGCAACAAAATATCGGAAGTCAATCTACATGAATTCTTTAGATGAGCGGACACAGCCAAGCCACGTTTTTCCAACTTACCTCTTTCTTTTCACCACTCTGCTCAGTAATGAGCAGATCGAACACAGCTCCGAACTCCTCATGGATCTTTTGCATCTCGTTGATATGGCTGGCAACTTTGTTCATGGCCTTCATGGCAACTGCAGATGAGCAGAAAACATGGTTAGCGTTGGATTGGTGTGACCGTATGCTTTCACCCACATTCTCTACTGTCAAATCGATTTTCATCTTTTCAGACGGGGTCCTACCGTCCAGGTGGTAGTGCTCCTCGCTGTCTGGGTCTGTGAGCGAATACAGTTCCTTTAGCAGGAGGGGATACTTCAGCACCCTCTGGATGGGTTTGATCAGGTAGGATTCCAGGGTGGAGGAGTGCTGCTGCTTGGGGTTGCGCTCATCCAGGAAGGCCTTGAAATCGGTATCGGTTTTGGCTGAAATGATAAATAAAACACTTATTACAAAACTTCCAGAAAATATTGTCCATCATTTTTGTCAGAATTGAATGTCGTGTTAACAGTAATAAAGTTTGTATTTATATTTGAATAGACATTGTTTGGCTAAGGTGCTGAATATTAACCAGGTTAAGTCAAAGGGGATTAAACTGTTTCTTTGATCATAGAACTAGTACTTTTATCTATGAACAGGCAATCACAAGTGGGCAGATAACAAACATTAACTGCTTCAAAAACTTTAAAGCAACAAAAAAAAGTCAACACATTACAGGAAAACAAGCAGCAAACAAAGGCATCAATATGAATGCTAAAAGGTAGTGGGTGTGCTAGCTAGAGAACACACGGTTCAACACCGCTGATTATACATTTCCAATGTTGCAGGGCTTTTTAGCCCATGGAGACACCAGCTTTGAAGTATGCAGAGGTCAAATGGACAAGTGTCTGGCTGACAACCCTGCCTTGCAGATTTATGGAGCCTTGCAGGATATGGCAGATGGTTGATGGATTAATACATCTTCCCCTTTGAGCCAGGGAGGAATGTTGACCCAACAGCACTTTACTCACCCTTTACGAGGACCTTGGGGACTTTGGTGTGGCTGGCGCAGAAAGCACTGTAGATTTTAAAACGGTCTGCGTAGTACAGGAAAGAGCCTCCCAGGGAAAAGAGTATTTTCTGTGAAAAAGAGACGATAAGTCATCCAACCAGTCATTACAGAAGACTTTATGGGTGTTTTAAATGCTTGTTGATGATCCTATCTTTTGGTATACGTTACTCAAAAAGGGTTTACCTTAAACTGATCCACTGTCTCCAACTTCTCTAGATCTGGAACCAGTCTGGTCCCGTCTTCCAGGGTCTTGAGAAACTCCAACTGAAACTCCACCATTTCTGCCAAGTTTCCAAACAGTACATCCAGCTAGAGGAAAAGGGTATTGGAACAAAGTTAAAATAAAATCCCCTCATTACAGTTTGTCTTCTGTAATATGTCTCAATATCTTCTCATGGTGCATACACTAGAAGCCCTCTGCTACAGTTAGAGCATGGAACCTCAAACATTATAACACAACCAAATTATTGTCAGTATTGCAAGTGCATGTAAAACACCTCTACTTTTCAACCTTCCCCCCCACCCCCCTCTGTCATCCTCCACTCCTCTTGTCCTCGAACACAGCTACTCTTCACATGATTATGTAACCCACTTTTTTAAGAACAGTTTTGGCATTTAAAAGCCAACTTCCCCTCAAAGGCTGACAAAGAAAATGTGACATACCTCATCCTGTGTGAGGAAGGTCTCTTTCTGCAGTGGGGTTAAATATCTCCCAATGAGGCAATTGAGATCCTGCAAGATAAGAGTAAATTAAGTTTGATCCAGGGTTGACGAATCATTACCTGGAAAATAGATGTGAAAAACATGCAGCTTTGACACAAATCTTTCATATTCCTCACTACAAACAGTGATTGAATCACAGGGAAAGTTGGAAAGTTCCTCTTGGATCAGAGATGGAGTACATGCCTTTCTGCAGCTTTACAAACCCAAATAAATAAAAGACTATGCCTACAGTTACCTGGGCTGAACTGTAGAGAGCCTTTGAGATCAATAACCAGCTATTACAAAAAGTAATACATTAAACCATTTAACTTCTCCAAGAAGCCTGGCTGGCACTCTAAATGTACACATTTTCACATGTCTTGTTAATTAACAATCAACTGTAGCATGTATGAGTATGTATGTAAAGAGGAGTAGCCTAGGATATGTTTGTTATTAAGAATGAAATAATCAGCTTGAAGGTGTAATGTCTCACTTTGAATAGAAGGAACAACATAAACCGATTTGATTCTGAAGGGCCTGAATCACACCAGCATTCTGAATACCTGCTAATCAATGTGTGGGTATGAGTTGTCAAGGCAACGTTATGAGCTTAAAAAGCCTGTAAGAGGCATATTCATTTATGTCCAAATTGGTTTAAAAAAGGAAAGTATTTAAAATGTCAATTGGTGTCTGCCAACATGTGCCAAACAAACTGCATCAGCAACGGCTGAAACCATCAGGGATATGGGAGGTATTAGTATTTCAAATACAACTTACAAACACATTACTTAATATGACATTGATTGAAGTAAAGTATAGTCCCTCTTCATTTATTCCTTTTCCATTATTTGGTATCCCCCTTTATTATATTAGCAGTTGAGCTACTGCAAACTAAGCACAGAGACATAACGTCTGTTTGGTTCGGAGTAATTAGAACAAATAGCCCAAGTCCACCAAAAAACAGACCATCCCCTTGAAAGGTTGTACAATACAACATACATCATGCATAATGTGATTTCTATAATAAATATATATGAGCCCCTTGTAATGAAGTATAATATTTTAGATAGCGCTGACATTATACCATTATACTCCCTCTCTAACCCAGTTATTGTACCAAGCCACATTTATACCAGGCAGAAGAACATTAGGCAATATCCAGGCAAGGGCACAGCTGTGTCCCCCTTACATCTCCTGGGACACAGAGATAAATATGGATTGGCCATGTGGAATAGGTAATGCGTAGGGCTAAAACAACCAGAGGCAGACAAAAACACAGATCGATGGACAGGAGGAACACACACACACACACACACACACACTAAGAAGAATGGTACTTACTTTGACATAGGTGCGTTCGGTCTCCACTAGTTCACAGATGACTTTGCGTAGTTTGTCGGCATCAGAGAGCTGTCGGAGAGTTGCAGGAGGTGGGAAGGGTGAGTCTGGGCTAGGCGAAGAGGACACACACTCCGTGGGATTCATGTCATGGAGACTGCGGCAGAAAGCGGCAACCTGCTCCGTACTCTGCAACGAAAAAAAAGGACGGAAGTGTTGAGGAACAACTCCTACTCCCTGTGATGTAACTCCAGCCTGAACTCGAAGGAAATATCCAAAAGAAATCAAATCGGTAAAGAATCAGCACCTCAAATATAAACTTGCCGGAATCAATTTAGGCCTACTGGTGTGCACAGATTCATGACTGTGCAGAGAGTGAGCCTGCAGAGAGGCAGAGACGCAGTTCTAAAAAAAATCATTTGCACTAATTTGGTCTATTTTCAGTCTGTCATAACAATGGCTCTCCACCGCCCTCTCTTTCACTCACATCCCTCTTCATGCGTTTTCTTCCTACTTACTGATCGCTGGTGTAATGATTCAGTGCTTTTCACAGATTCAAAAGTATACCCACAACAGTGTCTGTCCACATGCAGTATAGTATAGGTTGCCGTGGAGACCAGAGCATTAGACTATCATTCTAGACGAAAAATAAACCCCACTCAGCTTAAACGGCTTATTAGTTACTTTGTTTGCAACATGCTAAAACTTCAGCAGTCAGAACAATTACATCGCATATAGGCTTTGTTCATAAGAACACAAACAAACTAATTCTATTCTTTTGGAAAGAATTGAATAGATCAAACACTAATTACCAAATGCTTTTCTATAAGTCGATGACACATGAAGCTTTATAGAGAAAGCTGCCGGAAGCAAACCGGTTTGGCCACATGACAGGCACCACTAGCAGGTACTGAGCGCACAACAGGGAGCTAAGGTTGTTATACAGATTTTTATAGACCAGACAGAAGCAGTTTATCCCGTCACACCTACAAGCTCCTCTGGGAGATGATAACAATATAGTCTCGACACAGCTGCAGAAGATGTAACGTTATAATTCTTAAAATAAACATCTTAATTGTGTTTTTAGTAACTAGTCTCACAGTGTAAGCTTCAAAAACACATCATTTAAACTGTGAAATACCAATTATTTTCACGATGAAAAACGTACCTCAATCAAAAGAACACTGTTATCCAGTGACAGTCGTGCATCTTATACAGCTTTGCAAATGACACTGGTTATAATCAGCATTGTTATCTAATCAGACTGACAAATCCATATGTGAGGCACGACAACAGTTTGTCCCTATTAATATCGTTCCCACAACAACCAGGCAGCTTCCAGATCAACAGATGAACAAAGGAGTGCCATCATGCCTGTGAATATAATGTTGCAAATGCAATTTACACCAATGCCCTTTTTGGAAATGTAGCTAAATCTCTATTAAAAGAGCAGCTGCATTTCGTCCTCTTTTTTATGGTGTTTTCCGGTTTTCCACAGTAAAACATGTCTGTATGCCTTTATTTGTGTATGCAGTGGTTTACTGTTGTGAGGACAAACTGTACATTTAGGCAAAATAGAAGTTTAAGAGCACAAACAGGCAAAGAAGTTAGAAAAAAAAACATACGCAACAACAGCACAAAACCCAAATATGCAACCAAAAATATAATGCAGAGAAAATAGGGTAGACAAATCCTTTAAATTAACCTGATTTCTTTTTCTTGCCAAAGTAAACTAAGCAAAGTGTACTGAATCCAAGTCCAGTCACATGATTCACAATGTAGACTAATCAACACAGTGGCAGCTTGGGTGCACGGACTGCCATGACACGACAGAACGAGGAGACAGATCATAGACGGGGGGCAAAGCTTCAAGTATTACATGAAAATCACAATACGTAGAAAAGAGAGACTGCCATGCGTTAATATGTGAGATGCTAAAGGAGAGGATTTCTCTTAGCAACTGAAGTATAGATAAAAACTGTTACAAAGCATTAAAGCGCTGATGAAGTAAACAGAAGACAGCATCTGCCTTCTGAAACTGAGAGAAGCCAACAATCAGAGAGCGACGTCTACAACAGTCCGGCTGTTTGTAATGTAACCCAGGTCTTCTTTGGTCAGATATGGAGAGATTCAGCTCCTGAGCATACAACGATACATTTTGGCATCCTCTGAAGCACTTCAGTGATTATGGGACAATTCTGCGACACAACAGTGACTCACTGCTTGCTCTTGTCTGTAGCAGCAAAGAGTATGTGTGAAACAAATTCCCCTTTCTTGCTGAAAGAAAAGGTGCAACTCTCACGAGAATAAAAACAGCAGCAGCTTACGCATGTATCACAGCAGCAGCAAGAGGGAGTCAGGTAGAGAAAAGGAATACAAAGAAAGGAATCTCACCAGATGAAGCATGTCATACATGGAGTCAGTGGAGCGCTTGCTGTGTTTGCTCCACTTCAGGACGGACATAGCCAGGTGCAGGTGGACAGTCAGTGACAGGTAAAGTGCCAGAGAGAAAGAGACTCCAGGCTTTGGAAAAGTCTAGTATATACTGCGCCTCTCTAATACATGTCTCAGCCGTTTTGTCTTTCCTCTGATTTAGAAAAGAAGGAGAAGGTTCTGTTGTGTTCCTGATGAAGATGAGTGGAGCTGCTCAGCCTCCTCCTCTCCGCCCACCAACGCTTACAGCCTTCCAACTCCCCTTCTTTTCACCCTCGTTCTGCTGTATTTCTGTCACTAATATTCTGATGTTTTCTCTCTCCCTCTCTCTCTTCTCTAAACTCAGGCACACAGTGTGAGTGTGAAGATCTGTCCAACTCCAGCAGCATTGTAAATGAGTCTTCATAATCCTCCAGCCTGGGGATGAGAGCAAGGGAGCAGGAGGGAAGGAGTCTCCTCTTTAAGGTTGTGGTGGAGCAGGATTGGCTGGGCGAGCCACGCTGCAGTAGAATATAAATGCAGTTTTCAGGAATAGGGGGAGAGTGATGGGGAGAGGGGAGCTTCAAAGGAGCAGGCTGCATACGAGGGTGAATGCAGGAACTACCAGTGTGGGAATATTGAAGGACAAAAAGGAGTGGAAAATGTTTAGGCGTGCCAAAATGTATGTAATAAAAGTAATAAATCAAATGAGATATGGGTTCCACCAGCCAATATCCCAGCCCTTGTATAGATAAGTAACCGAGGGAAACATGAAAAATACAGTAGCAGAGATTAATGTCCTTCCTCTCGCGGTCGATGCCAGGACTTATGTAACAACTCACTCTCATTACTTTTCTGAAGTGCATTTTTACCCTCAGGTAATTGGGACTTCTCCAACAATGCCCTCAAACAAAGACCAACATCCAATGAGTGTCGGAGGTAGAAGCGCAAAGCGGAGTCAGTACCTTGTGGTCGGCACTGATGGTCATTCAGAGTCCGTGCTCTGAATGGCTGACACTGACCAATGTGACCATCTAAATATACCCCAGACCACGTGAAGGGGACAGAAATGTATTTTTGCGAAAGGTTTGTCCCAGTTCTAAAGCAGCCAACAAAACATTTCTGCAGGAGCTGGATTTCGTACATTTTATGGATTATTTACCCTTTACATTGACAAGAGCTTCTGTAAATACAACTCAATGGTTGCGCCGCTGTTGCTGTCAGTAGGTGCATTTGTTGCTACAAGAAGTTGAGGGATTGATGATGTTGTACAGTTGGTTTGGGCTATCAGGCACAGCCAAAAGGTGGAACAATTTGCATATCATTTGTGTGATTTTGTTTTGTTATTAGTGAGCTTGTGGTGCAATGTCAGACATAGTTACCGCATTGCAGATACAAAGACTTCATTCAATCTTTCAGAAGAATTAAGTATTTCAGAGTGCAGCGTCTTACAGTGATTCATCAAATACTTTCAATCCTACACAAAGGCAGAAAAGGGACGCTGTAATGTAATTCATCTTCAGAAATCTAGCATCAGAGCGAGAGGAGGGGCAGTCAGCGATACAAAAGAAAAAGTAACGTTGAAAAATAAAAAAGGCACAGTGGGTTTCAGACCAACACTTTGTTTGATCAAATCCTTATTCCCCATCCTTATTTAACACATTCAATTATAATCAAGTAGAGCACAAGTACCTAAAAATTGCACTGAGTACATTCATTGCGTAAATGTACTTAGTTACTTCCCACCTCTGATAATTATTGGTAAACAGATTCCCTTAGATATCCTTGGAGCCCCTCATTCTTATTGATAAGAGGTAAACTAAATGAAGAAATTATTTAATTTACCATTTCATGACAGGAGGCTATTTGTTTTTACCAAGCAAAAGAATAATAATTTATATTTATATGCCACTTCAATAGTAAGTCTTTGAGAGGTCTTTCTCCTATACCGCTTTCCTATATTTTTTTATTTGTGTCTGTATGTTCATAGAGTTAAAATGAATACACCTCCATTCACCACCTAAAGCTAATCACCACACACAATTAGAATGCAACCTCAATCAAAGACCCATACATCACGAAGCTGTAATAGTCTCCAATGCATGTAGGCATACGATTATATTATAGTCCCTTTGATTTCCATTATGTCAGAGGCTACACTAAGTGCACTTACACAACAGCCATGTGTCATGAAAGAGAAGTGGAAACCTGGTGCAGATTTGAAGATTAACACCTGGACATATAAATATGGACCCTGCTCAGCTTGTCTCAGAATAAAACGTGCCAGCGTCAGATGGCGCCTCAAGCTGTGTTGAAACAAACTGTTCTAAAGCGTTCCTTTCATAATAACATTAAAGACAAGGACAGAAGCCAACACATCTCCTGTCAGATGGTGTAAGCAGTAATACTAAATCAATGCTCCACAAACCAATAACAAAATATTGCTCTTACCTTTCTGCACTCAAAATCACTGAAGATCTCAGAGTCGTCGTCCAGGCTATCTCCTGAGCTCTCGAGCAACAGTCCCACCCCATCATCCAGGATCTCCTCTGCAACAAACATAACAGTCATGAATAAAAAAATATCTTTAAAATTAGATAAATGCATCTTTCACAAGCACTGTAAAAGTGCATGTGAAATATTGTCTCTGCTTTCTCATTCATGTTAAGATTGAAAACCTTTACGTGACACTTATCAAACGTATCCATAAAGTGGGGCTGCGACACACTGCTGAAAGCCTCCTTTCCTCTATAAATACGACTCTCGAGATTCACTCTGCTTGCATAATTTAGACTGGTGTCACACTAAGGACACCAGCGTTAAATAAAAATAAAGATTGAAAGACTGACATATAAAAACTGACAACTTTTACTGGACAGCTGGGTTGGTAAACATGACCATTATGACAGAAATTGAGGGAAATTGAAGCGCAAGGGGAGAAAAAACCTAGGGTGGACTAGTTTTTAAAGTCATATTGTTTTTAGGCTGCTTCTCACCTTGACTCTGGGAGAAGATGTCCGTGTAGAGATCTTCCTCCGCATCGGAGCGGCGAGGCGGTAGGTAGCAGAGCTGTCGGCGTTCCACAGAAGGCAAGGTGTTTACTGTCAGAGCCAGCGAGGCTTGAGAGAAAGCAGCCTTCATGTCGGAGAAGTTGAGACTGTGAGAGTCTTTTCCATTCAGCTGAAGTATTTCATCCCCTGCATTAAGACCTGCAAAGTGAGAACACAATGAGCTTGGATTCAAATGGATGCCTGTTATACATCGATGCACCAAATTAAGTGAGTATATCCTTTCCCTAGTAAGTGATTGTAACATCAATCCATCTCATTTTAAGCATTGATTAACATGCCATTATAGCCATAATTAAGAGAGAGAAATATTTCTCAGAATAAAAATACTAGTTTGGAGGAAATGACCATATTATCTTTGCCTTTCAGACCCACTCATCTGAATACCCTGTAGTTTCAAATGCTGAGACACTGCAGATGTATCACTTTCTGCAGCACAGCCTCCCTGCATGCGCTCTGCTTGGACTATGACCAGCTCCAGCATGATATTTTGACATCAATCAACCAATGCAGTCTAACTTCACAGCAGGGGTACCGATGTGAAGCAGCTGTGGTGAGGTGTATTCAGCGCCATCCTTCACAAGAGCCAGTGAGAGGCAGTGTGGTTATTATTACAGTAATCATTGCCCTTGAGAACAGCTGTGTTCTCTGAAGCCGTCGCTGCCTATTGCAAAACATGCGCTAATGCATTTCTAAAGAGATGCAGTGAAAACGTCTTGACCTCGATATGCGAAAAATGCAGTGTTTTGAAAACATAGGAAATATTTGCCAGTGCAGGCCCGATTCTTTTTTTCTAACTTCAACCCATCGGTTCACTGAGACAAATTGATTGTTTTTGGAGGGAGTTTATTTTAAGGGAATGAACGGTAATGACGAACCTTTTGCGAAGGCCAATCCTCCCGCCTTCACATCAGTGATGTAGAGCTGTTGTACTCCGTCCTCCTCCACCACCGAAATTGAGAAACCTGGAGGAGGAAATGGCAGAAGCAGAGAGGCGAGTGAGAGAGAGAGACAGAGAAAGGGGGGACTCTTATATAAAACACATCAGAGGGATTTGTGCAGTACAAATGGGAATCGTGTGCGAAAAGAAAAACACACAGGTCATGTATAGGTCAAAGAAAAGCAATTATTTCACTGAAAACAACACCACCACATATGATATCTCGGACATTAAGGTCCTTACAACATCTTAACTGAAAACCAAAATCATACCATAACATCATAACACAGAATCCTTTAAATGGTTCTTACCGTATCCAATCATGCAGGATTCATCTCTGTCAAACTGGATTACTTTCGTAATTTTGGAGCAGAGCTCAATTTCTTTGTAAAGCTGTGAAGAACAAAAAGAGTTATTATACAAGTCGTGATATATCGACTTATTTTATTAATATTCTGGTGGGATGGTTATTACATGCAAAGAGTGTTCATTTTGTGTATTTTTAGACACAGCAGCTCTTTGCAGAGACTTTATGCAAGATGGTCTGTGATACAAGATAGAAGTCACTGCAGATCTGATTATCAAAGGCTCTCCATAAATACATCTATGTTTAAGTACATGGTCCTCCCAAGCAGGCATTCCTCCCGAGGATAAAAATACAAAGCATGTTAATAATTCACAACAAAAGGATGTTCCTATGGTCTGTGGTTTTCTCCATGTTGTGATTCCCTCCACATCTAATACAATATTTTTTTACCTTTTAAAATCTAAGAAAAAAAGTGTTTCAGAGAGGATGAAAAAGATCACGTTTGAGCAGGCAGTTACATACCAAGTCACACACGTCCTCTTCTGGTTTGGGAATGTAGAATTGCACTTGGTTTTCAATGAGAAACTTGAGTCGCAAGTAATGCTTGGTAGGATCAAGCTGGTGAGCCTGTGGGATGAGGATAGACAGTTTTGAAAAAAAAGTGTTAAGTTATGCAATATTTTCACACAGCAACATAGTAGTGATGTGATGTCTAATTCACACTACAGGACCTATAGGCCTTGTATGTTTTTTAGTTAATTTACAACTCAACTAAAAAACCGCTCATCGTTGCAGTGATTGACCATTTTGGGAAAACCTATTTTAATATGTTTTAAACCATCATGAATGTTGCAGTCCATATTTTGGCTATAGTCATGGTCAAAAACACTGGATATATCCCGTAAAATGATGTCATGACAGTCCAGACATCCTTTTAAATGTCTTCTGCTTTTGTTTCCTTAATCTTTGTCATACAAACATTACTGGATAGAATTGTGTTTTAGGTCAGGTAGATGAGAATGTTCCAATACCTTGCAGATGGTTTCTAGAACACACAGTGCAGACTCCCCGGGCTGGATGATGGTCAGCACAGGCTGGTCATTTGGCAGACACACCCATGAAGGGGTGAGGTGGTCCGGGACCCAGATGTCACTTTCTGTGCTTGGCCGTGGAAGGCGCGAAGTTCCATCCTCACTTTTCTTTAAACGGAGACATCAAAAGGCTTATTTGGTGTGGGAATAATTTAACCATACTTGTGAAATACTCAAACAAATGTTGGGATAAAATGTGTTTACATAGTTAGTTGTATTAATCATCTCAAAAGCAGCATAGTAACTTTTCTCACAGTACTTCCAATCTAGACAGCTTCAGTAAACCCACAGATGTGTAGCAATACAGCCTCTACTTGAAAACATGGAGGACTAATATTTTATTGACGTCAGTGTTCCCACTCATGTTTGACCTACACCTCGCTGTGAAGTGTATGAATACAGAAAAAGATTCCTCCTTACTGTGTGTTCCTTGGAAGGATCAGCATATATGCCATCTACAGACTTTTTCACTGGCTCCTCGCCATCAGCAAAGACCTGCTGGGACAAAAAGAGGTGAAGGGGTTATAACTCAAGCAGAGCAGTGGAGGATAAATGGTGGAAAAACAAGCACAAATAATGTATCTGTAAAGGCCAAGGCGGTTGTATTGATTGCTTTGGAACTTGAAATATAACTAAAATAATCGCAGACCTGGTTGATACTTGGATGGGCTTTTGTTTTTTTCTTTGAGGTAGTATCCAGACCCCACAGGGAGGAGAACCTGCTCTTGCGCTTGCTGCAGGAACGGGACATGGCCTGCGTTCTCCGTCTCACTCCGTTCTCCGTACGAGCTGCCACCTGCAAACAGCATGACATCTTACTCACAGCTCAATTATACCAAAAGGACATGTCGACAACTATCTGTTTCCCCTTATGTACAGTACACATGTTGCTAAATTCTAGGGCGAGTATGGCAAGCATTCATTTTTACACCGCACTCTGTACAACATTAGTTTAAAAAAAAAAGGAACCCAGGACACAAAAACAATAAACTCAAAAGACACATATGCCTAAAAGTGGTATTTGCTAGAAGTAGGTTTTTCAGGAGCATTACTCATTTCGATCAGGAAGCATTTCAACAGACTGTCTGCAAATTATAATGTTTTTTAAACTGACTTATTGGGTTAAATGAAATGAGGAAAAGAGGCCCACATGGATCTCAGCATGATGAAGATGTATAACAGGTACTAAGCTGTCATGACTATTTCACACATGAGCACTTAGCTCATGCTGATTTTTACTCAACCTGGCATTTCTAGGCCACTCGTTTATGAAGAAGCAAAAGGAAAAGGTCTTTTAAAATGTGCTGAAGCAGCAAAAGCTCTGTGGATGTAGGAGCATGTATGCTGTAAACGTAACCTCTGCACTCATTCTGTCTTTTTTTGTTCTGTCAACTTTTTCGCGCCATGTTTAGACATAGTGCTGATACAATTATAACTCATAGTAGAAATAAAGGAATAAGAGAGAGGGTTTAAAAGTCACAAGATTGGAAAAGAGGAGAGAGGTGTAAAGCTTCCTTGTTAGATATCCCACTCTGTTATCTTGCAGCTCTAACGCCCACCAGCTCCACAAAACTGCTTTGGTGGAAACTCACTATTCTGCACGTCTCTAGAAATCCAATACCTTTTCCTGTACTTCCAGTGTTTCTAGCCGTGGAGCACACAACCTCAGTGGGAGGCCAAAACTGAACTTAAGCTTCACAAACAGGTGTCCTGGCCTGCTTGAGACCTAGGCCCTAGAATAACACTGCTTTTAGTTTCAGGAATCCATTTCCTTGCCAGTCACCTTGTGCTTAGGGGTGACTGTATTTTGAGGGATATGAAGTATATAAGGAACTTATAAATAAAAAGGAAAATATTGTGTTTGGAAAGATCAACCTACATCTGAAGTTACAGCTCTGATTCCTGCACCTTTAGTTGGTGCTGCTTAATAATACTTCTGCTACTTCTATTCCCTCAAATATTCACTGATTTCAAGTAACATTTGTGTAGGCTCCAGCTAAATTTGTTTAAATTGATATACACCTAAGATGTCCTGAAAGAGCGCATCGGTTCTGAATCTTACTAAATGTAATAAAAAGCACAATGTCTGTATCGTGTATACAGGACTTCTGGACTAACTTTACCTCATGTAGATAAACAACAAGGATTAAACTTGTAAATCGCTTTGGATAAAAGCATCAGCAAAATAAAATGATGATGTAATGTATAAAGGGTTTCCCATTTCCCCCATCTCCTTTATGTCTCATGACAGTACTTGTATTTTAACTGTGTGTGAATCAAATTGAGAGAAAGGTTTTTTGTTACCAGTGCATGGAAGGATGAGACGGAGAATATACCAAGCCGGCCCATTGCCAGCTTGGTGGGACGAGAAGCAACGGCTAGCAGGCGTTTTGGGTTGGGCAGCTCTCCGCCCTGCAGGCTGGCCAGGTAGCACCTGAAGCGGAAGAGATCCATATGAAACTGCTCCAGGTTCTGCTCCCACAAGAAGATCTACAGAGTGAGAGGAACAACACAGCACAACATTGGGTTAATGGTTTGTCTTGTTTGTCAACTTCAGACCAAGATGGAGCATCTCCTATTCTCCCTAGGAGCTCTGTTACCATTTTGCAAGTGTTGCCAACCTGCACTCTCTGATCCTAATGGATGGCTGTATACTGGGGCAGTAGAGCAGGACATTGTGATTATTCACTGGGCCACCCCTACCCAGTCACGGTCCTGTACTGGTGTTTGGAAGAGGCAGCCAGTGCCACAGCGGTGCCAAGTAGCCCAGAGATGAGAAAGAAACAATACAGCACATTCCACTGGCAGATAGAGGCTGGGAGCGTTAGAGCTTTCTAAGGAGCAGGCCTATATCCATTCAAATCTGCACAATGTGAAACTTGACACTGCCAAACAGAACCGCTCCAACCAAGCACTACCTAACCGACCAAACAAAGGCCATTTGATCTCCCTCTTCTGTAAACACACCCATTAAAAAGGACAATGTGAGCTTTCAAATTAATTGAAAGAATGGCAGGCTATCAACTGGTGCCAACCTGCAGGCCATGTTTCAAAAACAAAAAGCAATATGGTGGCTGATAGATAGGCAGCATCATCAGCAGTCTCTAGCGGGTGATAGCATTTAGATCTGTTATTTAATCCACACAAACCTCTCTCTGCATCTCTGTCATGTCCTGTTTCAAGGATCAGAATAACTGATACTGGACACTTGTGAAATACTAGTTTCTAGTAATACCTCTTATTAAGTGGTTCATAACCAGAGTTGGGTGTAACGCGTTACAAAAGTAACGGAGTTACAGCAATGTACTACTTTTTAGTGTAACGCAGTAATATAACGCATTACTTATGAAATGTGGGTAATATAATACCCGTTACAACACATTTTAACCCGAAATGATGTGGTGTTTTGTTTTTAAGAATGCACAAACATCGTGAGACATTCCGACACCAGAGAAATAATTGTGCCGGTAGAATAGTAACTCAGTAAGCCCTTACTATTAGTTAAGAGGGCTGGAGAAACAGATTCGCGATTGAGAGCCACTTTCTCGCAATGGAGAGCTGCAGGCTCACAATGCAGAGCTGCAGGCTCATGGAAAAGAAAAGAAAAACACGAGTGCGCGCAGGCCGAAGCAGCAGAACTCTCGGGCTGCTCTGCTGGTTGAACCCGAGAAGTTGAGAAACTTGTGGCAGAGTGTTGAAGATCTGCAGCCTCTGTCCTCTGTGGAATCGCCGGCTTTTAGAAAGCTTGTCAGCAAAATCCCCACCAATGACAAGGTGAGCTAACGCTGCCATAGGTACTCGTTCATACAGTATACTGCAGGTTACAGGGCCGTGCAGAGGCTCCACTAACATGTTAGTAATAACAAACAGACGTAATGTTACCATTATCAAATATTATTCAGCCCAGTTAAACGGAGCATGAGTTTAATTTCAGCATACTGCCATAGATAGCTTTAATTAATTTTAGCATTTAAAGCCATACTTTTGCGGTTATTTTGGTGAAAGTAACTCAAAGTAACGCAAAAGTAGTGTAACGCATTACATTTCAGCAACAGTAATAATGTAATGTAACTTAGGCTATTACTTTAAAAAGACAGTAATAAGTAATATGTACGGTATTACATTTTGGAAGTAACTTGCCCATCACTGTTCATAACAATAACAGGTTATTAAAATATTATTAAAGTTATCGTTACTTTAGTCGTGCCAGGTATGAGAAATGCATGTTATTGCTGCAGGAGTTTTTCCTGATTCGCAAGTGAAGTTAAAGGTCATTTTGGAGCAGATTTCCTACTCTTTAACGTTTAAAAGTCAAGAGTCCACATTTAGGTGCATCTGCAGGAGGTTGATGACAAGCTGTTATGTTGATATAATACTTTAGTTTTTAGTAAATCAAGTTGAAGCTTGACTGTGACCTTTTATCAATGGCTCTTGGGTTGTTAACTTGCTTAACTGTTCAGAAAAGTTTAAAATCCAATTAATGTATCACAGCTGTGGCAAAAATCATTCCAACACAAGTTCTACTTTTATCCGTATTCAAATAACAATTTAATTATTTAAAAAAATGTAAACAATCTTAATTCATTTTTATACAAATGAGGTGGAGAGGTTTTTTCCACATTTGGCAATGCATACAGTTTCTATATTATACAGTATATTGTTAAGAAGTTATACAAGCACAGGTGAAGTGCTGCCTGGCATGTATGGACTGTATGCGAGATGCGCCTCAGTGAGAAAAGAGAATAAAAAACCCACCTGATCCAGGATGGTCTTCCTCTTCTTGGTGTCAGTAACGGCAGACAGCTGCATGTCACCCATCTTTTTCATCTTCTCGTCCATGTCTATCTTCTGCTCGAGCTTCTTGATCTCCGCGCGAAGCAGGCGCACCGTGTCCTCTCTGTGGTGCTGGCGGGCGACAGCAGTAGCACATGCCGAATGGATGGCTGTGATCCAGTTCTCCAGCTCAGTCTGGCTGCACGTCTGTGTGGGGGTCAGACAGGGAAATGTCAGAGGTTAAACAACAACTGGTTCCCGCCATTCAATATAAAAAGCTCTTTATTCACTTTTCCTGTACTAGTTCACAGCTAATTATAACAGCCTTCTCAGTCCAGATGCCATTTAATCATCCTCTTACCTGAAACAGAAAAGCGTCTCCCAGGGAGTTGCTGAGACAGAACACAAAGTCCTTTTTGGGATGCTCTGGTACAGCCTGGACAATGCTGTTCTCCACCCAGATTGCATGCTTGGGAATACTGTTGTTGTCAATGCCTGACCGCCCATCAGTCTCATAGAAGAACAGAGTGCAACCTAGAAAACCAAAACAATCCATTTAGTATTTAATATATCACATGAAAGCACTTCCTGGCCCCAGTCTATAGGAAAGATTGGCAACAATACAGATGATTCTTTTTAACATAGAGCCATATTTGCTCCAGCAATTTAATTCTGCTCTCCAGTGGCCAACATTAAGAAGTGCAGCCTGGCTGACAGCGAGGGAGGTTTCATGATCATTAGAGTTCTAATTCAATTTCCAACCCATTAAAGTGGCATCATATTTAATAAAGAAGTTTACCTCATGCTTAAATTGAAGCTTGGTTCAATAAGTGACTATACATTTAAATACATTTAGATTAGATTTGAGATTTTTCTGCCTAGGCCACTGTAAGATGTGATGATTAAAAATCAAAAGCATTCAACATTGACTAAGCTGTATCAGTACTGACATTATGGAATAGCTTGCAAATGCTAGGGACACATTGAGGGCATTACAAACCTTTCAGGGAAACCCAGTAACTCTTCCACTTGCGCCGCGTGGCTGACTCTACTTTCTTGTTCTTCTTGTGCACAAGGAAGTTCTTGACGGCAAGCCTGCCAGCTTTTCGCACCATGCCCTGGGCCACACTGAGCAGCACGTCAGACTGGTAGGCGGAGCTCATGGTGCTTTGCTCGTCACTCAGGGCAGACCCCGCCTCCTCCAAGCTCTCCGTCTGGCAGGAGCTCATCTCCAGTTCTTGACGAAAGTTCTCGTACACACCTTGAACGCACTCACTGGCCCCGCCGCCACTGCTGCTGCCGCTATCGCTGCCGGCGAACATGCTCCTGCCGGCCGCCGAGCACATGGAGAAGGAGGCCGACATGGTCTTGTAGCGTCGGGACTGGTGCTCTGCCTCGGCCGTCACCCCGTCGATGCCACTGTCCTCGTACTCGCTGCCCTCCCCGGCTGTGACATCCTGCGTCGTTGTAGAAGCACAAGATGGGTGAGAAGGCATGGCAACCACGTTCTCCTCATAACTAAGAATGGAACCCTTCAACAACTCCTGTCCTCAGTGCAACACATTTTTCGATGTACATGTAGGATATAGTATCCATTCTTCTAAACATGTGGCAAAAACTGTAACTACAGAGGCCACTTCTACTTCTGTTGATGGGTTGCTTTATCCTGAGGTCCTTTGCCAACTAATTGCTCAAAGCAAAACGTCTGCTGTTGTGTGCCTGCCCTCCCTGTGGCACCGCCGGGTCTGCCCTCTCCTACCCACATGGTCAAAGATCTGGAAGATGAAGGGGGCTACACCGAGCTTGGTATCTCCATCTGGTCACATGACCCAATCATGCGCTCCAGAGCCCCATTCTCTAGGGCCAACGGTGCCCCGCAGTGACAGGTCCACCATACACATTTTACTGTTACACTGTTCCACAGGCCTCCCCTTATTATCATGACAAAAGACTGAGGCATTTCAAAGGGGGGAGTGACTTTAAGCTCTAACTCCCCCCCCCCACTACCTCCCGTCATCGCAGACTCCTCTCCCAAGAAAAACAACAGTTTCATCAGGAAACGAGACATTGCTCCCCTGATATTAGCTTTAGTTTTAAACTTAATCTGTTTCAGCAGCTTATCATCTGAAAACTGAATGCAGCAGAGGAAACAGACAATGGGAGGGAAAAAAATAATGAGGGGAGCCGTCTTTCTTAGTGATGCCACCAGACCACATTTATATTCTGCTCAGCTTTTGATACTCTATCCAAGGAGCATGAAAGAGCCATGACACTTCCTGACACTTAATAATAAACATGAATGCATGCTTTATACTTTCATGGATGGGGCAAGGAATTGGTTCTTTTAGCTATTAATCCTGCCACCTTTTAAAAAGACATCACTTGGTCTTGGTTGTGTAAAAAGAACAGCACAAAGAGAAATTAGTTTTCATCTTACCTGTATAGTCTGCGCTCTCCTGCCTTGCATACTGGCACACATGGCAGCTTGGTGGCTGCTGAGGCCTTCGGACAGGCAGTGGGAACGCCGGCATGGCAGGGTGTATGCACTGTAGGTGTTCCCTTCCTCCTCAGATGGGGAGATCATCTTATCATCCTCGCCCTCCCTGATGGCCCTGTTGGCGCCGTGCCACTTGGCATAGCGGCCGTGGGGTTGCCTGCGAGTAGAGCTCTTCTGGCTGTACAGCTCATCCAGGGAGTTGGCCCTGTCAGCGGAGTCTGTGGGGCTGGACTGCAGGTGTCCTTTACAGTCAGTAAAGTCCCTCTCGCTGGCTGGGTCTATGATCTCCTCTGTGCTGGTCAGGTGCTCCTGGCTGAGGTCAGAGAGGGAAAACTCCAGGCTGTCTTCTCGCCACATGTCTGCAGACTTAGACCTCTTTTTCTTGAAGCTTACAGTTTCATTGGAGCTGTCCCGTGTTTTCTGAAGGTAAGTTACCTCACCCATGTACTCGTCTTTGTCCTGCACCTCCTCTGCAGTGGGGCCAGGAAGGGTTACGTGCATTGTATTCATATGCACAGAAGGATTGGTCAGGTCGTTGTGAAAGGACACAGGTCGCAGGTTCATTGCCACACGGTCCACCCAAATTGGACTTCCAAAGTCTGGGAGGATATTCGTCTCATTGAAGGGCTCCAGGCCATGGTCAGCTAGGGATTGTGGGATACTGGGGGTGCTACTTGAGCGTGTACTCGTCTCAGAGTTCCTGTGCTCTATTTTCCCTGATGAAGCATGCCGAGAGCGTCTGGACTGCTTGTTGGATATGCGAAGAGATCGAGACATGTGCTTACGTGAAAGATAGCCATGTTCATTACCGTAGAGGGCATGGTCCCCGTTCTGGCTCTCAACATTTCCCATAGTTCAGAGGCTAAACAGAAGTGAACTTAGGTTAAGATAACTCCAAAGGAACATAGAACCACTGCAGGCACATTATGTAATTGAATGTCTGAACAGAAATGTGTGTTTGCTTGTGTGTATGTCAAATGACAGAATTGTGTCTGAATGTTAACCTACCTGCAGGATCGTATTGATTTTTCAGGCATTTTGTTCCGTCACTGGAGCTTCAGACAGTTTGCTTGATCAGCTGCAGGTAAGCTCTATACAAAAGAAGAGAAAAACAAAAGTCCACATGAGAAATAATATCAAATATGTTCCTTTAGTGCTTCCAATTATGGATAGTATTATATGATTGAATATTGGATCTATCTTTGACCAGTAGTCAACAACGTTGTACGCAAAGCCAGAGCCATTTGTTTTTTCCCACCAAGAGCCTCTTATACATGTATAGAGCATAATCAACAGGACAAAACATTATCAAGAATCCCTCAATAACAATATATAAAGCAAGATGCAGATATTATCAGTTAAATCAGAGTAAGGTTAAGCATTCATCAACTGTAACTAAGATGAGGATTTGAGAAGCCACCACCCTTATAAAAGGAGGAAAAAGACATAATAGCAGGACCAAGAGTGTATGAACACATACGCCTTCATAAATTATTGTACTTTTATACCCATTATCCCATGTATTTCTACTCCTTTACAAAATCCCTTTTTGGAAAATGAGATGCGAGACTCCTTGTCACTTACTACCAGAAAAAAAGAGCCAGTTTTGGTCAAAATAGATTGATAGTCACCACCCTCACTTGGACAGAGAAGTGATCCATGCAGCCCCTTTCAACGTGCACAGGGGTTGTGTGAAGTGGAGGGGACGTAATGAAAGTATGAGCACTGTTTGTGACAGCCTGAGTGAACATGAGTTATTCAGAGCTGGAGCTGAAGCAAGTCGTCTATGTAGTGTTGTTGTTGTTGTTGTTGTCGTCTTCTCTCAAGAACTACCACTTGCATTAAAGGAGACTGGAAGCAGGAGGTAGGGGGATAACAGATTTTCACCATAATGCAAATTTGGACTCCATTTACCTGCCTTTAGGCTGGATGGCCTGCTCCAAAAATGTCCCATTCTATGCCCGGGACCATAAACAGATGGGACAGAAGATTAACATTGTGGCTGTTGTTCCTGCTGATGTGTGTTCCCCTCCTTGTAGGATATACCCTTTGGGGGGTCAGTGTTTGTGCATGTGTAGCTGCTGCAGATGAGTGGGAGCCAAACCCTCTGCTAGTGCATGCACTCAGGCTTACTGTGTAGAGGGGCGTTACATAAACTGGAGCTGACCCCGTTTCTCTACCTTATGTTTCTCCCTTTCCCCCTCTTCATTCTGCTCACTCATCACTGTTACTGCAATGCACAATTTTCCATGTTGATGGAAGATTTGTTTTTCATATAACCCTTCAGTTTATTTCCTGTTTCATTGAATCCTATTTGGTGTACAAATTACAGGAAGTGGGACTCGTATAGGGAAACACACACGCCTTCACAAACATTATACCATAGGCTACTTCAGATTGTTTATACTCTTTTCCACACAGTACCCTTTATTTTTGCATGTGTATAAGGTTAAAGTTGAATGGCTCTGCAGATGTCATCCGTGGAGCAGAAAATGTCCAATGTGTTTTTGCCATATTTGTCCCGCTAAGGCCTACAGGGTTTCATAAAACTGTTAATACAATAAAATATAGCCAAGAGGGGATATTTTTGACAGGTCAACATTCAGTATTTATGGATTTTTCGGCTAATTATAGGGAAGCTTTCATATGTTGGATTTGCTGATGTTCTCAATGGTTTCAATTTTTTATTTCATGTAAAATTGGCCAGCTATAAATTAGATGGCGAGGAGGGGTTTGAGAAGCAGAATATGTGGTTTCCAGTTACAGTTAAGGTGCCTACTGTGAACCGACCTTGCATTTTACAGCACGACCCCATTTGTTCAGCCCTGAAATTAAATGAGCGCGAAAATGAACACAGATTTTAGTTATTAATAAATGGCTGATTAATTCTGCTACACTGTTTGAGTGCAACACAATTCCTATTACTGTCCCACTCCCTACACAGAGTCTGGCCTTTACCTTTTTCTCTCAAGGGCAGCCCCATGGAAATTAAAGGAACAGCAAATCCGCAGAAAACTTAAAATCTACGAGACTTGGCATAGAAGATCATTAGATCGAGGTTACAAAAAGACCTCAGTCAAATCTTTTTGTAGTTGGATCCATGATCGATCAGCAAGCTTCATATGCCTCTTCCCACTGATAACAGAAACACAAATTCCTTCTGAGCTCATTGATTTGCACGAAAGGTTTTAAGATATGAGGAACACAGACACTTCAGAGAAGCTCTTAATAATACAAATATATGAATGAATAAGCATGCATGTCCTACATTTTGAAATACAGGGATTTGACGTGTGACGGCATTAATGTTCCCAGAATATCTGAATACAATATTAACATGAAATAGTTTAACACGATATTCTGTTAAGCTGCAATACTGCTAGTGCACAAAATACATCACAACTCTTTATTAATACATGACAAGGAAATGCCAGGGTTGGAAAATATGTTGTAGCATCCAATCCCCAGGAACAGCATGTGCGTACTTCTATAAATACCTGCTAAAACACGTTAGTAAGTCAGTGTCCCTGTCTTGCATTGGTACTATCGTCCTTCATAAACTGCTAAACAAACATGGAAATGAACATGTCTAAGTACATGGGTAATTTCCAGCAAGCTGCATCAGAGCACAGTACAGCAGAAGTTTGAAGGGATTCATCCGTTACAGGCCCTTAATGAAATACATAACCACAGGAGATTCCAGCCACCCACAGATCACAAAGAAGAATTGTTTTATTGTGCCTCAAAAATAGCAACACAACAGCTTCAGGGAAACACACAGAATTTCCCCACCGCTAACACCACTTAGGAAGCTGCAAACAGCTATTACATAAAAACCGTCAAGCTGCTTTTGAATGAGCAACTGATGTACAAACACATTTAATCAAATCCAGTTCTCAGTAAGACAATTATGGAATAGCGCTTTCATTTTATTTTCACTTTCTAGAGTGTGATAACAAGAAAATGCGTTTATGAATTTAATTTCATAAAAGATACTTTTTTCTTTTCCTAGAATCCG
Organism: Eleginops maclovinus; assembly: GCF_036324505.1. Lineage (NCBI taxonomy): Eukaryota > Metazoa > Chordata > Actinopteri > Perciformes > Eleginopidae > Eleginops > Eleginops maclovinus. The sequence goes on along the minus strand of NC_086366.1, from coordinate 18,756,693 downwards.
TTTGATTCTTTCAGTTAAACTGCATGTTGTGATTCAAAACGTTAGGAGATTCATCACTTACCCCTGTAAGCTGTGAGTTGGAGGTGAATTAAATGATAAGTTATTGTTAATAAGGGACTATATAACAAGTCATGGAACCTGAATTATATTGCTTCTATTCTCAAATGTTACAAATGGGAGTGGGAGGTTTTAGGTATGGTTTTGACTCGAGTGGGCTAACCACAATTCATGGTTAAACAGACTTCAGTTTTATCTGAACATATTCAATTCCGCATGACAGTAACAGAAACACATTGTGAATGCTGAACTTTATTTCCCAGCAATGTTGCTAATATCTGAATGTTTTAGGGGAGTCGAGCTCATAATTTCCATTCCCTTTGTGGTTTGGGATTGTCATCACTGAAATTTGTGAATTATGCTCCTATTGTTATGAATGACTTCTGAAAAGCCCAGCTCATATTTGAAAAATACTTGGGCCTGTTGGAACATGAACAAGGGAAAACTGTCCAAACCTCCACCTGCTCTTCTTCTCCCCAAGGACAAAAATGTCAAGACACTTGTATTATTTGAGGAAATTATGAAAATTCTTACCCTACGGCCAAGTCTGACTTATGGACTTTCTCATAAAGTACAAACTCCTGGCAGTGTGAAACAGCTGGTCACACATTCCTATACTCATGAGCTCCATGTATAAAACGTACACCAGATAGATCTGGAGATAACAGAATTGTTTCACCTGCATAGACCATTAGTTGCAGATGAATAATGCAACTGAAGAGATTGGTTTTAAATCAGGACACCATCGGATTTTGACTTTATACTATGCTATAGATCTCGCAAACACATTCCTGTCATTTGACCTAACCACACTAGTGAAAGGCAAGAATGCATTTGGTCGACTAGTTACAAGCTCAAACACAAAACCCTGTAATCTGAACACTCCAGTCTAGAGATAATAACACAGGTAGTCGTACAGGAGGAGGGGGAGGGGGTTAGCATTGAAAGACTCAACTCAAAACAGCTCATCTTTTCCTGCTGATACGGTCATATCCTTCTGAGCAAATGGAATTACCATGGAGGTTACCAATGTTTGTGACTCATATTCTGCTTCTGGTTGTGCTCAACTATATTTAAGATAGGATAGGCCAGAGAGAGAATTAGTAACAACAAAAGTCCTCTTTCAAACATTTCATGATATTGAAACACAACAGTGTAATTTGGGATGTTGATGAACAAAATAAGTACTTCCTATCTCATTTCTTGATTTAATAGCTCAACTGAAGACTGCATACCATTGTCATGTAGCCAGAGTATTTTTCTGACTTGTAGCTGTAGCCCTAGAAACACTGAATAGCAAACAGCTGGAAAAGGAGGCTTTCAGTGATAATGAAAGCAGTTTGACTCGTCTTGGAATCGCTTTGTGCCAAGTTTTGGCACAGTATGCACTTGGAGGTAATGGACTAGCCAGCGAAGATTTGTACAGCCTTCTTAAAAAATGATCAGTAAGGACTAAAACTGGAATTGAACAGGTATATTATTATTGCCCTTGTACTGCCCTTGCTAAAATTTGCCATTTTCAACAACTACTCTAGCTAACAATTGCATTAACGTAGCAGCAGGTGAAGTAACACTATATAAAGAACAACATGGTTAAGCAACAACAAAAGTGGACAATGATAACCCAAACCACACAGTAATTTTAATTTGCTGCAGAATTGATTTCACGTTTCAGTGGAGGGCAGAAAATGCTGGTCTGACCCCGTCCTGAGAGGCTCAGGTGGTTGTTTGTTAAAGGAATTGGTTATTGGAGGAGAGCAACCTTTAGAAGGATGCCAGCACACATCAGCCACAATAATGGCCAAGTGTACAGCTGGTGTGAGAACTGGGAAGACAGCAGCAACCATTGGTAAAGGTGGATGCTGCATCAAGTTAGGCTTTTTGACTTTTAATGCAAACCATGCTATTAAATATATAACCTGTAAAACCAACCAAAAAAACATGTATAGTAAGTTTTTGCTGTATTCACACGATACAAAATTGAGTAGGGTAATACTTGAGATACTCTGAACAGCAAAGTAAGATGCGGTGCTACAAGATGGTGGTGACACCATGACAAGGGTTTGATTGGAAAAGGCATTTGCTCTGTTTGCTCTTATCAAACAGTTTTCCCTTTGCAGCTTAAATAGTTTAAACTCAAAGCTTGAAAACAGTGACCTATCGAAAAGGAATTTGCTGATACTGTATTGTGGCTACAATTACATTTAAAAAAATGTTTTTAAAGTTCACATAACAACGGTCTGTTTAAGATGGTAATCCAGTGTTTTTCTATCTTATGGGTTGCAAAATAAGCCCTACTTGTGAAAAGGTATTCAAAACAATGCCTAAGATGAGCACTTTTAAAAAGGGATTTATATTCTTTGTAATAGGGCTGCAGGCACTGATTTTGGAGCCCATTTTCGAGCAACAGCTGGTGTTTAGCTTGGTGGCACCTTTGCACTCTATAACCATCAAGGCCCCCGGTAGACCCCACACATATAACAACACTGACTATAACACCCACTGTTAACGTGCATTTTTGTGTATTTTGTCAATTGTGTGATTCTTGTATATATTGTTTAGTATCTTGGGTGTAATATTAAGCTGTCTTTGGCTCTTTCTGCTGTAACAACGAACATGTCCCCTCTGTGGGACGATTAAAGGTATTTTGGTTCTGATTGTTCCTGCCAGTGCGTTCTCCAGTGCACCACTGTATGCAGAGGTCACTGCATGTGGTGGTCTTTAAGCTGTATGGGTTTCTTTTTTGTTGTACAGCAGATGCTGCAGGTTTTGTTGTTTTAACAAGTCTTTTGTCCACTCTATAAGTTAAGAATGATGTATACACTTCTATGGCCTCTGGTTAAACTAAATTTACAACAAAAAAAGTGTATTTTGTATAGTATACATTTCTTATGATTGCCAAAATACCAGTTGAAGTGGTATTTTTTGGCTCAAGAGACAAGATTGTGTGCCAGTGTTCTTTCATCTCTGTCATCAATACCAGCAATTTACTTGTTTGGAGGGTCACAACCAAGGTGCTACCAAACACATCCTGTTTACAGACATTTAGCTCCTCATTGAAAACCTTTGAAGTCCTTAAAGAGCTGTTAATTGGAAGTATACGTGAGCCACCGGCCATTGTTAACATAAAGGGGGTGGATACATGTTGTAATTGTAGGGATTCCTCTGCAAAGGAAGGGGATCTGTGCTTTTCTTTATCTTGAATTGGTAGTGGGAGATTGCCATCCATTAAAATGATGAAAAACGATAAACCACCCAAAACTATTAAAGCAATTAAAAATGAGTCTGTACATGTTTCTGGTTTAACCAGGCAGACTACTCCATCAAATGATACTGTATTACTTGTTTAGATGAAAGGAGAACTGAGAACGCTGTCTGAATGTTGCAGGTTTAGCCACAAATCTGTCTCCATTAGTGTGTCAGATGAATACATGCAAGGCCTTTGATAGCCTTTGATGATTTGGATTTGCCAGAACAAAGTAAATCTGTTGTAATGACTGAATTCAAGTAAACATGCTATGTAACTTAACCTCCCATTTTTTGTAACTTTCCTTCAATGGTATTGATGCTCATTATGCAACACTATGTGTCAGACCACTATGATCTGGTTTCTTTTTTTCTTTCATTATGGCAGCAGTTGCTTATAGACTCGGATGCAAGCAAAAGGTGCTAAGGTTAATCTTTTGAAGTCTCTCAAACTTATCTACAATTATGACAGACTTCCATCCGATCTGAATAAATGTTCACCGGGCAACAGAAGGATCAGACAATAACGCAGCATCATGGCAGTGTATAAGAAAGGCTTCAAAAATGCTTTTGCCGCTTTGACAAAACATTGCAACCACAACCACCAGAGACCCTCAGCCATTGACCTTCTCCTAGCCCGTTACTGTCACTGTCAGTGAAAAGGTCTCCCCTGGCCACACAAAACATCCACACCAATCTAGCTTTACATGCTTTACATTCCAGGCTTTTACTATTTGCTCCTCCACAGTCCCAATCTAAACACACCCAACCATTACATGAGGAGCAAATGTGCCAGACAGTTTTATGATTTTGGATTTGTGATCAACAGTATCAATGTTGGAACACACTTATTGCCAAAACACAGGGTTTCTTTTACAGTGGCAATTTGATGCATGCACAAGGGTATAGTACCTACTGAGCACTGGCACAGGGTGATGTATATGAAAAACAGCTGCAAGCAGAAATCAGATAGTTTTGGAAACAACTGTGAAGGATCTACAATATAAACTTTGCAATACATTTAGTCCTAAAACGGTCATTTCAAAACTGGGTCTTCACCTCGAATCAAAATGTGTAGGGTTAATATTCAGATTGTAAGTATAGATGAAAAGAAAAGTAAGTAAAAGTAATGGGGGCGGGGGTTACTTCAGGTCAGAGATGAAAACATGTCTGAATTTTTTTTGTGCTATAGTTTATTTTGTAAATTTGAGTATTAAAAGTGTATTTTGCTATTTTGGCATTGTATAGAATTTAAATCTAATCACTGCTGCTCGTATTCAGTAAACCAGCAATACCAACCAAAAGAGCAATGAATGGATGTTGATGTCCTAACACCAGAAGCCAGACCACTGCTGAGTGAGCCATTCACCTACCAATCTCAGTATGGCAGCTGAATGTCCTTTTCCTGGCAGCAGAAAAAACACAATGCCAAAGAAATAGAGGAGCAGAGTCCTGCATTCTAAATGTGGTTCACTCATGATCTTCTCCCAGAGATGCAATCATTAGCTTTCAGGTCAGTTAGTAGGAATAATGTTGTAACATTAGGGATTCCGAAATTCATCAGCAGGAAGTAAACATTTTAAGTTACTTTGCAAATGGATACAGAAGGGAGATGATGCATAATCCCAGTGGACTAGATGATGAGATAAACTAGCATCTGTGTTCCTGAACCAACCCTGGGAAATAGTTTCTACACAAAACTCTCGTAAAAAAACAAACAGTATTTGCACTATGTATACAGGTTTGTTGTTTCGACAGTAACATGTCCATCGTGTACATGCACTTATGAGATTTAATCAAAATCATATTTGTTGACAGAGACCCAGTCCTTCCTGAGTACCACCTCAACCACAACACCCCTTGAGCTCCCAACTCCTTACTTTGTGCACTGAAGCAGATCCGTGGTGCATCCTGATACACATGACTACACAAAGCTTGCTTGAAAATGTGTTTGCTTCCTCCAAGCTGTCCTGGTTACATTTGCAGTAAAAGCCTCTTTTATTGCCCTTTGGTAAAATGTCACTTAGAAAGTTATGTTTTAGCTGGAGTCCAGTTCACAAGATTATGAATCCTGCTAGTAAAACATATTTATTTCTTCCTCCAAAAAGGTGGAGGATACTTGTTTCTGGCAATACTTACACTGTGAACATTTGAATAATTAGCAAAAAACTCCATTCTGAAGTATTAGTGAAGTACAGGCCATGGTCAAATAACCCATGGCTGCCACATTAAGGCTGTTCACCTTGATATACATACATAGACTGCATTCACTGATTTCTGCTTTTAAAAACAGATGGTTATGCCCTTTGCGAAAATGTTTAGAATATGCCAAATTGCATATTTATATTTACATTTAGCACAGTGTATGACAGTGAATTAAATGGCAAACCAAAAACATTCAGTGACTGGTGAAAAATACCACTGAGCAAAGAATTACCAAGTTTTAAAGCTCAAGACTCTTAGTAATAGAGATAACATATCCTCTTATTTATCACATTCTTGTCCAGAGTGTTTGTAAATGTATGCACTGTGCCTAAATAACTGCATCATAACTCTACACATGCTACAAGCGAGGATTTGCAGAAGTAAAGCCAAAACAAATACAGCAAAGTGCTGTGGCTTGAGTGGCGTGCAATCAAACTGAGTGGCAAGCAAAATGGCATTGTAGAGCTGCATGTGCCGTCATGTTAAATGCTGCTGCATATCATAGTCCAACTTTTATAATAGGATAAATGTCTCAAAGACCACCTGATCTTTGATTAACTCTGCTGGCTTGTAAATCTACAATACAACCATTGTTATACTGCACACTGTGCCTTTCAAGTATATGAAGCTTATGACACAAGTCCATGCAAACCAATCTGTGATACAAGGATTTTCCTTTCAGGAGTTTTTGTGTTAAGTTTATTGATAAAGAGTCATACTCGTGTTGCATTAGATTTTTAAGTTTGAATAAAGAACTCAGAGTTTGTGTTTTTGTAATGCTTGTTTTCCCCAGTCATAACAGGGGCATTGTTAAGGTTTACAAGCCTCAAAGCACAATCCTGACCTCCTGTCCTGCTAATCCTTGAACGGTCAATACATTTCCATATCTATGACACCAGATGACCATTTCTCGCCCCTCTCCCCACCGCAGGAGTCACAACGGGGCTTTCAGACACAAAGCCAGGATTTTAAATGAACTCGCACATCATAAAGTCGTCCAACCCCCCTCCAGGATGCGCCCAGGGAATTCTCCTTGACTTTGGCCATCTCATACATTTGCAATTCATCATCTCGCTTTCTCAGCATCACAAAAACCACCACCACCACTTCTTTGTCATTACAACGACACAGACACAAGCCGTCTTGTTTGCGTCTGGCAGTGAATGGAGAGCAATACAATGGCTTACCGCCTGCTGTTGTAGATGAAGTATGGCCCTACACTTGAGTGCTACAGGTACAAACATGAGGTGGAAACCCCACCCTAAACACAGGCTGTGAAGACCCCCAGGATATAGTTACAACACACACAGAACATCACATTATGGAAATGGGAATACATTTGAATCTTATATGCAAATGACATTAACACTGTAGTTGCATCTGATATCATGCATTTGACTACAGTCACTGAAAACTATGCTTACAGGCCACATGTTGACTCAGTGTGTTACTGCTGGTGTGATTTAGCACCTCTTTTGGGAAGTGGGAGCTTTGAGGCTGGGCAGCCATTTGTCTCTTTTCCATCCACAAACACAGCCAAACATGCAGTGCTACAAAAACGCACATCAGTAAATACAATGACTTACCTCACTGTGCACAACCAGGAAGTGCTTCTTCTGCTTTTCCACAGAAGCCTAAAGAGATCCCACACAACACTAAGAGGGAAATCTGAAGCCTCATGTGAGAGGATTATTGATACTCCTCCTGCAAGTCCACAGCAGAGTGACTATATGCAAGGATGAGTTGAAGAACTGAGGGAGGGAGGGAGCGGGAGTGACTGTTTGCCCCCCCCCACCCCCCAACACACACACCCTCCTCCTGCTGACTCTTTCACACCCTTTGCTCCCTCCCTCCCTTCTTGCTCCCTCCTTCATTCTATAATTCCATCCCCCTAAACTACAAACCTACTGCCAGCAGGAATGTGTGTTCCCTCCCTTGTCTCCTCTTTAATTGCCCCTCCACTCCACTGTGAGAAGCTTCATATTTACACTAAATATTGCAACCTTTTAATGTAAAAAACAAAATAGAGCTAACTGCCAGACTCAAGCTTGGATTTCATGAACCTCAATTTTTGGGATAAGACCAAATGTATTCCTGCTTTCCTCTATTTTCTCTGTGGTTCAAATGGGCAGGAATTGTAATCACAGCATTCTGAAAAATCAACCTTAGTGCATGTAATGTGTTGTGCTGCATAATTTGGAACATTCACTGAGAGCCCAAAATGGACCTGTGAATGAGAGAAAGGCTGGGCTTGCTGTTGTCATAGCACCGGTGATGTCGTGTGGCTATCACGTCAGCAGTGACAGTGGTGTGGGACTCATTTTAAGATGATGGAACCGGCAGAGTGGAAGGGGAGGACGGAGGCTCTGAGGGCACAGCGACGTCTGTTCGGCTGCAGCCTGCATCATTTGCTCCATTGGCAGCTTTGCATGTGCATTGAAACATGCTCCAAGCTAAGCTAGGTAAACACACTGACAAAACACTGAGGAGGGACAGAGAAGCCACAGAGGTTAGTCTGTCTGAAACGTGTCCAGAGATGTGAGGGCTGCAATACCAAGTCTAGAATTTGCGATGACTATGACCAAAATAAGAAGCATGGTGGACCTCACTTCCTCTCAGCACATTTTATTGTCCTGCCAAAGTTGTGACCCTGATATTAAACCTAACCACTGGGTTTGATTGTAAGACAGGAATGTCTGGTCTGCCGAGGCTTCAGACATAATAACATGTGTTCTTATCAACTTCCTGGGCTTGATTTCACATAGGTAATCTTTTTAGGATAACTGAGTTTTTTTGCTTCTTTCTCACACTCTGTGCCAATATCTTCATTTCTATTAGTGGACAATTTGTTGGGACGTGATCCAATGACAACAAAAGACTTGGAGGCGCATGATGTCAAGAGATTATTAATGATCTTGAAAATCTCAACACTGTAGAAAAAAGGTATTGATAAACTTCCTGGATGGCGTGTTTAGATAGACTTACAACCAAATATTCACCTTAAGTGACTGTTGTTGTATTCTTATATGTGTAAAGTTAAATGATATGCAATAATATGTGCATGAGATGAGATCATCCAATCTGCCACCGCCCTTGCCCAAAAAAAAAAACTGTATCAAGGAGCAGCACAATAAACGCATCCATCAGTGAAATTGGGACTAATGCTGAATCCACGTCTGCTCTCACCACAGGCATTTCAGAAATGTAGATTGCTTGCATGCAGCTCAGCTAAACAAAATAATCTGCTTTCTCATTACCAACACAAGGCTATTAAACTCACCTCCATCCGCACTCAATTTAGGAGCTGATTGGACAGCCAATACATTGACAGGCCATTTAATGCCGCTGGAGCAAATTTGGCAGGTGATATTATGGTAACAGATCCACAGCAGCACTTCAGACTGCTGATGCTGTCCAGGTGTCACAATCAACTGCTATCACTGCCAATCAACTTCAGCCAAAGCGAACAAAAAAAATAGCTTAAGGCGGGGGGAATGACAGCAATCCATTTGGCAGGATATGCAAGTTTGCTACATCCAACTATTCCCCCAACTACATCAATCTGGTTTACTCTAAATGTTTTTGTGTACAGTATTATTGTAATTATTATATGTTGGCTCAAATTAGTCAAGAAACCCTATGAACAATTATCTTAAAATAATCCCTACCCCCCCTCTTCATTTCTTCTTGTGCAGTAGCTCCTGCCAGTAAAACAGCTGATGTCTCACCATGCTTCACAGCAGGGACAGTGTTAGACAGATGATGAGCTGTGCCGGTTGCACCAAATTAAATGTTGAATGTTAGTGTAAAGAGCCTGAATGGTTGATGCCAAACTTTAAATATGTATATGTTAATTACTTTTGGGCTCTTTTTGTAAATAAAATTTGATTTTTTTCATTTTGGTTAGTGCATGAATTATGTCACGTGATATAGTTGTACTTCTTTGTTCTGATATAAGGTTGTTAACAATCTGGAAAAGCCTTGAGCAGAGCATACTTTGTTACATCTGACAGGATAAATCACAGCAGCTCCCCAGAATAGCTTTAAGGTTAGTTAATAATTAATTGTGCACTGGTTTAATAAAAGCAATTCTGTGGACCACAGGACAACCGAAGAATACAGTCTACAACACTAGTGATCAAAACAATACTAACTGAAGGCTATTTTCAATATAGGAGGTCAATGAAGACCGGGTCATAACCACAACCAGGGCCAGTATGTAATATACTTTGTCAATATGTCAATACATTGTACCACAATATGAAAATAATATGAAATAACACTCGTACAATGACACCACTTGTGTCTAGGAAAAACTGAACTACAAAGCCAAAATACTCTTTCTTGTCTGAGATGATTAAACTCTGAATTAACATGCAGGGGATGAGCATTGCCGACAATTATGCAACAAGATGTACTCTAAATTCACAGCATCTGTCTGATGATTCCAACTATATTCCCAGAACTATACACAAAGCCACTGGTGTTTAAATACATACCATGCAAACATCACATTGAACCTGATTTAACACAATGAAAAAAACATCCGTCACCGCAAGGGTTCAAGTATTTATTTTCTTGAAGGTCTCCTCAATCAAAACAACACGCGTCCCCTGGGTGTCCCTCTAAGAAATACAGATGATCCATTGTGCTGAAAGAGAACACCATGTACAGCTGATATCTAAAGACAAAATGCAACTGTTACGCAAGTCATGAAAGCAGTTTCCCCCTGCTCGGGTAGAGATCATTAGTGGAGGATCCAGTGGTCTCCAGCAGTGAGTTGGCTCTCAGGAGTCGACTTCAAAGACACCGGTACAGAGAGGAAAATCATTTAGAATGTGGAGAAGAAGCTGGAATTGATTGGATGAGACTGAACCTATACAGCATAGGGAGCTCTCCAATAGTAGTTATTAAAAGAGGATTGGAGAATATTAAGGGTTTAGTGATCTTTACTTAACAAGCTGCTGGGTAGGGTCAGCCACTGAGCCAGTTACAAGAAGCACACTGACCATAGTTTGGCCGACGAGAGTTAGTGCTCTACATGAAGGCATCCATTGCTCAGAAAGTGCTGATATAAGCCAAAAGATAACATCATGGAATTCATCTGTGTAGATCAGTTGGTTCTTATTCCTTTAATAGCTCACACTTAAGAATATTATACAAATTCACAATCACATCAACGCACATCACAATTTAAAAAAAGAGGGTAGTTTACATCTATACATGTTACTTGTTCTGTCCAACCAACATCTTACAGCTAGAAGTATTCAATTTAAGATGTATAGAAAACAATAAAAGCAGCAAATCCTCACAGTTGAGAGATTGAAACCAGCAATTGTTTATTCTTTTCCTACTGTTTAGGCATACATTTAAAAATGATCAGATATTATTTATGCAACCTACACATCTTCCAGCCTTCACTTTTGTACCAATGTAACCCAGTTTACCTTGATGTCTAGACCTCTTTTGACCACATATCACCAAATAAAAGCTTACTAAGAGAGGTCCAGGTGCACACCCAGGATAACTACATATTGCTGGATGCCACTTTAAAACAAATCCCACACCAGAGTCAACCTCAGGTAAACAAAAAGGGCTGGGAGAAGTTCTTATTCATGGTTTGTGGCAAGGTAAACTTAGAACAACTGCAACGCCCCCAAAATGACTCAAAGCTTCACTAGTTGAGTGCACTAACCATGTATTATTCATCCTAAACCACAAGCCCTATCAGCCACATGAAGCTGAAGGTTATCACTATGTGCATTTCTGACAGCCAGTCATACATTCCTGCTCACAGCTCGGTAATAGGAGGAGGAGCTGAGCTTTGATGAGGCCTTTTAATGCTCATCTGTCATGTCTTTCCAAACCCCATCACCATTGTGGAGAGGAAGAAAAAAAAAGTGCAATTAAATACCATCCACTGCTCTGCATATGCTCACTGGCCTCTCACTTTGCAATATAGTAGCTCACAGTAACTGGAAGAGCACACTTCAGAAATCACTTTTCTGAGACTACCACAACCTCAAAGGAAGCTTTGAAGCTCCATCAATACTCTATGGTGCAAACAAGTCGACTCACTTCATGGGTAGCACTTATTTGCGTTTTTCTAAAAAAGGTGCAAGCCACAGCAAAAGGCCTATTTATTGTGACTTTGATGATGATATGAATTTGAGTTTGTAATAATTCAAGAGAAACCCCATTTCTTCCTTATACTAAGAAGACAAGCGGATCACAATCAAACAAAACTCCAAACTGCTTCTCCAGCAATCATCTCCTGTACTAAAAGCTTCAAATTAAAATCTGAAATAACCTTTAAACCCAACATTTTCTCGCAAGATACAAAGTGACTCATAATTACTCTAAAGTGCAGCAATGCTTGAGGGGTTGTCCTCTGGAAAGCATCTAGGATCAAATCTTGGCAAGCCATCCATAAGCTTTCCCAAATGATGCTGACTGTGGGGACATTATGAACTCATCGTATGTGATCTCACTTTATAAAATGCTGGAAGACGTGCAACCTCTAGAAACATTGATATTACATTAAGAAATATGCCAGTTTTCTTTTAAATGTCAATTAAATACTGAAGTAGGGTTCACCGAGTCAGTGAATCAGCTGGTTAGCGGCACATGGTCTGGAATCAAAACAGAACCCTAGGCTTAAATAAGTACAACCTCTCTTCAACTGTCCAAAGATGGGGGAAGACTGGCTGATACAACAGCACATCAATAGTTCTCTCTAATGGAGATAGATGTCCTGTGAGAAGCAACAAGGGAAGACCGGGCTTTTGTCTGAAACTCAATACAACATGGATGTAAACAGAGGTGATGAGGAAGGCATGGTTGTCCTTCATCCATCAACTTGGGCTGAAAGGGAACAAAAGACTGCTTGATCTGATATACATGTCGGGCGAAATTGATTGGATAAAATCTCATCTTGCATATGGCCGCCACATTAAGTCTATTTCACTTTTGCACAAGGAATCTCTTGTTATGTGCAGGAGCAGAAGATAATTCTCACAAGACTAACTTGGCAATCAGCAAGTGCAAAACTGTATTCAGCCCGAGAGGCCGGACTGAGACGACCCCTCACAGCTGCAACATCAACACTGTTACACAATGTTACAGGATTTGTGTGGGAGAAGGCCACTTTTACATTGAAAAATGGGATCCAAGTTGCAATTTCACAAATGTAATAATGAAGGGTCTGTCCTTTAAAATACACGGAGTAAATATGTTTGGCCCACAATAATGCCTTTTTTAAGTTATTCAACATTATGCAATGCATGACATGTCAAAAGGAGGGGAAACAGCATTTGTCAAAAAAAAGTGTTGTGAGAATTGATTACATTTCCTGTCAATCAAATGTCCCATTAATTATTTTTTCATAACATAATATTGCACAAATACATATCCAGTTTCATACATGTATAATGTATTGGAGAAAAAAAAAACTGCACACGAGATCTACGGTCACTGAACAAAGCTTCTATTCAGTGTGAGCAAATATGAAGGACTCAGACGGACACCACTGACAGAGTTTATTCAAATATTTAAACAACTCCAGCAGTATGCATTTAAGTGAATTGCAGAGGAGTGGTTATATTATTAAACCCTGATAGGCAGAATAATGCATATTAACACATCTGAAGTTACTTCTGCATGACACAGTAATACACAATCAGCCACAACAGGATCGACATAAGTTTCCTGCTGGAAAAGATTTCCAGCTTAGTGGTTGTGGCCTAATTTGTGTACTTACTATTTCTACCACTCCACTTTTTTTCAAAAACATGGCTTGACTTAGCAAAGTAACAAAGCTAACCAGTCAAACATCTTACGCAAATTCAGAACCACTGGAGGTTTATCTTGGATTCAATGGTCTTTGTTTGGTTATGACACTAGTCTCAGTCTGTGTTTCTCACTTGGCACTAAGCAAAACACTACACTGTTTTCAGAATTTACTTTGTACCAATTGCCAAGGAATAAAAGAGTTATGTGCAAGTGGGACGGCAATGAATAATTCACAAAGAGCACTTATCAGGGTTAAATTATGCGCATTTCAAGTAATAAACTCAGTTTGGTAGTACATGGCTGTGCACGCATGAAGAACAAAGTCATGGATTGTACAAAAAGCCAACAAATTACCATATTAATGAGTAGACATTCTTTCATGTGTGGCTACGACAGTCGCTACACTGCTGCAAGTTGGTATAACATTTGAAATCTTAGAGATGGAGAATCTAAAAGTGTGGACACAAGCCAGAGGGGGAGCAAAACTAGTTTCAACTCGACCAAACAAAGAGAGAGACAGAGGGTGAGGTCCCTATGCAGGTATGTCATACAGGTGGGCTCAGGTTTCCACCCCGATGACATCTCCAATACACGGAAGCCCTGCTGCAGGATGCTCCACAACATAGCAGTTCCCTTCACTGTTTTGCAACCTGTGTGTTGGATAACTTTAAAGTTGAAACAGCAAGTAATCAATATAACAGCAATCAAATGTTCAATTATTCATCCACCCAAAATCTACAGCATCTTTTGAATAAACACAGACTATGAACGTTTCCTGACATATTTTGGCAAAACAAACGAGCAAGAGGAAATTGGGAATGAGCATTCATTCAGCATTGCATTTCGGATCTCAGTATCACCAACCATAATCTGATAACAGGACATCAGCTATTCTTCCTCGGGTCCACAATGACATCAGATACTGGTATCAATATATTGGTCTAGTTAAAGTAAATAATGTATACTTTTTGTAACTTTCCATGCAATAAAAATCAAACGATATCATATGTAGTGGAAACAAGCAATCTCTCACTTGTCTGCTGTTTAATTGGGTGTTTTTTGTCTTAAGGAAGGAGGTTTTAGGGGGAAAAAAGTTTCAAAAGCAACACATTTAGCAAAATGATATGACTGGAACAAACATGGATGGATAGACAATGAATTGGATTATGCTTGGAGTGGTTTAAGACCTTTCTGTTATGTGTTGCTGTTACTCTTTTCCTTCTGTGAAAACTCAACTAAAAGAATCATTACTGACATGAAATAAAGTCACTGGTCTGTGAAGAAATCAACTATACCCTTCTGACAGCCAAGGACACAGGTGGGTTGTTTGACACTCAAAAGATGGATTATGATGATGCCACAACTACAGGTCAAAGAGTGGTTTCAATGGAAACCTTCTGTTTTTAATTGTTCATTTTTATGAAACAGTTGTGATATTACAGTGTATCTAGTTTCTAAACCCCTTTGATAGATCCATTTACCATGTCCTGTACATAGAGCAGTCAGTTCCTATCAGACTCACCATAAATACAAGCTGCTGACTGTAAAAAATAAAATAAATAAAAAACTGCACTTTAAGCTTTCAGTGGTGAGGTTTTTTTTGTCGACACGTTGCATTTCTCTTGGCAGAAACAAATGGACAAGGACAGCGTATACATGTCTGCCCATAATATTGTCTCACAACATCTCTAATAAATATCCTTTGCACATGAGTGAAATGTTTTGCTACAGCACCCACATGTGCTTATAGTCACCTGTGCACCGACCCGAAAGGATGTTTATCACAACCATATAGAAATATGTCTGGGAGACACCATTTAAGCGGCAGACTATTGCAGTGACGCTGCAACAAACTTGACACCAGAGGGTCATCACAGCAGTGAAGCAGCTGCATAAATTAGCTATCACATGTCAGTTCAGTCACCTGCACATGATCTGTTTGCCAAAGCAAATTGTAAATACAACAGCAACAGCTTGGATCGTTTGTACAACAACGAAGAGAGGGGCAACGGATTACATGACTGTGCTTCATGCAACAATTTACCGCACTGTCTGAGGCCAAACGCTGCTTATCTGATCCCAAACAGTATGCTACCAATGACCAAAACACCTCAAAAGGTATTTCCGCGGAAAAGTCCTTATGGCTGTATTTTTGAAACAAAATTATATTGGTTCAGGAAAGCATTTAGTCAATTATTTGCAGGATGCGCAATCATGTAGGCTACATACAGGGATGGAAGAAATTGAAATGTCCGAAGATGCACGTTAACCCTGCTGTATGTCCGCCGTCATTAAGGTTACATGGCGTTTCTAACCCCCAAATACCTTATTGCTGAATGAATGATGCGCAACAATTTGTGGGTACGAAAACCCAGCTTGTCGGCCTTTCACACGGGTCCGCACCGGTGCGGCAGCGTCTGTCAGCCCCGATAAACTTGTATGATTGAGTGACGCGGTCATATGTGAAGCCAGCGCTAGGACCATGCGGAAACATGATCGGACATCGAGCCTATTATCTTTACCATGATTAACACAGCATGATGCTTCCCGGTCTCCCTTTACATACCTGCTGTTACCGCCACCGTCGGCATCCGGCTGCTTTCGTCCTGACATTGAAATGTTCATGTTTCACACGCCTGTATTGTCCATCCCCATGTCTCTATATCCTGCCGCCTCTCCAAGGTCTGCCTGCCTGCCTGTCTACGGACCATGCGTGTTGTTTCCACACCGCTGAGAGGGGCGGGGCCCGCGGTCCTTGGAGACGGCGTGCAAGTGGATCGTGAGAATGCCACTTATTTTTTCTAACAGCCAATCAGCTGCGGTTCACCTCGAATCGGCATTCATTGACTGTGTGAAATGCACACTAGTAGCTAAAGTGTGTTAGTTTTAGAATAACGTGAACAAACGCAGTCAAATAATCTCCCTTTCAACCCTAAAGCATCATTTTAACATGTGGTGCAGTCTGCCTGTGCAGATATTGCGATGCGTTTTCATTTTCAAATACATGGGCAAGAATTGAGAAAAACTTCTAAAAACAAAAATAGGATGATGTTTAAGGCATCTATAGCAAATCATATGATTATCACTATGCTGTATGATTTATTATTCGTTTTATGCTGCTGCAACATAACATTTTCCCAGTTTGGGATTATTAAAGTGTGTGTGTGTGTGTGTGTGTGTGTGTGTGTGTGTGTGTGTGTGTGTGTGTGTGTGTGTGTGTGTGTGTGTGTGTGTGTGTGTGTGTGTGTGTGTGTGTGTGTGTGTGTGTGTGTACCATAGAAGATGCATGATAGCTCCTAAGTGATATTTAAAATCAATACGGAAATCTTATGCAGCTCTATGTATCAACACAGACTGGAATTCTGAGGAAAAGGTTAAAAATGTAAGTTTGAAAAACACAAAAAAGCACCTGATCAAATGTTAGTACCAGATTTTAATATTCACTGCACATGATCCTACAAGATGTGACCTTAATGTACAACAGAGGTCGGCCTTGGTAACAGGGTTAACTCTACCCTCTACTGGCAGGACAGAACATTTTCTTCTGCTTCAAAAGAAATCCAACTTCTCTGGTAAAGAATCAATAAAAATCAGTGTGTTACAAAGACATGTTTAGTAAAAACAAAATACCAAAAAGGTATGAATCATTTTTACAGTGTCCTTCCAAACACAAAACTCTGGTAACAGAATCAGCTCAAAAATACAGACTTTGCCTTTTGCCTCAAACTACTTATATTAGACTGGAGCATTAGCTACACAACTTAAAATATACAAAAAGATATCAAACAGCTAGAAGCACATACAGTATTTACAGCAAAGAGTTTCTTCTCTGGTGAACTTGAAGGAGCATGGACCACATTCACAACACTGTGTCCTGTTTTTCAATGTTTGTTTGACACTTAGAAAATGTTGTTTGGGTGTAAAATATAAGTTCATGCACCACCAAATGTTCACATCATTCCTTGTTGAACCAGATGACTTGATACGTAAAAGTATCTCACAGTGATTCAGCATCCTCTTTCCTTAAGTTCTTCATTGAGCCGACTACCACCTCCCTCTGATGAAGGGTGGGCAACCAAACCCTGCCCTTCCATTTCGGAAATGCCTCCCCTCACTGTCATTCATGCCCTCTAGTCCCATAGGAGGAGGTCGATGGAAAGGAGGGCCACGAGGGGGAAACGGCATATGCATTCTGAACCTATCCGGTGGAAACATGGGTCCTCCAGGCATCATATGTGGCATGGGTGGCATGTTTGGAGGTGAGAGAAATGGAGGTAGATGATGATTCGGCATCCCTGGGGGAGGCTGCATAGGGGGCATACCCGGTCTAGGCCCCTGCATGACTCCTGGGCCTGGAAGGTTCATCACTGGTGCAGTAGGGGACCCCAGCTTGTTGTCTGTGCCCAGATCTGAGGGTCTGCCTTGGTCTCCTTTAGAATCCATGGTGGACTCCTCTCGAGGTTTTCCATTTCCTGCTGAAAAGAAGATTAAATAATATTTAATTGATCCCCAGTGGGAAGCCACGTATTGTGGCATTTCAAAAGGAAAAACACATTAGAGAGCAAATGTTTCAAGTACTAACATCAAGCCAAGAACAATGACAGCACGGCAGCACAGATCTTTTCATATTATTATCATCATCAAGAGAAGTTGTTTTAAATCAACATGACATATTTAAATCAACATTTAAATCCACTCATGTCTCCCCTTTAGAGTATGGTTGACAAATCCACACTTTTCTTCCTTATAAATGTCTCACCTGGTGCCAACTTTGTAGGGTCAAACTCTGTGGGGATGAATGGAGCTCCGACTGGAGGACCGGCTGTAGGGGACAGCATGATGGGGCCAGGGAAAGAAGGGGGACTTGTTATGGCTGCTGCCTTTAGAACTTGTGGCACCTGGAAGACAAAGAAGCACAATGGCAACCTGGTAAGATTAAAGTAAAAACAAACGAGAAAGCCTTCATAAAGTAGCGAACTGAAGGGGAAACAGTGTGAACATCTTCAGATTCCACCACATAAGGTTCTTTGATTGCATCATGTGTATTTATTTTTCACATTTCAAGAATGAAAACATTGTTTGATTATTGTTTTTGTGCAGTCCTTATAAAGTTTCCAGAAACATTCTCAGTAGATGTGTTCTGAGAGAATGCTGTAACACATTATCAAACACCAAAATAAAAAAAGCATACATCATGTGTGTGGTAGAGAAGACCACTGATCAGAAATGGAGGCAAACACACTCATAACCTGCAACCCACAGTAACTGCAACCTTTGTAAAGGTAAAACGGCCTTCATTCATTTGATGTCTTCTTTGTATCCTCTTTATTCAACACTGTGACATATGTGCATGTTAAGAGGCTAAAAGAACTTAATTATATAATATAGGTGATGCAATGTGTCACTTGTGGCATCAGTAGATAATTGCAAATAAAACCTGGTTACCCAGTCCGAATCAGAAGCATCTTCATAAAATATGCTTGCCCAGGCACACATTAAATTGTACATATTGAATTAAGCTCATGAAATAATTAATGACAGGATCAACAATGTAGTATTGAGGCAAATTGCTGGAACAAAAAGTGGTTTATACACAAATGTGTTGTTACTTACCCATTGCATGTTTGGATGCAGTCTTTGACCCACACATTTATAAAGTCCACATCCTACATATACCCATAAGCTCCTTTGACAGTGTAAGAGTGTGTTTGTGAAAAACAAAAGGATTTAAGCACCACAGACAAACAGGGGTTGTGGTTGTGTTTCTGTTTAAAATGACCCTGTCACAGCATTAAATACAATTGATTTACACAACACCTTGTGCTTTACCACAACAGCACAGTTGAAAAATAGAGGTTAACAAAGAACAGTGGCCATATATGGGAGAACATTTGCCATATGGAGCGTAATGTTAACAGTAGAGTGATTAGTTTTAATTGGGGAAGCTGTGAGAGATTGACACTTGAGGTGAATTGCTTAACTAAAAAGGCTTTCAGAGATTAATCACCTCCCTAATATTGATGAACCGTTCACTTGCTTCCTGCAGTACAACCCACATCTGAAATGTCCAATTCAGCATGCCTTCAGGAATAATGGGTTGAAGAGTTACAGCACCATAGATTTGCTCTAAGGTAAAGGTAGAAGGTGGAGACCAGGACAAGGAAGTGTTTTAGCGCCTGGGAGGGTACAGAGTTCACTTACTCTTGAACTAGGAAAGGATAATAAACATGCACAAATAAAATAATTGTAACCACACCAAACTCAAAAAAAAATCTCTTCATTATTTTAGATCCTGATGTCAAACAAATAATCTATAAAAGCTACTGCATGGCTTTACAACTTTGGAAAGGGCTGTGATCAGTTTAACTGATAATCAACTTCTATACATACATTTTACAATATACAGTACACACTTATTACTTACTTTTCTCCATAATACAACTCAACCTATATCATATATTTTTGTACTGATTTTAAATTCAGAGAATGTGTTAGTTATGTACATATTGCAAATTATGACTTGAACACATCAATAAATAGTATTCATAAAGCATTACTTTATCATTTATAATTATAATGATTGGAACTGAGGGGTTATTGAACCTAGACAGGTTTAAGGCTATATAAATATACAGAAAGCCTAGCCATATTATTTCCTATAAATGACAAAATCATATCAGTGTTTGCATTTAAGTCATACAAATGTTACAGTGTCACAGTATCTAAAATAATAAATCAGAACAGAAATGTAATCATGCTACATTTGCTGTACAATCTGTACGCTCTTCTACCAGTCTGTTGTTGCTAGTGCACTCTTCTTTGCTGCGGTTTGCTGTGGGGGCAGCATTATTAAGCAATTAAGAAAGCTGCCTCTGTCATCTGCATCAAACTGGACCCTTTTGAAGCTGTGGTGGAGAGGAGGGCTCTGAACAAGCTGTTGTCCATCATGGATAACCCCACCCACCCTCTCCACCTGCAGCTGGAAGGACAGCGGAGCTCCTTCTCCAACAGACTGCTCCAGCGCTGCTGTCACAAGGACAGATACAGGAGAACATTCCTGCCCACTGCAATAACTCTACAGTAATTCCCCTCTGGCTGGCATACAACTCACTGCTCCATAGCCTCTCTGTTAACTGGACATAACATGCACACTTTACACTTAACATTGTACATTTATATTATATTTTCATTTAATATTACATTGCACTATTTACTATCTGTATATTTCTTATTTTTATTTCTAATGTGTTGCTATGCTTCATATTGTATTGTATTTTGCTGCGGTAACAAAAACATTTCCCAATTTGGTTTGGCTGATTCTGATTAACACAGATGACATTTTCCTCTATTAACCCATGATGTCCGCTGGCCATAGGATGACTGAGCACATGAAGTTTAAATTAATAGCCTACCAGATGCTGGAATGTGATCCCCTTAAGTTCCTGCCTCCTCTCCTAGGTGCTAAAGCTGGCTGTAGGTCCAAAGGCTACAGAGCAAACCTACCCATTATACTGATATAGAATGCATTATGATGTTAGCCGTTAAAATAAACCTTCCAGTCCAAATCATCGCAACAGCAAATACACTTAATCAGTCATGTGTTCATCAACAGATTATCTGCAAATTAAACGCAAAGTGCCAATTTCTCTTACAACTCACGACAATCCCATGTAGTGAAATGAAAGGATAAAAGCCATCACTGTACAGATGAGCCTCACATTTATCATGCATAAAATTGTGTATGTACGTCCCAATTTGTTATTTTTGGTAGACACTAATCTCCATTTGACTATTTATGATCAATTAAATGCTTTGAGAAAAAACAATCTAGTTGCTGAAACAGCCCAGATCTCTAAATGAAACCCTTCTAAAATATTATTACATGTGAAATTTGACTCTTCAAAGCGAGGTGAGCCATGTAAACCAATTAAAATACTTTAACCATTCACTAGAACAGCTATATTTATAATGTATAGTAATTATATCCTTTAACATGGAGATGGCTTAGCAGGCTGGTAGCAGCTAACAGTGTTGACAAGGCTAATCGCGTTGACCTAAATATTCTGCGACAGTTCAGTACTGCCACTGCTGGTCACGACAGTGTATTCAGCGGTAACCACCATGTTAGCGCAGTGCAGAGTGCTGTTGGTTAGCTAGCCTGTAGGACACACGCGGCCTGCACAGCTAATAAAACAAAAACTAAAGAAGTTAGGATAACACACGCTGCTGGGACTTTGTTCTGTGCTCTTTGAGATATCTCCATCATAGCTTTACAAACAGATGTCTATTAAAAGTCAGCTATTCTGCAAAATCCACCTTTTAATGTCTATTAACACTTAAATATGTGTCCCCTTTGTGTTAAGAGATTTGCAAAGATTCAGGAAAATAGATGATCTCTTTTTGACCTGATCCATTTATATAAAAACCTGTATAGAAATGAGCAGATTTTAGCCCCTTTGTGATTTTTGGGTGGTGCAACAATAAACCAATAAACAACCAAGGTAACACCCGCCCACCTTATCACCTGAATCTCCTCCTAGAGCACCATTGTACTTTTTAAACCAAACACTTCCACAGAGGGGCATGGGGAGTGGCAGCTCCTTTACAATTAAAGCAACAGACAAGATTTGAAACAGAGGGGATTATGGTATGCTGCAACACACAATCTGTGTAGTATTTCATGCCAAACACATGTCTTGTGAGACATGTTTTGTATATATCTGAGACATAAAATATATTTTTGAAAAACAGTATAATAGGGGACCTTTATGATCTGAATTTCGTATAAATCCTTTAAGTTTTGCGATTTGCATTAGTGAACCTCATTTGAAGGGAGTAAGCACTGTTGAAAAGCACGTTTTCCTAAATTGCATACAGCCGCCTTAAAAGCACAATTCCTATTTGAATGAATAAATGGCTATTTTTGAATATATATATACAGCCGCAGAAAAAATTAAGACCACTTCAGCATTATCATTTTCCCTTGTTTTATTATGTATAGACTTGTCTGAGTTAAAGGATTTTTTTAATTTCAATTTTTTTATTATTGTATTCTATAAACTACTAGTGTTGAAATTCAACAAACACTGGAATGGCTGCCATACATGTAGAGATAAAGATTTAAGAAACATTTGGAGTGGTCTTTCCTCCAGAGCTGTATATATAGACAAACACACGAATAACACTACCTGCAGCAGCAACATTTAACCACACAAAGAACATAATGACAGAATATCATAGTCATTTGTGAAAGTAAGCAAATAATGCAATCATTTCATGCTGTTTAAATATTGTATTGCCAACGTATAATTAAAATAAAGAAAGAGAAGTTCATTAGTCAAACAGCCTTAATGAAATTAGTAGTCTGGGGATAGCAACAGATGGGTCTGCTCTTACCCTGGTGTTTCAGTCCATCAGCAGAAAATACAGGATATCTGCTGCTCCATTTTTCCTGCACGTGATTTCCAATTTGGAAACCCCCACGAGCCAGGCAGCTGGGCATTGGATCTTTGATCAAGACTTTCATCTCTGAGGGGTATCAACTCAGTCTTTTCACTCCTGTCAATACAATGCCTTTGTTCTTTGTTTATACCGGCTACTTATAAGACATGGTAATGAGGCAGATCTACAATAGACTGGCCTTTAGAACTTAATATCTTAAATTATTTATGAGGAAAGAAATGGGATGAAAAAATTCAAAAGACCATTTTATTATGAATGAGCCTTACTTTCCAATCACTCCACGGTGTCATCTAAGTGCAGGAATCCCAACATCCAAAGAGAAGTTCTTTCACACTCACCTTTGTGAGGCCTCATGTGAGACGGGTGTAATTGAAGAGTTCCCCTCTTTTCTTGAAATATCAATTCACTTGAAAGTGACTGAAAGGAGAAGACTGCTCAGAGTTTAAATGATAAACCATGGTACGGACTGAGCTACATTACCAGAGACTGAGTCAGATCTGTGATGCCTAAATGCAAAGTAACAAGCTTTTCCTTGTATAACGAAAGTACATTAAAAAATGCAGCAGCTAGCAGATTTACAACATGACATCCGAATCTGAATCTCCTAACTGATCCTGTCTCTCACTAACATTCTTAGCACAGACTCGAGATGTTAAAACTGCAAAACCTTTGTGAAACATAAATCCAAACCAACCTAATGTGTACCAAAGATCTTTAGTTAAAGCAAATACAAATCTAAATTATTGTTATTGTTCATTGAAAAGCCCTTTTTTATTTAGGGACATAAATATACAGCTGTTTGGTAAACAAAAATGTAATTTTGATATCTTTCATATATTAATTTCATCTCAACTCGGTCCCTCAAATACTAACAAATAGATTACAAAAATATTAATTCTTTAATAATTTGCTAACATTTTCACATAACGACAATGTGAAAAGCTAAACTGATAAATTAAAGTGCAATTTATTTATTTTATTTTTACTATAACAAAAAGAGTTCGCAAAGAGGGAAAAAATAACAATAGTGGACTATTTAAACAGTCCACATTTTGAAATGTGCTCACTATGTAAACTATCCAAACAATTGTTATCTTTTCATAATCATTGTTTAGAATAAATCTAAATGAAAAGTAATACCCTTGGCTTAGACCGACATTTTTTACCTTATCCACTTCCTTCCGAGGGAAACATTTTCCACCAATGATGTATCCACTTTACTTCAACATGCCTCGTTACCTGTAGGATGAATGGCTAATAGTTGCACAAAAATCCCGTAATGTCTGTTTGGTTCCACTGAAAACAGCTCAATATGCTGCCAAGCATGGACCAAGGGATGAAAACATCCTGGGTCTCACTTTTCTTTAACCAGTATTACAAGAAAATGTCTGATATTATTCTTGTGACCTTCCAATGAAACAAAGGTTCATACAAATGAAATCAGACCGCCTGACCGTAAGGATAACTGTTCAAGCACTTTTCGTTATCAAACAATATTAAGACATTTTTACAGTGTTTAGTCCCACAAACCACTATAGAAAGTCCGTGGGAGTATTTCTAAGATGAATCGTTTACATTTTCACAATGTAAACGATTCATCTCGATACATTCGGAGCTAAGGATAACAGAAACATGCTGTTTGTTCCGTTATTTTCACACATTACATCAACTGCATGCTCAGGTGCATTATTTATTTTTCATCCCGGACCAGTACTCTCCTCACAAAGGTGTCATTTGACACCTGTACCACACACACCAAACGTGCCATACAAACAGAAGAGCCAGACAGAGTACAAAAGCTAGGAAGTCTCCATCCAGGCAGCATATTAGATGAAATAGCACGTTCCTGGCGAGTTGACGAGTTGAAAAAAGCAGAGCTGCATGTCTCGACACGTACATGTGTGCCACCACACTGTTAGTGTGTCCGACAACATACATAGAACACAATGGTGTGTGGGTGTGTGTGTTTGTGTTTTCATACAAGTCATACAATGCAGGCTTAGTGAGCTTACATGTCACTGTGCCTAACAAAGCATAAGTTTCTGCTGCTTACACTGCTCAATAGATCTGAACAATGTTATAGATTGCTAGATAACTGAAAACTAAAGGGTTTACTTAGCTATGCATTGCGTTTTAAGGCTTAATTATGGCTTGATCAAGTAATCCTGGAATAATTGCAGGTTTGTATACGATGTGCATAAACGTGTATCCCCGGAAAAAAAGTCTCTTTAGGTTCACACAGTTCATGTGGCAGTTGCCATAACCTGCATCCAAAAGGCCAAATCTGCCAAAAACGGTAGCGGTTAGTATTATTTCGGGTAATAAAAGTGGTTGTAAAGACAACTTTTCAAACGTAATTTCTTTAATCCCAGAGAATATAAAGGGCCTTCCATTTAAAATGAAGGACGTTCAGTGCTCAATACATTTGCACCGGCTGCATGACCACTTTGTGGAGTGTTGGATAAAAAATAAATAAGGGGATACTGCTGAGGATTTAGAAGGCCAATGTGAACATTTTATTAAATCCCAATCTGCACACTCCAAAATTTGCATTTTGCTTGCCAGAGAAAAATGGTTTTCAAATAGAAAGAAAATATGGCAGCTGTTAACCGAATGAATTAAATAATCACAAACCTCAAGAAGACAGAGAGTTTGATGAAATGATGTTATAAATATTAGCTGACTGATGATATGGCTGACATAGTAAAGTACATATCAAATTATGCCAGTCGCTATCAAAACTGCAACAAGTGCGTTTTGATCTTTTTCTCCCATGTGTATTTTATATTCTTTACTATAAAGAGACGGTCATGTTGCATGTTATTTTCGCATGCAAATTTAAGGTCTAGAACTAAACAGTTTCAAAGCAGAGGACTGGGTAGGTTTACATGGCATAGTGTAATAAATTACATCAGACCCAGGCTGTATGCTTCTCAATGAGGAGGACATTAGGAAGGGTTTGGGGAAGTTCCACAGTATTAGGAACCTGATCACTGATCTGGCACTATGATAAAAGCTCAACAGTAAGAACAACAACAAGAAATAAGTCATGCATTTTTCAGTCTGTCGGACAAATTTAGCCACAAACACAACACATCTTTATATAACATGATTGAGAAAGTTGACGATTGGGCACAAGCCTTCGTAACGGCAAAAACGAAAAGTTAATCCAAGTAAATTCAAGTGCCAATGTAAGATTTTAATCTTGCAACTCTAGGAAATGGTATTGCTCTAAATAAAAACATTTAATCCAAAGGCAGTAATAAAACTAAAACTATTTTGGGGGTTTTGGGGTAAGAAGAAGATATCATCTTTAGTGTGAGGAACACAGATTGCTTCTCTAAGAAGATTGGCCTTAAAAATAGGTTTAGGCCTGAGCAGTACTGGAATCCTCCAACCTCAATACTTTCGACATCATTTCTTTCTCAGGTTTGAACCTGAATATAAAACAGGTTAAATGCATGTGTGAAAAAACAGTTCATTTTGGGATGGCTTAGCTCTAAGTATTTCTTAACGTGAGAATTGAAGCAAGCTTTTTGTTTTTTATCAGTCGTTAGGCTAACAAGTCAACAATTCAGCAGGAAAACTAAGTTTTGTTGATATCCAAGACAAAGCCACACAAATGGTTTGAGTAGTTTGCTCGCTTTGGACTTTTTTCTCTATAAATCAAACAGCACACACTCAAGATCCCTGTCCAGTATAAAGAAAAGCACAGAAAGCTGCAATACATGGACACAGGGTCTGAACAATGGCTTAGGCCTTGCTTTGTTAGGCAATATTCCCCTTGCCAAAACATCACCAATAATTCAGAAATCCTTCTTCCTGTTCAGTTTTCATTAAAAGGGTTTGGTGCAGCATTTAGCATAAGTTGCCAATGATGCTCTCGGCTTACCTTGTCTCCCACTTGGACACTTCCTCCCAATCGGGCCCTTATGCCAGCAGACGACAGCAGTCAGAAACTCTCGACCGAAAGACACGTGAGCAACCTTTCTTCAGAGAGGAGTGCCGTTGAGCACGTCTGCTAAGTATGGCAGGTAGCAGAGAGTGCAGCTGGATTTTCTGGCATATTGTGGTCATGAATATCATCATCATGAATGAATATTTATTTCTCTCTACATTTTTTTACAAAACTGCTAATACTAAAACTTAGATTTTGACGTGTCACAGGTGTGCTTTAATTGAATTGCAAGCTCATTATCAGTTGGTGTATTCTTGAGTTTAGGGTTCACCTCATTGCAACCAAAACACATTTTACCTCAACTACATATTATAAATATCTCTTTGTAATTAGATACTCAATTTAAACATTGTTCAAACAATTACCGGCACCTTTTCCAAACCCAGGCATTCTGTATTATAGATATCAAATACCCAACAGAGAAAGGATCACATGAATGCTTCCGTCTACACATACCACAGTAAAGTTTTTTGTAATTCCCACTTTATTTGAATAAGTTATACTGCACAGTACACGGTTGCTGAGTGAAGATGCAAATTCTTAACAAAAAAAAAGAGAAGCGGATGAATAAGCATTACTGGATGTAATGCCCATCAGCAGAGGAGCTTATCTGAATTGTGTTCAGGTGTTTATGAATCACCAGATTTGACTCGTCTGTTCATTTTGTCACTCTTAAACCACCCATGAGGAAGCTGTTGAAAACCTCTGTTACAACGTAAATATGGTGATATTTATTTAGGACACAAACATGACAATTTCTCACTTTAATTCAGCACTCCAAAACACTCAGATAGCATCAAAAATGACGGCCTATTTGACCACTTTGAGATACCTCAATATGACAAGGGTCAAGCTCCCTAATGAACACCAGGTGGAAGGTGCAAAATAAGCCAGTGGGTGCCGGCATCAATAGTGGGTTAATTTTACAGATTCATGGCAAATGTCTGAAACTGAAAATCATCCATTTTTGTATCTGTATTTTGTTTAAAACAGTGAGCACATCTGCTTGTAATGCCTTTTACTTTCAACGTTAAAATAGCAGAGACATCAGTATTAAGATGGTAACGTATGGCCGCACTGTGAATTTAGTGAACTACAAATCTTGCGTCCCAGCACAGAATTTGAATATGATTTTCAGCCATTTAGGAATAGGTATTTCCTCTGGTCCACGGTACAAGTTAGCCTAAAACCGCTGCCATGTGTAGACCTTGATTGGCAGAACATTTCTTCCTGATGATAGTATTTTTGACCTTTTCCTGTATGGGTCAATCTTACCATTCCCTATTTTATTTTGAAAATGTTAGCGTCTCTGCAGTGACTTGGATTTGGCAAGAAGAAGTGGGTGGTTCAGATAAGCTCCACTACATTTATGCAACAATAATTTATTTTCCTTACAACCTAAGCATCCAATACCAAGGCCATTATACCAGAAAAAGAAAATAATCAGAATTAGTTTAGAAAGAATGTTTAAAGACTGTATTAACATTACCTGAATGTGAGCAGGGACGGTTCCATCTGCTGGGACACTCTCCAAGTCTCCATTCACAGCTGCCTTGCTATTGATGTCCTTGCCATAATTCCAATCTGCGCACAATGGAACAAACATGACGTTAGAAAAAAAAAAGGTCCAATAGCCGGCAGCAGGTAAATATTGGCCATGCTAAAGGTACGAGTAAGTGTTTACCTGTATTTAGTGTCTCTACGTCCAGCATACCCCCTTCCCGATAAGTCTCCAACTCATCAACTTTGACTTTGCTCCACGGAATGTAGGTAACTCCACGCTCAACGTCCCAGAACTTTTTGTGCGCTGATTTTATCCCTTTATTCAAAGCCCAAGCAATCTAAGCAAGAATGAGAGTTAGAGGTCACCACTGGAACAATTATAACAATGGAAATGATTAAATCCATGTTGATGTACCTTCACAGGTTTCTGATTGACTTTGTAGGACCCCCTACTGAGTTTGCTCAGCGCTGTATTAGCATCTTGTCTGTGAACCATAACGATGTAGGCACAACCCCTCGGAGGAATCATCTGGAAATAGAGAAAGAATATATAATTATATATCAATAAAAGTATAACTTTATCACAAAACAAAGGATTATATATATATAATATAAATGTGTATTTGTTCAGACTTACATTGATGGAGTCAATCTGGCCAAACTCTTCCAAAAGGGACATCACGTCGGCCTGCTGAGTTTTCTTGTCTAGCTGTCCCACCCAAAGTGTAGTGCTGCAAACTGAGGACAAAAAGTGTTTTTTGCCACAGCTTGGAACATGGAACAGCCTCCATGTTCTACAATCTGAATGTGAACGCTTAAAACGTTTAAATATTACTGGTTTATGTTGTCATAGAGCTGGTTGACGGTTTAATGGTAACTACTCAGATGCCCTAGCTAACCTGAATGAATGAAATGAATGGTAAATGTGGTTGCCATGGAAATGGCTCGATGGCCCAGCTTTCCACGGAAATCAGAACCCATTCTGATGGGGCTGGCTCTGTTGGCAAACAATTAGCTGTCTTTGAGCCTTGGGCCCTGCCTTTCTTTCGGAGGTTCAACAATGTCTTGTTAGCTTGTCGGGGAAGAGGTTAAATAATGCTCAGGAGTGAGGCTACATTTTAGCAAAAGTACTAAAGTGGCATGGCCAAATCCACACGGGTCCTTTGGCCTCTAAACTCAAGATATCTGAATGAAAAGTCTCCCGTTACAGCCTCAGAACTACAGATCCACAAACTATAGACATGGTAATGCAGGGAATGCATAGCCTAGCTTCATCAAAAATAAAATCATGAGTGCTTGCTGGCCAATAACCAAATGCAACTCTTTTATAAATAGCCAAATGTCAAAAGTTTGATATGAAATCACAGCGTGGAGATGATACATTTGAGGAATATCTGACCATTTGTGAAAATTCTAAATATTACTGCAACAACTTACAACACAAAGCATTGAAAGGGCCATTGTACACTAAGATGGAAATGTTCTAACACCTTACACAATACTGTAAGATTAGAGGCGCTGACAGTTGAACATGTCTGTGCTCTGCTTGAAAAATTACTTTTTTAAAGAAAAGGAAAAATGAAACGTCAAAGTGAAATACATTTTCCCTTCAAGTCTGCCACTCTTATTGACTCAATGAGCTTTGCTGTTGCAAGTGTTTAGTTTTTATTTTGTGTTGTAAATGACTTTGTATCGTATTTTCTGCTGGCTTTGTTTTGCACTTTGATGAGGTTAAGGTTGTTTTTGTACTTTATGGATCATAAATCACATTTCTGTTACAGCACTTACCACTGAGTGTCTGACTCTTTATGGTGGGAAGGCCTTTCTGTCTGCGCTCTCTGTCCTTCTCTCTCTCATTCCTGTCCTGAGAACCGGAGCGAGATCTCAAGCGCTGTTCTTTGGAGCCAGAGTCAGAGTGCCGATGCCTTGGCCTTCTTGAGCGGGACGAAGATCTTGACCTTCTTCTCCTGGGAGATCTGAAACACAAAATAACCAGCTGAAATATGTTGTTGACATAGAATTCAATTCCTGGGAGGAAATCCCTTTCACCATTCACTTAGTAGAGTCAAACGTGAACACTGAGTCTGAGGCAGCAGCTGAATGCTTCAGAGGTTGCCCTTCAATAACCGCTACATGCTTTCTGATGTGCAACTCCAATCCTGACAATGAATTGACTATTGCAGCAGTTGATCTTATTTTGTCTTAAGTAAATACATTTTTTCGTACAGTAAATATGAAAAAGGCTTTTAGCAGGTGTAAGATGTGATTTAATGAAAACAATGATTACACTGATGATCTGCTATGAACAGAGCCTCTTACCGTGAGCCAGATTTGGATCTTGATCTCCTGCCATAGCCTCTGTGTCTGCCCTCCCGCCTCACAGATGAGTCTTCTCTTGAACTTCCCTTAAAGACAATAATGACATCACAATTTTATTTTTAACAAATTCATTTGTTAACCAGGGGTCTCAAATTCAAATGTGAGCTAACGATGGCACTAAGGAGTCTCTCTCTCTCACAGGAGAGCATTTAAATCATGTTCTAACTAAACAAGGTGTGCGGATTTACCCGTGCTTGTGAATAACCCTCATTTATGGAACGGTATCCGTCAATCATCATATGATGTTCATCATGACTCAATCCTCCACCGTGCTGAGGGATGACAAAGAGGCAGCCACAAAAGACAGTTGAAAAAAACTGATCACTAACCATTATCTTTTATTTCTCCACATTGGTCAAATTTGTTAAACAGACATCATAATTGTGGGCACATGCTTTTTTTGCGAGCTTTGCTATATTGAAGAGTGAGTACTCTGACTTGTTTACCTCTATACCACTGATCTGTCCCATCATATGTGGATGAACAGTATCCGAATTGGGCATCTGGCCAGGAAAATGGTTAAACACATGTCCAGGGACTCCTCTGTCAAGACAAAATATATACAAATTGTGATATTTGGGTATCAAAGAACTACAAAGCATTAAAGCACAAAGACAAAAGTCCCCTCAACAAAAATAATAATAACAACAACAACAACAACATTTTAAAAAGGTGAACATTCATTTTTGGTTTCCAGCTCCAAAGCCTTTGGGACTGTGCCGGCTGGATTTGGTTTTAGCACCAAAAAGTTCAATTATTGGTTTAGAAGTTATCTGAATAACATCTACTCATTTATAGATCCAGAATCGATGAAGTTAACTTCTGGACTATAGATGTCTCCTGCTACATTGAAAAGCGATTTTTACTGGAGGCACTCACTGCGACTGGGCACTCCCTTCTTTAGCCGTCATATCCTCCGGTTCATCATCATAGTCAAATCTATCCAGGAGTTTCTGAGGAAAAAAATGTACATTTCAGTTAGGTGAATGATAACAGGAATGTGTAAGAGAGCTGGTTATGATGTGACGCTGAACAATGCTTTTACCTCAGCTAAAGAGTTCCTTTTTTCAGTGTGAGCATTGTACGGGTTGAGCTGGGCCACTGGCATGGGCTGTGCTGGGTTTGGTACCGTGTTAGTAATGGACGCTGCCCGGGTCTTATCTGCCTGCTGGAAGTTCTGCAGCATTCTCTGCAGCTGTTAGAGGGGGGGAGATCAGCCATTCAAACTTCAAACAATGCTGTATCTCTCATGATGCAGAAGTGACTGAGCACTTAAACTGATGAATGCTTACCTCTTGACCATGGGGGGACTGAAATAACTGGGCGACAGCAGCTAAGGCATCTGGAGAGGGTAGCTGAGGCACAGCAGACACAACTGAGGCACTAGTGACGGGCAGCGGCGTCTCTGATTTGGGGTGAGCGGTAACTGACAAGATCCAAGAAAAATATTTGACACATTTTCCTGATATTGCATATTTCCGTTCATCAAAATAGTGGATAACAACCTCACGACATTCAGTGCATTTTTTAAAAAACATTCCAAATTGCCAAAAAGACAATGTGCTTTTCTCTACCTTGTAGTGCAGGGGCAGGAACAATGGTTCCATTGGACATATCCATCAGAGGCTGAATGATGTCCATGTCGAACACGCCATTCTTCTGCCACAGGTTCAGTACACGAAGAATTTTGATCTGATGAAGAGAAAAAAGCAATCACACACGTGACAAATTTCCTTTTAACATGTTATTGTGTAAAATACCGAGCGCAATCATGGAGTACCTTATCATCTTCTGAGCAGTGGTAAAGGTTTTGGAAGGTATCTGTGAAGTTCTTCAAGAATCTGGGCCCAAAAACATCCTTCTCAACGCCAAACTGATGACGCGACTGTCGAACAATGGAGTCCACCACGTACAAACCAGGGACTTTTAATTCTGGCTTGCACTATAGGAAACACACAAAGAAACATTACATTCATTTTGTCTCATGACAAATTGCATTTGTAAAGTGCACTTTAAATATAATATATATGGTAATACATACCTTCTTGATGAACTTTTCCACAATCTGGACAACATGTTTGTAAAGCTATTAAAAGAGAAGAAAAAAATATCAGACAGTATATAAGAGAATACCTCAAAAAAGTATAATAGATGGATGAAAATAGTAAAGGTAAAAGGAGGGCTGACCAATAAATCAATACAATATTTTATCTTCTTTCAATAGCATCATACTGTGAATAAATCATACACATTGATACCCAATTTGCCTAAATTGACCAAATAAAAATTTCATAAAAACTTTCATTTCAAACAGTTCATTGATGTCTGTGAATGTAATGTCCCAAAAAACAATTGAAACATTGGGATCGCAAGAAAGAAAGGGCTTCTTTAAATATATTTGTTTCCCTTTATGCACTCACTCAAATATTATACCATGGAGAAGAAAGCTTTCAAACAGTGTCAACTATTATCGAATACCATTGAGATATGGAAAGATAATAAGCAAAGATGGCAACATGTGGCACAAATGAGGACATTTCTCATCCTTCAGTTATTTACTGCAAATGTGTCAAAAAATAAGCTCATCAAACATTTATACCGTATTTCAATTTACCTTGATGGCTTTGATGGCTGATTTTGTTACAGACATCATCTTTGCACGGGATATTGGAGGCTTCATGTCAATCATGGAGAACAGCTGATTGGATGTAAACAAAAGAACAACATGGATTCATTTATAAGAAACAATAGTGTTCAAAAACATGGGAAAAGCTAATGTCATGCTACAGGTAGGACAGACACCATTAAATTACCGTATTTTTTAGTAACAGCAAACTCAGAATTTAATTGAGAAAGTAAATCGCTTAAACACGATGTTCTCTAGGTGCTAAGGCAATCTTTGTTCTCATAAACGTACACATCCAGAATACCTGACACAACAATATAACAGATTTAGCGACATGCCTTGCAGACAGAACAACATGACAAGATTTGTGGGTTTTTCTTAGATTCTATAAGGATATTAAACAGTCTGATCAGGAAGAGTGGAAGTTTATCTGTGAGTTACTGATAGACATCCTGAATTGTTTAGCTCATGCTTATTAACATACAATACAATACAAATGAGTAAGCCAATTTCCCCCATTACCGTAGCTCTGAAATAAAACTTACCTAAACGCATTAAAGAATGTGTCAAACATATGATAGGAAAGCTCAATGGTCTTAAAACCAGTCTGGCAACACACAGGTTAATACTCCAAATATAACATTTGGTTTATGTGTGGAGCATCATCGAAAGTTTTTAAAGCAGCCGTCAGATTAATACGACAGCCAACATTATATCCCTCTACCTACGACACACACATTCAAATCACATTGCAATGCCACAGTCCAGAGTCCTAGCGTGGTAACAATAGTATAACACGTATTGATCTATACCAATATGCCTAATTAATTTTTGTTCAGAGTAGGTATATCACTTTCTCAAAACAAGTAACATTAGCAGCAGTGCTAACGTTACCAGCAGACTCTATAGGTAGTGTTAACGGTAGCGTTATTTTACACATAGATAATTGTGTGGGAGCGGGATATAGCGATACCGAAGCTTTCCTAACCATAAATACCTCCTGACAAGTCATTGACTTAGCAGTGGTGCAAGTTAACATTAACATGGACACTAAAATCATAGGCCTTCTAGATTAGCTTGCTAGCGTTGAACTCGACTTAAACTAGCGGCTAACAAATCCAATCAAGCCATGTTTGACGTTACGTTTTAACTGACCAGCCAAACGTGGAAAAAATCTGTAGATTAGGTTGATTCAATTTTCTATAACATTAGTAATCCAACAAAAATTAGCTAAGGTTGACGTTCAGCCCAACATGTGTTTGCGTTTGCGTCTTTAGCTCTATGGACTGGGCTACAACCAGAGCAAATTTTACCTCCATGTTGAACGCGTTCACTGCATCCATAACGATCCGATATATTTAAAACCAGTTGACGAACGTTTGTATTTCGTTGCTCTACCCAATCATAACCATAAGTGGTTATATAACGTTAGCTAACAACATAAACAACGACGTTGAAATGCTCTGTTTTGGTTGCAATGCGCTCACATATCTAGTCTAAACTCGGCTATGCTAAGTGTTGCTACTAGCTTCGCGGTTCCACCCCGTGCGTCCTTCAGCGTCAGATGTCATGAGGTAATAACGCTGCCTTCATGATTATCGGACAATTGGCCTCTCCCCCTTTGGTTAATTGTTGATACAATAATTTCACTTCACACGGAAAGTCGGGAAACTATTTCAATTAACATTCTATAAATTAGATGAGGTATCCCTAGGGCCTACACGCTACACCCATTATTATTGTTGTGTTGGTGTCCTTAGAAGACAACACATTATGTGTTAACATTATTACCCACATTTAGAATGAGTTAACTATTAGAGAAACAACCACATTTTAATTTTGTCACAACTATAACTACGACACATTGAATGAACACACAGGATCAAACAATTGCACAAAATGTAAATGTCCGACTAAGGCATAAGGTTATGTTATTTAAGGATTTATTACATAAGACTGTCATATTCTTCAATCGAAACCACAAGATTACCGAGGAACATTGAACGCAGCCTGTCTGCGTGTTTATCCTAGTTCCTGGCCTGTGCCTAGAACATTTATAAAACGCTTTTCCACCAACCCGGATCCGGAGCTTGAGCTGATAAAGATCTGTTTTGTTCGTGTTTCCACCGCTTTAAGCGCCGAAACCCGGATCTTTGCTGACCCCACTCGTGCCTCTTTCCCACCAAACCAGTTCCAGC